>NC_056735.1:753279489-753631989 GCF_019279795.1 Protopterus annectens | reverse complement strand
ACCAACATTATGCATTACAGATCCTGCATGTGTAGCTAACATTTGGTAAGACAGTGGTTCAGGTTGTAGCCTGCTATAGGTCCCCAAACATGTCCCAAGACTCACACTCCATGTCCCTAAACACCCTGGATAATATTACTGTCCAACCTACACTCTCATATTGGTTCACTTCATCTACCCCACCATTAACTGGGAAAGCTACTCATGTACCGATGCATATGCCCATCACATCAAAGTGGTCCTTGCTAGCATGGGCAACTGTTGCTCTACAGCAGTAGTCAACTCCTCCCTTGTTATATCTTAACACACCCGCACAGGTAACCACCATGAAAATCCTGTTCAAAGCTAACCAAGGCCTCATAAAAACAGAGGTGGTTAACCTCACAGCAGCCATGCAAATGAAGGCTAGTTGCATGACTGCTGAATGAAACAATATTGCACTATGAACATGTACACAAATGCATGGATACCACGAGACCCAATAGGATCAAACCCTCACCTCCAAAAAAAGGGAGACGATATGGTGGTCCCTGGCCAAAAGAAACTGTACAACAGAAGGAGGGAACTGATATGGAATAAGCTGAAGTCCCAAGATTAGATAAAAACCCTTATCAGCCTCAATTAAAAGCTGATATCCCTCATTAAATACTACAATGTTAGCTGTGACAACAGAATTGCAGTACATAGTAAAGACAACCACAAGACCTCGTACAGTTATGTAAAGAATCTCCATGGCAATACCAAGATTTGTTTTGAGCTAATAGACACTGGTACCTCCTAGAATGAGCCAACTACTGGCTGACATATTGAATTCAAACTTTACCCCTCTCCCCCAAGGACCAATCACAATACCAGTACACTGCCAGGCACCTAGTATTACTGCTGCACAGGTTAAAACACCACTGTTCAAGGCCAAGAATACAGCTTCTATGGGGCCTGACAATATCCCTGGGTGTGTTCTACATGAACTACAGAGTGACCTAGCACCTCACCTGTGTGCCTTGTTCAAGCACAGCCTCAACTCAGGCTTTGTCCCTACTGAATCGCGCACTGCTACAGTCACCCCTCTCCACAAATGAGGTGTGACAACAGACCCTGGGAAATACTGCACCAACTGCCTGACAAGTCTGCTATGCAAAGCTGTGGAATGCATCATCATGCACCTGACATCATTTGGGGACAGATGCGCAAAGACAGGGGTAAATTGGAAAAATTGCTGTCATACATTGAGACAGTTGTAGATGTTACTGAGTTTATTGTAACATCCTTTATGAGGAATATGACGTTGGTAATACCAATATATGTGCGAATTTACTGACTGCATTCCCCAGAGTCCACAACTGATTTACCAAGGGCACCAACTGTCTGGGGAACAGACAAAACATAACAGGCAGACATGTAGCCAGTCTGTGGACAACGTACCAGTGGAGAAGTATGTCAGAGACATATCACTGTCAGTTGTGAAGTCACTCACTAAATGCATGTCCTCACAAACCCTGTCAACCTATCAATCCACCATGTGTTTCACAGCACTGATGACATAGAATCTGTTCACAAATTTGGGGATATGTCCTCCATGTTGTTTGGCTGTCTCCACATGTCCAGTCCTGTGATGTATTGCCACCTACTGTATGTGAATCTGTAGGCCACCACCTCTATAATGTCCCTTACACAGGCAAGGTAAAGGGCCAAGGCCCACCTTAAGGAATGTCCCATATGTTGGAACTAGCAGCAGTGTCCAGGCCCACAGCACAATACAATGTGGGCACCTACATAGTGGTATGTATGGCCTTAGCAATACCTGACATCTGCACATCTGTACAGAGGACAAACAGAAAGTAGATAGCCAACAGGTTATGCATTAGGATGAATGTTTTGAAAGACAGACATCTGAAAATGTAAGGTATGCCATTACTACAGGACAGCAGTCCGCAATGACATGTCTAGAAAACATAGCAGTCTACAGTTAATATCAACATATCAGAGCAATATCCAATAGGAGATACATAAAAACATACTGCTCAAACACCAATAATAAGAGAGTCAGTACTCAGAGTCCCAGATTTGCATGCAGGGTTCTATGGTTCTAGTACTACAATCTGCAATCTACTCTTACTTAGAAAAGCACTGTTAAAAGTACTACCATAATGATACAATATATGTTTTAAACTATTTTTGTCAATCAGTGCACTGTAGCTCGTGTAGCATGCAAGTGGGACTGCATATAACCTGGGATACTACCCATTTATGAAACAAATACAAAGAGAAAAGATTGTGGTACTACCCATGTATACCCAGGTGCCCCATACAGTATATTCACATCCCTTGCTATTGTAATGACAGCACACAGAAGCATGTCATGTACAGGAAATTAAATACATTTACTAAAGATGTCATTACCCGGCCATTTTATCAGACTGGAATGTGATCGATGGTTACCAGAGCTGAGCTATGCTTAGCAGGTTTAAACATTGCTTAAATGTAAATGCTAAGCAGATTTCTGCAGTGGTAAGCGAAGCTTATACAATGTAAGTGCCTTTTCATTTAACTGTATGTTAGCAATGCTCACCATCACGCAAACATGCTTAAAGCTGCTCAAAACTGCCTTAATCACTCTGTATCCAACAGTCCTTGTTCTGCCTAGCAACAAAACAAATACCCCTTGCAGGTCTTGAACCCAGGACCCTGCACACCACAGTCAAAGCAATTCACAGTAAGCCACCTCAGCTGCATGGTCTTAGGATGCTTTCTCACACATACCCTTCTTTACAGCCAGTTTACAACAGGGAAGAGACACTGTGCAATTAGGAAGGATTGTTTTTATATATATATATATATATATATATATATATATATATATATATGAATAGAAACATACATAGAGAGAGAGAGAGCGATATGTAGGGAGATCCATATATGTCTACAAAAATATATAGATATATTACCAATAAATACTGAGGTGTGTGTGTGTGTGTGTGTGTGTGTGTATATATATATATATATATATATATATATATATATATATATATATATATATATATATATATATATGTCTATACAAATATATAATATATATATATATATATATATATATATATATATATATGTATATACATATATATATATATATATATATATATATATATATATATATATATATATGGATCTAGGACGTTTGCTCGAGTGAGCAAATGACCAAAACCCAAAAAGTCAGGCATACTTACGCAAAAGTGCTTTTCACCACAGAAGCACTTTTGCGTAAGTATGCCTGTTGCTGAGGCTGTACTATGGTGCAGGTAAGGGAAATTTCCCTTTTCCCCACTGTAGTGCGGTCTCGGAGGGAGAATATTAAAGTAGGAGGGTGTGGGGGGCACAGTCCCCCACATGAGTGGTGCAGGGGGGGCAAAGCCCCTCTGCTAAAATGTAAATGTAGTGTTTTATTTTTTTTTTTTTTGTAACACGCTTTAACGAAAGTGCTTTTTTGATAAAAGCACTTTTGTTAAAGTGTGTTCAGTTATTATGGATTCGGACGTTTGCTCATTCGATCAAATGTCCTAGATCCAGATGTATATATATATATATATCTATATATATATATATATATATATATATATATATATATATATATACATGCATACATGTCACAAAATGCCCATACAAACATATGCTGCTGATAGACCACCCATAACTGAGGCAGCATGCACAGTTGGATACAAAAGCAGCCATGACACTCACATCTGCCCTAGCCCCCGATAGTCCAAATAAATACGTGAACAGCACACTGCTACAAAATCATGATAGGCCATACACAATGGCCAGACAAACAACAACCTCTTAGCAAAACAAATAAAATGTCTGAGCATAGCAAAGAGAAATACAACCAGACAGTAATTCACACATGTTTATAATACTCTGATGTCTTGGCCAAAGCCTTCAAGGAGTAAAATATTACCAGAAATACATGCCTTATTCACAAAAAGCAATTAACACCTAATTACATTATTAAATACACAGCCTACAATTACACTCTTCATTTAACCCCCTACGGGATAAAGTACATAACAATTGTCCTTTTATGAATGTTTCATCAAACTGAGGAACAGACTTTTTCAAAAACAGTACCTTGGAACCCACTACTGTCCCCATGGTGAGATTTGTTCAAATGTATGGCTATAGAACTGTCATATTTCTTGTTTTAAAATGTGTTACTGTCCCCCACATAAAATATGTTACAAGGGCATATAAGATCATTCTCTATACACCAACCTCTTGTATGTACAGACGTCAACATGTTTCCCAGCCTTTCCCCTCAGCTGGAATGACAGCACTAAATAATGATAGACCAGTATACCTATCAACCTCCTACTGTATGACATCTGGACAAAGCCTGACATAACTGGTGGACAAAGGCCCAAATACATGGACATACTTGAAATATTGCTGTTATACTCTGAGAAAGTTGCTGGCATTACAGGGTTTGTTGTAACATATATTTTCTGAAGGATATAAAGTCAGAAAAACAAATGCATGTTAGCATTTACATAATGCAATCACCAGAGTATGCTACTGATGTGCCAAGGACACCTGTCTGGGGAACAGACCAAACATAATAGGCTAACCCGTGGCCATTATGCAGATGGCCCTACAGTTGAGAGCTATGCAGAGACAGAACTTTGTCAGACTGAAAAGCATGCAGAAGTAGCATGTGCAGACTAACCCTGTTAAACTAGCAGTATTCCAAACATATAACAGCAATACTCACATTCTGCCCCTAAGTCTTGAACCTTCTCCACCATTTAGTTGGCTTGTCTCCACAAGTCTTATTATAAGAGTTAGCAGCTCACACAACTCCAGGATGTCTTCCTCACAAGTAAGGGAAAGAGCCAACACCCAGATGGAGTACTCAATTATGAGTGTATTGCCATTACATTGGCTATTGGAAGAACTACACAGCTGATCTGTATGGAATTAGCAAGTGGAGAACCCCAATAGGTCCACAGGACATCACCTACAAAAGCCATGCTGCCACCTATTCAAACCACCTCTATCCCTGTAGTGCACAGAGAGAGAGAGAGAGAGAAAGCAAATAAAACATAAACTGAAAAAGGGAAGAAAGAAAAAATGGTAGGTGGAACATGTAAGCATGTAATTGAATGTAGTTCATGGTCTGTGATAATGGGAAATATGGGAAATATCATTTTGAGGAATATATGTCTCAACAAGTCTTGCTGTACTAATGTCCTGCTGAACAGCTGCTATGGCCATAGCATCTGGCCCTCTCTGCAGTGGGAGAGATCACAGACATATCTCACAACCTTATAAATCTTCACAGAATGTCCAGATTTCCCCATCATAGTTTTTTGTCTGTTCCTCCTGAAATCTGTACTTTTCTGGCAAATAGCTGAGGACTGAAGTCATCAAGTAATTATAAACACTTGAGTTTAAGACTCCACATCCTTAAGTATATTCACAGTAATGCAAAATGTATCATTCTACAAACTTCCTATGTTTGTAACAGGAATATGTAAAGTCTGTCCCTATTTATCCCTCCATCATTTTAGGCTTTCTCCAGATGTGATGCTCTGAGAGGTTGTGAGGTAGGATCACAGCTCAGGAGCCTGACTCACCCTGGGAAAGGACAGCTCATATATGACAACCGTTGGGGTGTCTGTCAAACAGTTGTGACTATGCCACTGCTAGGCCAGTTAATGGGATGTTTTCCATATCCGTGTTACCTGTGAATATGAGTATGACACATGTTTGTCTTGTAAAGCTAAGATATCTATATAGGGCATGTGCATAGAAAAGTACTGTTGCAGATGTGTGTTGAACTGCATGTGATATATTGAATTAATAACACTCAACTGTACAGTGTTCTGCTGGACAATAAGCACATATCTGACTGATATCTGTAGTCACATACACATATACCTGTGTTATGTCAGCCAAACCATTGGCAGGTCTGTGAGCAATGGCACTGTAACATAATAGCCTACTTATGACTGTTGGAAACCTTCCAAGTTATCACAGTGATGTCAAAGCCTACTGTGCAATCAACGTACTAATGCATGGTGCAGCTATATTAATACAGTATCAATTTTGATGTCCCTTTTATCACCCATTTATGTGTACCATTGTCCAGACATGCTATAACAGTTTGAGAAGTATGAATGAGCAGCAAGACTGTAAATACAGTGTGCCATACTAACATAGAACAGAAATGTATACCAGGTATCCCCTGAGCACATGTATGTATGCATATGTTCAGCTGGAAGACACAAAACCAATCACATGGGTTTCAAGCAGTCTGGTACATAGGTTGTGCATGCTGCACATGTGTGTGATATCAGTGTCAGTGCATACAACAGACATACATGTGTACAGCTACTGATTGTTGCTTTGCCCTGGCACTGATATGGGTACTAGATAGGCATGATTATCAGGTATTATTCAGAGAAGTGTCCAACTGTGTTATGACCCTCTGTCCATGCCTACCACTAGCAGCTATATCAACACCTATATGCAGTGGATATCACAAGTGTACACACCCTTGTTGGAATGCCAGGTTTGTGTGCTGTATGACAATCAGACCACAGAAGATCATTTCATAATGTTTCTCATCTTGAATGTGACCCCTAACCTGTACAATTCCACTGAAATACAATCAAAGGTGTGTCTAGGAAGGTGAGCAACTATTGCCAAGTGAAGATGTGCCATGATGTCACAGTCCAAACCAAGACGAATGAATGTTGTAACCATCTCAAGAGGTGCATACACAACATATCAGTTTAAGGGTATATGCACTCATTCAACTGGCTTATTGTACTGATTATTATTTCCTTATGTTTTCACACGCCAGATTGTTATGTTTTCAATTGAATTGTACAGGCTATTGGTCACATTACAGGTGGGAATTGTTTTGAAATGAGTTATTGTGGTGTAATGCTCCAATGGCACAAATGCCAGGCATTGTAACAGGGGTGTGTATCCTTTATATCCACTATAGTTATATGGACTCAGCAGTACCTGCCCTGTACAACCATCCTCCACGAAGGTAGAGTAATCCCCTTTGGTGGACAGCAGCAATACCCAAACTACATAATAGGTTGCTACATTGGCTGTACAGGGACACATAGGTGCAGGCAACAACTTGGTAGTAAGTCCACCTATATCTGAGCAAGCATGTAATTTCACAGGTGGCTTCCTGTAAGGCTGACTATAACTAAAAATCAGACATATCCACACCACCAAGGACAATTGCAACTGTGTCGCCACATATGTTGTAAGTCTCAGAGGAAACAACACAATTCACCCTGTACTGGAGGTAAAAAAACACCTAATTTATTTATTTATTTATTTGATATCTGTCGACTGGGATAGCAGTGGTGGCTCGTGCTATAAGACTGCAGGACTGCAGCCCCCCATCTGTAAAAGAAAAAGAAAAATAAATTGCCCCCCACGTTAATAGAATAAAATTTAAAAAAAATTCATGAGTCTTGGAACTCCAACTCCACGCATGCAGGCTTAGTTCCTGACTGATGTGTTAAGCAGTCAGAACTCCACACACGCATGCGTGCTTTTCCTGAACTCTAGACTGCTCTGTTAGGCAGTCTGGATAGGGAAGGAAGGGAACTCCACCCTGCCAGCCCAGAGGTCTGTGTGGTGATGTCCGCACAGACCGGAAGAACAACAGACTTCATTACCCACAGGCTGGAGGCTCCAGCCAAATCATGTCTCATGGGGAAAGCAGAACAGCCTGTGCAGGCTGCTATGAAGGAGGACAGGTGATCAGCAGGCTGCTATGAAGGAGGACAGGTGATCGGCAGGCCGTTATGGATGACTTAGCTGCCATGGAGGATTGGATCTGCTGGAGGTAGGATGTGTGTGTGTGTGTGTGTGTGTGTGTGTGTGTGTGTGTGTGTGTGTGTGTGTGTGTGTGTGTGTGTGTGTGGGTGTGAGTGGGTGTGTGTGTGTGTGTGTGTGTGTGTGTGTGTGTGTGTGTGTGTGTGTGTGTGTCTGTGTGTGTCTGTGTGCACATGGAAGTGTGATGGTGATCTGTGTTTCCTTCATCCAGACTGCATGAGACCATCTGTGATAGTACAAATGTTAAAATAAATGCTGTTGCTATTAAATACAGTTTATTACCTAACACAAGCTGCTTTCTATTTCTATATATCTGTCTTAGAGATCATCTTTGATGTCAAAAATGTTATAATGAATTTTTTTACTATCACTTAGAATTACCTATCTGAAAAAGCTGCTTTCCTGAAAGATTATTGTCATTATTTGCAGGATAAAAGCCCCATTTACATAAACTTGAGCCAACATTCTGTTGTGGAATACCTCGTGTAAATTAGTTAAAACTCATTATTATGGCTATTTGATAAAACAAACTGATCTATTTTATAGCAGACCTGAACCTGATGAAGTTACTGCCGCATACCTGATACTTGCCAGCACTCCATTTCATCTTGCAGATGGTTTAGACTGCATAAACTCTGTGCCTGGATAATGTTTAAAACCAAATTGCTAGAGTTTATGGACCTTGAGTTATATTTCATGATTCTTAAACTGTTATGAATGATTAATGTTTATGAAACATATGGCTTCCACATGAATATCTTGATGTGTCACCATGTATTCTGTATATATTAATTAGTGTACCAATGTACAAATAAGAGGTGAACTCATAAGGAATGCAACCATTTCTAACCATTACTGTTATTACCAGTTTTTTACATGTATTAAAAACATATTTTCATAATGTTCTGGAAAATGATGGAACTATTTATGTAAAATTATTTTCTTACACTGTTTGATGATTAGATATTAAAATGCAAATGATGGCATAACCCTGAGGTGGGTGAGGTAGCCTGCAATTTATGGATTGTTAAGATTTTTCTTGCAAGCCATAAGTATCATGTTTTAAATAGTTCTGCTCCTTGTAGTCTAGGGTTTGGCATGTGAATCTTTGTAGAGCAGGAAGAGATGCACTCCTGAGAATGCATAAATCTTCGTAGAACAGGGAGAGTTAAATTCCTAAGAATGGGCTTAGGTGCTCAGTCATATTAGAAACTAGGTGTCTGGCAGCTAAGAAAATGTTTATTTATTTATGTATTTATTGTGCACTGAAAAGGGGTCATTGTAGAAAATGATGCAGTTATGATAATGAGGGGTGGGGAGGAGCACATACAACTGGGAAGCCATAAGATTGGCAGCTCAGAAAATATGCATTCATATTTATATAACTGGCAAATTAATCTTTAGGATTTATTGTTTGTGAGCTGAAACTATGCAACAATGTTTACTTCCGGTACTTAAAAAATGATTTATAATAACTGCAACTGAAGCTTTTCCCATTAAATAAGGCTAATGAAAAAGGAGGCACAACCTACTAAGTTCAACAAAAATGTATGTGTTAAGTGTATTATTAATGATGCCAACAGAGCAATAATAGTATGAGGAACTTTGCTGCAAAACCTTACAGAATGACCTTATAAGTAAGAAAATATAAACAAAGGAACAACAGAAAGATGGAGAAGACAGTGAGCCCCAAGACAGACCACTACTTCAGTAATCTTAAGGAAATTAGCCTGTGTAGATACATGATAAATCCATGGTGTACCAACCACCTGTAGTCTAGGAAGGTTATTTATTCTGGGTAATGGCCAGTGGATCATATGGAATTATGGAACGTCTACAAAAGGATGAAGAAGTCAACCAAGAAAAAATATTTGGACATGTCTGATAAAAATGATGTTTGAGAAGGGTGAATGTCATGAAAATGCAATGATGCATTCTGACATTGATATTGGGAGAAATTTGTGCACTGCTAATTAAAAGGCCCAGACTGGTAGACATAGCCATGTCATTTTTATAAAGAAAAAAAGTTGGCATAGACTGGCCTTTCTCCATGCCTTCTAGAGCTCATCTTAAAGGTTTACTGTTATGACATTAAAAGTTAAACACATTGCTTTTCATAACACAGAGTCTAATTATTATTAATATTATTATTACTATTACTATTATTATTATTATCAAGCCTGTGACAATTTGTCATATGTTCTCCAAGAAAAAAAAAGTTATGATGAGAGTAGCTCAAAAAACTCCAACTTTACTCCGTAGCATATCGCCTACTCCGAGATGATCTCTGCCTGACATACAAAACTATGTCAAACCTAGAGCTGTTGGACATGCTACACCTAAAGAAATCCCAATCCCTCCGAGATACAAAGTTCAGGGACCTAAACCTTGTCACCACAATAAACAGGACATGCTGGAGGGATAGATTCCATTCCAGAGTCTTTCCATACTCTGGACAAGCTACCTATCTACATCAAGCAGAGTTCCTCACTAGCACTCAAGAAAAATCTTGATGAGTGGATGGGAAATAGGAAATTTACCCTGGGGATTAGTTCTGTGGCTCTGCTTGACAGGGGAACAGGAAAATAACCTTCTTGGGTGATGAATGCCAGGGAACCTTGTTGGTTAGGCTTACAGAGGCCCTTGGGCTGGTAGCCGAGTACCTACCTATGAACCTATGAACCTACAAGGATTTAAACTTTCCCTGATCAGACACATGCTGCTATGTTCATCACATCTCCCAAACATTACATTCATATATTTATTTATTTGCAGTTTGCATAACAGGATAGTCCATTGGGCCAAGAAGAGCCCATTTTCAATAGAGTCTTGGGGAGAAAAGCTCTGTAAAGACATTATACAGTGTAAACAAATCATTAACAATTATGCAGTAGATCAGTAATACATTAGAACAGGTTATACAACTCATAAAGAGATTACAAAAAGTAAACCAGTCCTTAACAAATAATTAATACAGTAATACAGGTGAAGAGACAATTAAAATTTACAGGTTTAGCAAATTTAAAAAGAAAAGACAAAAAGAAAACTTTCAGTAAATATTTACAAATATGTTTGTTCATACAGAGGAAATATAACAGTAAGGCAAGGGAGCTTTGCATAGGTCTCTTATGAGAGCAATGATAGGGTAAGTGGGACAGGAGAAGTTTAGTGTAGAGGAACCCACTTTTTCCAACGACTACTTGGAATTTACTAGTAACCACCCTTTATTTACCAAAAGAAACATTGTTAAGGGTCAGATGGTTAGGGTGGTTAGAATGTGCTCCAAGTATAGTTTTGTGGAAGATGAAACACAACAGGTTTTGGAAATGTTCCTCGCTAGGGGTTACCCAGTTGACCTTTTAACTTGTATAAGGGACCATGTTACTAGTGAATGAGACCTCAGGTACATACCATTATTAGGGATGGCTGAAGAAATAACAAAAGCCAATATGAAGGAAAGACTTTTTCCAGGCCATGGTACTAACATATGGTGAAACTTCAGGTAGTATTAAAAATATTATTAAAAATAACTGGACTATGTTTAAGGGTAACAAAGATTTATGGTCAGTTACTGGTGTTGAACCCTTGTTTATTTATAGGGTTAACAGTAATTTAAAATGGTTACTGGAAAATACACACCGGGAGAAGAATAGTAATAAGAAAGGGACAACTAGGTGTGGGGCCTGTGATTACTGCAGCTACATTATTGAAGTTCCTAAGGTAAAATTGGGTCCCTATGATATGGAGGTGACCTTTTCTTCAGGTTTCTGCACAACAACAGGTGTTGTTTACCTGGCTTGATGTAAAGACTGTGGCCATTTTTATGTAGGGAAAACAGAAAGGAGGTTAAATTGTAGGATTTATGAACATTGTTATAGTATTGTAAAAAAAGATGAAAAAAATGCACTGTATAAACATATTAATATTAACCCTTCCCACTCTTTTAAATTTGGTATTTTAGAAGTGGTCAACAAGGATTTTAGAGGGGGGGATTGGACTAATAAATTATTAAGGGCAGAAGTTAGGTGGCAATTTAAGCTCAATGCCACAGAGGCTCCAGGTATTAATGAATGTATTAGTATTAAACCTGAACTAAAGTTCAGGGCAACAAAACTATGAATTGTTTTTTCATATTCATATTTATATTTTTTTCTTTAATTTATTTCTTTCTCCACTATTGTTTTTATGTAGTTACTTATTTATTTACTTGTTTACATAACAGATATTTGAAGGCATTGGTTCCTCTGCGTATTTGCACAGCCGATTTTTTATACATTTAAAATATTGTCACTTTAAATTTTAATTACTGTTCATTTGAACCAATTATTTAATAATTTTTTTGTATAAAAGGAAATTAATTTATGGTGTTTTTGTTCTGAGGAAGTCATTTGACGAAAATGCTTGACTGTGGATATTTTTGTGGACTGTGGATATTTTTGTGGACTCTCTGTCAATTAAATTTTGTTTTGGGTTGTAGTACATCGGCTCCCGAGTGGATTTGTGTTTTTATTTGTGGCATTTTTCCACTCCTACACTCCGTTATGGTTATTTGCAGTAGATTAGTAATACATTAGAACAGGTGATACAACTTATAAAGAGATTATACAAAGTAAACCAGTCCTTAACAAATAATTAATACAGTAATACAGGTGAAGAGACAATTAAAATTTACAGTTTTAGCAAATTTAAAAAGAAAAGACAAAAAGAAAACTTTCAGTAAATATTTACAAATATGTTTGTTCATACAGAGGAAATATAACAGTAAGGCAAGGGAGCTTTGCATAGGTATCTTATGAGAGCAATGATAGGGTAAGTGGGACAGGAGAAGTTTAGTGTAGAGGAAAGCAAACAGGGAATAGTAAGAAGGAGTAGAGTAAGAGGTAATGAGGTGAAGAGAAAGGTGGGTAAGGAGGGATTTTAGCTTAGTGTGAAGAGTGGGAAGAGAGAGAGGGAGTGAGAAAACAGGGTATAATACTGAGGGAGTTATGTGGGGTGAAAGCAAGAATATACCAGTGGCATGTAAGATTGGAGTGAAGCAAGGTTTTAAAGGAAGAGTGGTTATGGGTGGTACAAATGAGAGGTGGAAGGGAGTTCCAAAGGCGTGCTAGAGAAAAGGATAGTAGATGTTTGCCTGGTGGGTGGGGAGGTTTATGTAATTTAATCAGATTCTAGTTATTGGATCTTAGTAGTTGATTGGGTAGATGCATTTTGAAAGAGGAGGCCAAGGAGGGGCAGAAGGAGGGACTGAAGATCAGTTTGTGAGCATGAGTGAATTGAATGTGGCTAAGATGATTGGACAGCTTTAGCCAATTTAGTTTGTAAAAGGCATTGCAGTGGTGGGTAGAGGACTTGTAGCCTGTAGCAAACTTGGAGATTTTATTATAACTGGAAGATAGTTTTATCTTTAGAGAAGAATGTAGGTTACTAAGAAGTGGGGCACCGTATAAGAAGGAAGGAATGATCAGAGTTATAGATTACTTTTATTTCAGAACTGCATGTAGATTCTTTTATTTTTTGTCACCTGCTCAAGTTAGCAGTACTAATATTAAAAAAGTGTCCCTTCTTTGACAGATTCCCTGCTGTATTGTGTGGCTATTTTATATTTTTGCATTACATTTTTGGTCCATTTTTCATAAAATTGTGTTTTTTTGGCAAATTAGTGGCAAATCATTAAAGCCTGAAGTTAGAAAATAATGACAGACATTTGAGTTTCAGATTTCATACCTTTCAGAAAATTCATACTAATGCAAGACCTACTATTCTATTGTATTTCTAAGTTTATAAGAGCAATATTTAAATTGTCCTTATTTTGGGGCCTTTGTCCCACTTCTATGTATGGCTCTGTCCATATTTCTTGTTCTGAGGTTGAGAGGTATGACAAATGTATCAGGGCCATCACAGTCAACCAGAGACATTTCAAATTGTGACATACTTGGTGCACCCCATTCCCCCATGTAGTGACTTTGGATGTGTCCAAGCAAGGCAAGGAGCAGTTATGCAGCGTAAATGTGCAAACTATCCCCCATCCAAGGCAGACACAAGTGCTACTTTTATGCTGTCCTTGATTTTGCAGAATGTTCTGGTTTCTGTCATATTTTTATACTGTTGATTTATGCTTATTATTACTCAGAAAGTGCCTGTTGCTCTATGTTTAAGTAGCAATGCTTTAATGACCATCAGGTAAGTTTGTCTGAGATTGTAAGATGCAAGTAAGCTTTAATAAGCATACTGTTAAAGATTTGCCAACATTGAAAGCCTTTCTGTTGTTGCCATGCAGAGAATACTTACATAACTAGATAATGTATAAGTCTTGGGTATTGAAATGCATATGACAGTATCTGTAATAAAGGACAGGATTACATTATTTTAAGAAGCTCATTATATTTGTTGGAGACTTGCAGTCATCTTTGCAGGCTTTGCCTGTAAACCAAACAGAATGCCAATCTATCATGTGTGGTCCATTACCTGTACAGTAATCCTTTAAGCAATTGTATCTTGAGCTTGTTTCTTGTTTGCTTTTCATTTTTTACTTTGATCATGTTTTCCCCATGAAACAAGTAGACAGTTGTTGTCAGGCAGCAGGTCTTTTTTTGATAAGAAACATGTTTACAAGTGGGGTTATCACAGAGATTGCTACTTTCAGCATGTTACTTGGTACTTTAATAAAGCTGAATATAAATTATAATTAGAACTTCAGTACAAGGAGAAGTGGTTTGAGTTGAGTGCTGCTTGCTACTTTCAGCATGTTACTTGGTACTTTAATAAAGCTGAATATAAATTATAATTAGAACTGCAGTGCAAGGAGAAGTGGTTTGAGTTAAGTGCTGCTTGTTTTTCTTATACTTGATTTTGACTGGCATTCCAGTAATGTATTTAAAAAGTAATTTATTTTTGCATGCCTCACAACCTTTTTGTTTCCATCTAGATATTAAGTAAGCTGTCATGCAGCCAATGCATTGAAATATTTTTTTCTTCTACACTTCATTTTGTCTTGATTGGACTCTCATAATGACGGTTTGGCACTCATGGCAGCGTATTTAATTAAAGTTACAGTTTTTGTGGTTTTGAGCATAGCTCCTCCCCTTTCTAGTTGGCAGCACGCCTTCCCACTGACCCCACCCATTCAGCTGTCTCCTGCAGCCCCCCCCCCCTTTGATTTGAAGTCACCAGATGCCACTGCGACTGAGACAGAGTCCTTTTTCAGCAGAGGCCCGGGGAGAAAATCTCCAATGTACAGTAGAAGAATACAAAAATAGTAGATTAGAAATTCTGCTATTTACACAATACACAATAGAAGAATGCAAAAATAGTGGAACACAAATTTTACTAAATGCACGAATAGAGTTATGATTGTTAATTACAATTAAATAAGGAAGGCAAGTGAGAGTTTAACACAGATACAGTTATATAGCAGCTTAGTGTTGTAATGGAGTCAGAGCAGATGGAGGGTAGTTGAGGGTGATGTAAGTAAGATAAGTAGGGGGGAGTAGGAGCAGTGGGATGTGGAGGTAGTTTGCAGCAGTTAGTGCAGAGGGGTGATTATGAGTTGATAGGTTTATGGATTAGCAGTTGTGAGGATCCTAGTATGAAATAGGTAGCCTGTGAAGAGTTGTGAAAGGTTATGTACTTTCTGACAAGAGGTAGGTAGGAGCAAGCAGGCCTTGAGGTATAAAGGTAAAGTGTGGGAGGAAGGAGGCATGTGGGGAAGAGGGGGTTGATAGGTAGTAGGGAGGGAGGATGAGATGGATAGTAGGCTGATGAAGGGAGGGTGAGAGAGGTGTGAAGAGACCAAGATGTGTACTAGGTTCAAGGGGGAGGTTGCAGGGCCAAGTTGTGAGGTGGGTAAGGTAGTGTTTAAGAGAGATCTTGAAAGTGTGGGTCTGGGGTAGCCTTCTTAGAGTCAAGGGAAGCTTGTTCCAGAGGACAGCTGGAGAGTAGCTATATAAGTTCTGTCCTGCACATTTGTTAGGTTTGTAAATTTGTAGCAGATGTTGATCTGAGCTCCTAAGTGATCGAGTAGGAGTGTAGAGGGAGACTAGTGAAGAGAGACTTGGGCAGGAAGATGGTTTGTTGAGAATGGAGTGAATAGTGAGAAGTTGGGTAAATTTGAGGTGGTTTGGAAACTCAAGCCAGTGTAGTGACTTGAGGGCCAGACAGTGGTTTGATTTGGGTGTAAGTTTGCAGCAAATCTAGCCACTTTGTTGTAGGTAGATTCAAATTTGGAGAGAAGTGTAGACTGGGGGTTAGTATATATTTGTGTACTATAGAAGAGGTTGGGGAGGAGATAGGCATTGGCTAGAGTTATTCTAGTTTCAGGAGTGAGAATTATTTTATTTCTATAAAGAAGACCAAGCTTTTGATGTGTTTTCTTAATACTGTGGTGAATGTGAAGGTCAGATTTCAGCTGGTCATCTATGATTACTCCTGGGAGCTTGGTATGGGGTTCTCAAGCTATTATGGTGTTGTTGAGTGAGGAGATGGTGAATGAGGAGGATTTAAGTGAGAAGTGGGATTTTGGTTGAAAGAGTAGCAGTTTTTTATTTTTTTTGGAGTTAAGTATGAGATGGTGTTGAGTTAGCCAAGTTTCAGTGTGGTTAAATGATGTTTGTGTGAGGGTTAGTAGTTCAGTGGGGTTATCAGCTATAGATATAATGGTAGAGTCATCTGTGTACTGTATGAGGAATGATTGGGGATAAGAGTTGTGGAGTTCATTGGTAAAGATGTTAAAAAGGAGGGGTCCAAGGATGGACCCCTGTGGGACACCTGTTTTAATAGGGAGAAAGGAGAGAGCAGAGAGCCATTTGACAGATTGGTGCCAGTCTGAGAGGTAGCTGCTAAACCAAGAAATAGTTGTTGGAGAAAGGTTAAGTTGAGAAAGTTTAGAGAGAAGGACTGGATGAGAGACAGTGTCAAAGGCTTTGGACAGATCTAAGAATAGACAAGAAATGAGTTTGTTGTTGTCTCTGGCTAGGGAGATGGTATTGGTGAAGGAGATGAGAGCAGTGCAGGTGCTGTGGTATGGACAAAAGCTGTATTGGGTAGGGGTGATCAGGTTGTGTTGTAGGAGGTGGGCCATGATTTATTTGTGTACACAGTGTTCTAGGACTTTGGGGAGGGGTGAAAGTATAGCAAGTGATTGGAAGTTTGAGAGTTCTAAGGAATTGCCACCTTTGTATATAGCAATTGTATAGAAGTTTTTCCAAAGAGTTGGAACAGTTGATTCTGTGATTGAGCAGTTAATTAGGATGGAAACTGGGTATGATATGGATAGTGCAGTGTTTTAGGAAGAAAGATGGTAGGTTGTCTGTTGATGAGGAGCAGGGTTTGAGCTTGAGGAAGAGTCTTTTAATGTAGTTAGTAGGGACTGTTTTTAGGGAGAGAAGGGAGTTATCTTTAGGTGTTGTAATGTGCGGGGGGAAATTCTACATTAGTTGACTTATTGTGTTGATAAAATAGGAGTTAAAGGAGGAGGCATTTTCAAGGGATGAGTTATTGGGGCAGGGGTTGGGTGTTGATGGATTACCTGGATGGAGAATTTGGTTGATAGTGTTCCAGAATTTTTTAGGGTTACTGGATTGTGAGGACTAAGGCTGGTGATAGAAATTCTTTTTGTCTTGATTAATTTGTTTTTTTGGTGAGATTTCGGAGTTCCCTGTAGGTTTGGAAGTGGCATGGAGATTTAGTATTGGACCAGAGTTTCCATGTGGAGTCTCTTTTTTGTATAAGAGTACGGGTTGTGTATGTCAGCCAGGGGGAGTTGTGGGATTTGACTCTGACAGTACATGGAGGGGCAAGGGAGTTGACTATGTTGAGAAAAGTAGAGTTAAAGAATGAGATAGCATCATCAAGTGGTAATGTAAAGAGGGAGCTCAAGTTTATTTGAGAAAGGGTATGATTAAATGTGTCAAGGTTAAAAGTGGATAGTTTTCAGGATTCTTTGCATTTGCAGGGTTTGGGGATGCAGGGGGAGATTCGGAGGGTTTATATGGGGCAGTGATCATTGATGGAGTCAGGTCGTGTTTCAGTGTGAGGATAGAGGTTGGGTTTGGTAACAAGGATCCAGTCAATGATGGTGGATTTGGAAAGGAATGTGGGAGAGGAGATGAGCTGGGTGAAACCATATAGGTTTATGCTGGTGGAAGGGGAGTTACTGGTAAGGGTAAGCCAATTGATATTAACATCACCCAGTATAATGGTTTCATTGGGGATGTGGTCAGATAACCAATTTAGAATCTGTTCTAGTATGGGTATGTTGTCACCAGGTGGTATGTAGATGGCAGCTACAGTTATGGTCTTGTGAGGATTGGGTTTAAAGTTGGCTATTAGAAGCTCAGCAGGGAAGAAGGAGGGAGGTGGATTGGGTGGGAGGGTTAGGGTTAGGTAGGTGGAATACAGAATAGCAACACCACCTCCTTTCTTATGGGTTCTGTCTAGGCGGAGAATGTTGTATCCTGGGGGGAGGAATTCTTTGTTAGAGTGGTGTGGTTTAAGCCAGGTCTCTGAGAGAGAGACTATGTTGGGAGAGTATTGAGTTATCCACGAGTGAAATTCTGTAATTGTGTTAAGGGGACCATGCACACATGCCATGGAAATAGGCAACCTGCATCACACAGGTTAGGTGGGAACATTGCCACCCTGTCCACCCCAGTTGTACAGGGGGATATGCATATCAACCACATTCCTCCCCTCAGCAATGGTGAGCATGTACATATTGCCTACTGATAGCAACAAGAGCATATCTCCACGGGGCATAATAACATCACTGTCTGCCTCCTACATGAACTCAGGCATGTGTTCACAGCTCCATCACACACCACAGTCAAACACAGACCTGCCACCATCCACACACCATCCACATTAAAGATGGCCACTGTCAACCCACTACACAGAAATTAATGGAGAATAGAGGATTATGCAATCAAGTGTCCAACATTGGGGAGAATAAGATAGCTCAGGGCCAGTAGTGTAATGCAAGCTGCTATAGCCATGATAACGTGGAGGGTTATGGTGTAGTGTGGATTATTTGTAAGTAATATCCACTGTTGATGTGCACTTTGACAACCATATGAGGCCCTGTGACCTTTTTCCTGTTTATGTCTTCCAGGTAACAAGCAGAGGGCATGCCTACCAGCATTCTCTGTTGGGGAAACTGATATAATCACCCAATATGTGATTGGACATTGTGCCCTGTTATTTGGACAGAGAACAGATGATGTGTATGAGAGGACCACCCTGTGGAACAGCGTGTTCCATTGAGTAAATGATGCCAGCCTGCACAGCAGAACTTATGAGCATGTGCAGCATTGGGTCACTGACTTCATTCACTATGCCCATCAATGGGCTGCTGCTGTAGCGAGGGACCGGCTAGCCACAGGTGGGGGCCCAGCTATCCAGCCCCCACTGACACCCACCGAGGAGCTCCTCACCAAACTTGTGGCATCCGCCTAACGCACAAGCCATGAAGCTGAGGGAAGACACACACACACACACACACACACACACACACACACACACACACACAGACACACACACACACACACACACACACACACAGACACACACACACACACACACACACACACACACACACACACACACACACTGGACAAGGAGCATGCAGGTAAGAGTCCAGAGGCAATTAGAACACTAATGTAGCAGACATTCATGTATCTGTATTGTATCTACATCCATGTGTCAGGTCCGATTGCAGTTGTGGATGGTGTTTTCTAATGCACAGAGGTGTGCACATCTATGTTGAGGACAGGACATTGTGTATTACTGGGGTTAGTACAGTAGATGTGCAGACATGCTGCATCCATCATGTACCAAGGCCACATGTGAGTCTGCTGACAATAACTCCCTCTCATAACCACCTAGGCCCCTCAAGTCTGCATATGGGACAGCAGCCTGAAGCTGGTGTGTATGACATTGTTCTGTTGTATCAGTACAGTAGTAGCTATATTGCTTTAAGTAATAGCTATATTGCTGTTGGTGCATGTTCACTTGTGCCGGGGTTAATTGTATTGCATCACAGTGGTCACCACTGGGGCCTTTCTGACATGAATTCAACATTCCTGTAGCATACCTCACAACTTGTCAGTTCCAAGATGTCTGAACAGAGGCCAGTAAAATGGGCTGGAAAAACGGCCTAAGGTGGGGACATTTGTAACACATTAATGGTATACAGTGGATATAAATTGTGTACGCAACCCTGTTAAGATGCAAGGTGTTCCTGTTACATACTAATTAGGACCACAATATATCAGTCCACACCTCTTTCATCCTTTAATGTGATCCATAACAGGAACAGTTCACTTGTAAAGCCAAGCATCTGGAGTCATGTATTGCACCTACAAGGTTGGCCACCTGTGAGGGTGGCAGACGTCATATCAGCATGATGTTTCAGTCAGGTATGATACCTCATGCTGCCATATGTGTCAGTACATTTACTGTGGCATATTTGGCTATAATATCACATACATGGGCATTGTTAAGGCACACAGACTACGTCCGACCACGTATAGGTTGCAAACATATGGATATTCCAGACACATCTGTACAGAGGACTGTACAATGGCTTAACCTGCTGCATGTGAGACAGATGCTGTTACCACACTATATAAAGTAATGGCAGTGGGAGGTGGTCATCAGCTGTGTATGGTATACACATCAAAATAGTATAAGCCACACAAGACATGACCCTCACACACAAACAGTTGCCAACATTGGGATTAGAACTCCTGCCTATTTAGGTATTCTTCCTAATGTGCTACGCAGTTATCAGATGCACCACAGAGCTTATACAGTTCTACCTCTTCCAAAGGTACTTCTAAGGTGGATGACATCAACAGGACTACTAAATTGGAGTGAGGGGAAGCGTAAAGGGTAGTACACAGATCAAAAATGGTGTAACCCACACACTACATGATTCTCACACAAACACACACACACACACACACACACACACACATTCAAACAGTTGCTAGGAGGGTGATTACAACTCCTGTCTATTTAGTTATTGTTACTATAGTGCTACACAGTTATCAGACGTGCCACAGATCTGATGGATTGTCATTTCATCTAAAGGTACATCTAAGGTGGATGACATCAACAGGACTACTAGATGGGGCGAGTGGAAGTGTGAAGGCTAGTACACAAGTCAAAAATGGTATAAGCCAGACACACACACACACACACACACACACACACACACACACACACACACACTTGCCAGTATTGGGATTAGAACTCCTAACTATCTAGTTATGTTTACTATAGTGTAACGTAGTTATCGCATGTGCTACAGAGCTTACAGAGTTTTCATCTAGCCAAAGCTGCTGATAACTGCACAGGTGTGGTGAAGTATTACAGGTGGCAGACAGTCTGCCTTCTGTTCCACCCTTACATTGTGCTAGTTCTTTCTGTCTTGCACTTTGACTAGCATTATGGCTTGGCACTTCACCAGGTTATTGTAATAAGAAGGGTGGCACACCTGGGAGTCATCAGCAGTACTCTTTCATCACAAATGTAGCCCCAGTACTTACAAGTTATGTCAACCCCTCCTGGCATGTTTGAAGGGCAATTTTCTGTGCTTTCATCCATTAACCTGGTGCACTTATTCATTCTGAGGCACTGCCTCATGTACACAAACAACCCTTCCCTCTAAACTCCAAACACTTAAACCTGTGAGAGTTACCCATATATCACCCAATGTTGACATATGCACTCTCCAGCAAAGATTGGACTAGCAGGTCAAGAGGATAAGATCAACACCTGCACCACACCATGAGGAACACATAGCTCACCATGACACCCACTTTGATAGCCATGACACACAGTGAAAAGCCACACACCCACCTTCCCAGAGGCACTCAATGGACATTTACCCAAACAGCATAGACCAGCAAGACAGACACCCACTCAGACACCGCGACATGGCACATGCCAATGGACACATATTTAACCTACACAGTGTGCCCCTCAACCTACGCTCCTAAGGCTAACCACCTTGAACAATTCACTGATCATGGGTAATGCAATACTGAGGCACACACATATCCCACTTACTAAGTTGAATATGGAACATGTAGCCAAATATCTATCACATGTCAGCATCCAACACATGACAAAGCCAGTCATGGCACACCACAACAACTACGAGTATCACTCTGTATCCATGTGGCTGTGAATGACTTAGGACACACCTCCCTGGACTGCATAACAAGAGACATTGTTGAACTTTCTGATTATGTGGCCCAGGTAGGTGTGACAGTAGCCCTGAGCAGTGTACCGCCATCATCCAGAATGATGCTACGGTACTATCAACAGATGATTGACTGCAACATTGGCTTACGTGTTTTGTGTCATTCTCAGGGAATCCAGTACCTCTCTGCTTGGGATGACATGATTGACAGAACTAAATGACTTGCTACAGATATCCTACAGCTGTCAGCTCTGGGTTTCCAGGTACTGGCTAAGTGTCTTACCACCCCTATGCTGCCTTATTAGGCAGTGTTCCTAATGTAATTACCACCATAACAGCTAGACATGTATGCAATCTGAGGGTCATGCTGCTCAACAGTAGACATCTAAATGTCAACATGGAGTCAATCAAAGCACTCGGAGTGGAGGACACATGTTTGGAGTAATGGAGAGGTGGTTTACAGCAGCAGACAGCAGACCTGCAGTATCAGGCCATGAAGCATTCCACAGCTGTCAGCCCTCAAACGTGGACCACACCACACCACACCTCCACAGGTGGTGTTATCTTCATATTCATTATGGCTAGGAACACCTCCAGACTAGTATCTCAGCATAATGCATTGGAGATACTTCTGGTATAACTGCCTTGGGGTAATAGTGCAATCCGGACCATAGCCTGTTATGGGTCCACATCTATGCCCATAAACTGTCAATGCACATTCCTCAACACCCTGCTAGCTATGATGGTCCAACGCAACACAGACATAGCATGAGCCATCAACTACCCCTCCATCACCTGGGGAAAGTAGCCAAGCATCAGTACAGTGGCTCACCACTTCTGGGATTCATCATTTCCAATGTCCTGGACCAGCTCATACTGACCATCGGTAGAAGATGCAACAACCTTGACCTGTGTTGACTACTTAAATATGGGGTCAGATGTCAATCCCTGCATGGTGAGATCCACACAGGCTGTAATCAACATGGAACTCAACATGTCAGCCACACCCCCCACAAAAGTAACCACCTTGCAAAATCTCTCCAAAGCTGACTTTGCAGCCATGAAAACAGGGGTTGATATCTTCACTGCACTCATGGCAATGGGAAATAGCTGCATGACTGTGGAATCATACACATATGCACTGTACAAACATGCACATGAATGCATGGTACTAGCCAGAGCCAACAGAACCCAGACACTGGCCTCCAAACACTGGGCAACAATGTGATGGTCCCCTGCCATTACTAAAGTTGACATCAGAAGGAGGACACTGTTGTAGAGAAAGGTGGTGTCCCATGACTGTTGAACTCCCTTATTAGCCTCAAACACAACTTTGGATCCCTCATGGGATCCCCTACAGGCATCTATGATGGCAGCCATGCAGCAGACACTGATGACAATCACAACAGCCTTTGATAGTCACATCAACAACTTTCACAGCATTAAACGCAAGTGCTGTGAGTTACAGCACAATGCTAATACCTGAGACAACAGATATTGGCCATAGTCTTGGCAACACATTCAGTGTCAGCTTTACCCCGCTCCCCCCCCACAAGTGAAGTGCTGAGTGAATGTGTTCTCACATGCTGTATCCCAATTCTGTTCTAGGCATCTGTGTGTCACCAGGATGTGGCCATGCAGCAAGACCTCAGGGTATGGCAGTGTGGCAACACATCCACCATGTCATAGGCAGGGTACAGTATGTGCATGGAAATCCCCGGTCTGTAACACAGTGATTGCATATGCCTCATAGATTATAGGGCTGAGGGTTGTACATAGGTATATGTTGATTTACAACATCTGTTGTAGAATGGAGAATGGTACATGTTGTGATTTGGACAAACCTCCGATTGCTAATAATCACAACCACACAGGATATTCATTAACCAAACACATAGACATTACTATTCAGGCACACACACACACACACACACACACACACACACACACACACACACACACACACACACACACACACACACACACACACACACACACACGTTTGCCCATACTGAGATCCATAGGTTAATTTCTTCATAGGTGTGTAGTAGGTGAATGGGCCTGAAGGCTCTACAAGGCTATCCCAAGGGAATACCCTGGCATCAGGCCACATGAAAATATTCCCCAAGTGTGGCTCAGGAGTATAGTCACTGGAGTGGTCCCCAGGGGTGGGTATTGTATTCCCCATCCACTCATCCAAGTTTCAATTGTGGGTGGCAAGTGATGTGCACTACTTCACATGTATGTGATTTATATTCCATAACATGGACAGTGTCTGGGTTGTGCACATGTCCCACATGCATGTTTTTTAAGTGTGGAAGTGTGCTTGAGGTCTCTGGGGCATGTTGTGTGGACAGATTGGTATCTTCAGAAGTAGCATTCCTGGCCTTGTTTGGTGACACATGGCTATGTAACTGAGGTAGTGATTGCAGTACATTTGCAGACTCTACAGTTGTTGCAGGTGTCTAGTGGGGAACATGGCAAAAGGGCCACTGTACACATTGATCGGGCTACTGAGCAAATGGAACAGGGTGCCATGTCCTTTTATTTGCTGGATAACACACACTCATTCAGGAGATGTAACACATCAAAGTACTTTCTGATTTCAGTGGCACTGTTGTGGTCAACAGGCAGCTGACTGTCAACCTGTGTTTCCCATTCTGTTATAACAACATCACTGTTCAGTGGACTACCACCAATGTATTACTTCATGTGAGCCACGGTGTTCCCAAAGTTAATGGTGGCACATCTCTTGGCATTGAGGTAATATCCAGGGTTCTGACAACAGTCAAAGGTGTCAAGTGGCCTTTGGGCGTGATGTCAACATCACATGGATTGGGAATGCTACCACCCACCTTAGTGTTGTATGCAAACATTATCAGCCAGGGTGCCTTTGTGTTCTCCTGCACCTCATAAGGGTAGATCCCAAACATGAGAGGACATGGGTCCATACCCTGTTTGACACCACTCATTTCTGGTCATTGGTTTGACATGGAGTCCACTCCAATCACACCGTGGGTACTATCTGTGAGGCAATTTGCAGGAGAACTACTGATATAGTGGTTGCTGCCTAGCCATTTGTGTTTGTGTATGATTTGTGGGTGAAGAGTGGTCTCTGAGTATTATAAGGGTTGCCTATATTGTTAACTAATCCATACTATCACATAGTCATTGCACATGGCACTACACATTTAGGGCTGTGGATTGTCTACACCAACCTCTACAGTGTTTGATAACTGTTGGCCTTGTAATGTAGAACATCGGAACATATACTAGGTCCCCAATATAATAATTTAGCAAAACCCATCCCCAATGGATCCTGTAATTTATACAATCACACAATACCGATGACACACACACTTACCCGTACTGAGTGTGTGTGTGTCATCAGTATTGTGTGATAACACACACACACTCAGTACGGGTAAGTGTGTTTGTCATCAGTATTGTGTGATGACACACACACACACTTACCCGTACTGAGTTTTGAGCTCCTACCTAGCTATGTATTGTTACTACAGTATTACGCATTTATCGCAAGTGCCACAGAGCTTATAGGATGGCTGCTGTCTCAAGGTACTTCTAAGGTGAGGAACATCACCAGCCCTTGTAAATACTGGCATTGGGCGATATAGTGGGTGAGAGATTTCACAAAATATTTTACCCTACACACATTTACATTTGCCAGGAGTGAAGGTCAAACCTCTTTCTAACTATGTTTTCAGACCTTTATGTTTCACATTTACCACACGCACCACTGATCTTACATGGTTTAGGGTTGCTAACAGGTACTTCTAAGGTGAATGATATCTGCAGGACTGCTAAAGTCAGGCACTTAGAAGTATACTGGGTGTAAATGGGGCCAAAATCTTTAAGGTACGGACACATACATGTAGATATATGTACACACCCAAACACTTGCCAAGAATGAGATTCAAACCCCTACCTATGTAGCTATTGCTACTACATTGTTCCGCATTTATCACACATGCCACAGAGCTTACAGGTAGAACAGTGTCCAAACATATCTCTAAGGTGAGTGATATCAGCAGCAGTGCTAAAAGAGGGAATGGCCACAAAATCAGATCTCTACATAGACACACACACTCTCTCACACAAACACACACCTTTCCACAGTTGCCAGGACCAGGATTAGAACTCCTACCTAACTAGTTTGTTACATTATAGCATTACACAGTTATCGCAAGCACCATGGAGCTTATATGCTGGAGAACTGTCCCAAGGTATCTTTGAAGGTGAGTGACATTAGCAGCCGTGCTAAAGGAGGGGTAAGGAAAGTGTTGTGAGTGTGAATGGCCACAAAATCAACTCTCTACATAGACACACACATTCTCTCACACAAATACACACATTTTCACAGTTGCCAGGACCGGTATTAGAACTCCTACCTAGCTTGCTTCTTTGAAGTATTACACAGTTATCACAAATGCCACAGATCTTCTAGAGCTGTCCAAAGGTATCTTTGAAGGTGAGTGACATCAGCATCAGTGCTAAAGGAGGGGTAAGGGAAGTGTAGTGCGTGTGAATCACCTCAACCACATTCATCTAGAAACACACACACACACACACACACACACACACACACACACACACACACACACACACACACACACACACACACACACACACACACACACACACACACACACACACACACACACACACTCACACACAACTTGGACTGAGATTACAATTGCTACATGGATACTTATTTGTACTGTAGAGCTACACAGTTATCATGAGCACCACTGAGACTATAGGCTGAAGGCTAACCAAAGGAATTTCTACAGTGAATGACATCAGCACATCATGTGATATAGGCCAATGGGATGTGCACTGGGTGGGAAAGGCCTCATAGTGGGATTCTCTCTGTTGCTGTCTGTCTCTCTCTTCCCCACATCTCTGTGTGTGTATGTTTGACATATTATATTATGTTGGCCTTAGATATGTGTGGGTATTCCTATCCAGTGTGTGTGTGTGTGTGTGTGTGTGTGTGTGTGTGTGTGTGTGTGTGCGTGTGTGTGCTTGTGTGCATGTGTGAAGTATCAATGGTGTGCAATTTGGTGTGTGTGCACAGACATCTGCGAATAACCGATATCTGTAGTCCACTGTGTTGTCAGACATGGTCTTCATTTCTCTAAGTGTAGGAGCATGCCCTGTATGACCTACTGTATTGAGTGTGTGCATCCATTCCAGGGAGGGTTGGATTCCAGTTCAGGGTTTTGTGTGCTACAGCTACCCCTAGCAAACTGTTTCTGCAGGATATCTGTAGGTAGGTTGCCAATATGGAGACACAATGGGCATAACATATGGGGGATACTGTAACTATTGCTGTCTGTGCTGCTTGAGTAACATGCTTGGTTGTAGCATAGATTTTTTTGACATATGTACTGTTTTATACTGTGATGTATCATTTCATCAATTACTGACAGTTATCATTCTTTGCTCACAGTTATTTACCAGGGAAATACAAGATGGATGAAGCTGAGACCAATATTCTGAGGCATATAGACTACACATTATGGCACACTCCTGCCATTCTGGAAGGGTAACTACAGACAATAGACTGCTGGTTCTGTGTAAATGGTCCAGCACCTTGTTAGTATGCTGGCTGGGGATCCCCTCCTTGTGCTATTTTCAACTTAATGGAATAGCTATATCCTGCTGGGGCCATAACTCTCAGCTGTACAGATACACTCAGGTCATCCAGAGGCAGGACTCATATATCTGATTAGTTTACCTTCACATTGTGTTTTACAAGCAGTTTTGTGGCTATTCATTCATGGATTTGCAGTCAGGGGGTAGTATGGGCAACATTAGAGTTTCAGACTTCACACACTCTATGACATCCATGCTTCTACACCCCCCTCTGTCATTCTCTCCTCTTCCTAACATTATATAAGCAATATCTCAGAGGTATCCCTATAGTTGGGCCTTTATCCCAGTAGTATTTATGGCCTTGTCCAAGGTCCTTGCAGTAGGACATGGAGAGGCATGCTACTGGCATTTGTCAACATGGCCTTGCATTTGTTTTCTGTTTACTGTATTAGGTTGTTAGTTAGGACCCCTTGACATTCCGTACATTGGCACTATGGGTGAGGCATGGGCCTTTGCCAGAGGACTGTAGGCCATTTGAGAGTGCTGCAGGCCATCTGTAGCAGGCCAATGCATTTTGTCAGTAATACGTTCCCAGGCTGCAAGCCATTGGATTACCCAGGGGTGACAGTGGTGAGTGGTTGAGGTGTTCCTGTCAATCCTTCCTGTTCATACTGATCCACAGGTCTGGATGTGGTCGGGTTGCTGCTTACAGCTAGGGGCACACCTGCATTGGACACCTATTCAGCATGCTGCATCATGTATGTATTCCCATACAGAGATGGGTTCATGCTGTACTTATTCCCTACAGAAAGGATATGACCTGTGATAAACCTGTGGCTGATGGTGGGGTGGGTTGGGTGCATGTGTGATATGGAAGCTACTTGCACCTGACTCACAAATATACCTAGGACATTCCCTTTATGCTGGCTTGTGTGTGGACATGGGCAGCCTGTTGTCACTTTATAACTGTGCCTTTTGTGGTCTGCCAGTGATTGGCTAGACTACCAGTATTCCATACTAGAGGGACAACTAATGTGATGCTAACCTCTATGTATAATTCCAAACTTGTGTGCAGTTCACAGTTATTTTATATGCATTCTGTGTATGTTACTTCCAACAGTGTACTGTTTCTATGTATGGGCCCCCATTCATGGCATGTCCAGCTTTCTGACAGTGACAGATATTGACATCTGGACAGTGAGTATGTACAACTGCTGACATGGGTGTAGCTGAGAATCAGTGTGGTTGGCACTGCAGTTGTTGGGACATGGCTCTGTCGACCGCAGTACTGTACCTAGGCCGTTGAGACACAACAATCCATTCCCACACACTGACCACTTCCAGGCAATATTAAACATACAACATACTTACCATACTGACCCCTGAATATTGTACACATGCAATAATGTATATTGGGACAGCTCTGGCAATCTGTGCTCCAGTGATATTACTCCTCAAACTTACATGTTACTGCATTTCTACATAGGATTGTGGGGGGTGCACACCTGAAGATTTTAAACATTTGCAATGACTGTACTGCTATTTCGATTACTCTCTTGGCTTCCATTTCATATTGTATTGTGACCTATCATGCAGAAAGGAGGCATATCAGTAGAGTACACATGTTAGATCTTACTGGCATAAATTTCAGTTTCAGACTTCTTACCCTTTAGAACTAAAATGCAACTGCCAGACCTGTTGTGGTATGTCTGTGTAGGTCTGGTGGGGGGCAGTTCACCATTGTCATCATTTGGGGCCTTAGCCCAGCCTTTCTTTATAGTCATCTACACCTGTCCAGCTGGGTGAGGCTGGTGGTGGGTATGTGACCTCACTGACATCCATGTGTGTGACCTATTGACACCCTTAGTTATTTGGGCCATCATATGTACTGTGGTGGGAGTTGTCACTTTGTGTAGTGCTGCCTAGTATGTTGACACCAGTATTTGTTATGAATTTCCTGCTGTCCCATATAGCTGTCAGCTGCCTGCTGCTATCCTATTCAGCCACCCAGTTCCCGTGCATGCTTGCATCCATATCATACACACAAGTATGAGAACATACTACTCCATTCAGTAATTGATAGGAAGGGTGACTTACATTGTTGCTGTGCCAGTATTGAGGACGGTGCTGGAGGGATGACTATGTTGGATGCACGTAGTACACTCCCTATACATGGTAAAGGACAGGTAGTGTCATGTTTGGCATCCCCTTTACTGTATGTGCGAGTCAGAGAGAGGTATCAGTCCCTGGGTCCCTACAGTGTCAGTGTGTGTCCTATGCATTGTTTCTTTCACCAAGGCATGGGCATACTGGGCACGCCTCATTCTGCCTACAGGAGCAGGCTCAGGATGTTCCTCCTCCGAGTCCCTCTGTGCCTGATCTGGCCTTGGCAATGGTGGGGGGCTGTATGGCCCTGCCCCGTGCTGTTCCTGCTGCAGTTGTTTCCACAGGATCATATTGTGTAGCATGGTACATACTATGAACATTTATGTACATGTAGTTGGAGAATACTGCAAGGCTCCACCGGATATGTCAAGGCAGCAGAAACATGATTTGAGCATCCCAAACATACCCTCTACTATGATCCTGATTTGTGCGTGTGCCTCATTATGGTGTTCTTGTTCAGGTGTGTGTGCATTTCTGATGGGTGCCCTCAGCCATGGCTCTAGTGCATAGCCAGCAAACCCACTAGATGGCCATATAGGATGTCCCCCCTGGCAAACACCTGATACAGCTGTGAGCAATGCCAGATGTGGGAGTAGTGATAGCTTCCAGGGCTGCCGGCACACACATTCATGATAATGCCCTGGGCATCGCACACAACCTGATAATTGATGGAGGGAAAGCCCTTGCAGTTTATGTAGACCCTACTCTGCTCACTGGGTGGTGCTTTGATGTGGATGTGCATGCAGTCTATAGCACCAACTACCTCAGGGTATTCTGCTATATGGTGGAAGAGATGCATACTTCTGGTCAACACCTCAAGGATGGTGGGGAAATATATGTGCTCATTGGCATGTGGTGTCATGGCATCCAGGAACTGGTGGAGTACCCTGGATGCTGATGCCTGTGAGACCCCCATGATATCCTCAGTTGGTCTTTGGAAGGTACCTGTGGCTAATATTCTTAAGACTACACATACCTTGGTATTCGCTGGGATGGGTTCTCCTCTATAAGTTCTGTGTGTGAGGCGTGGCCAGCACAGCCCAACAATTTGCTATAGAATGACCCAGTCCACCCTATAGTGCTCCACTATCTCCAGCTCATGTAGGCCCTGGTAGGTTACCCTGAGTCTGTACACTCTTCTCTTCCTCCTCACTGTGGGTCGATTGTCAGCATTCTCCTCCTCACCACCCTCAGTCTCTAGCACATATTGATGGAGTAAAGCAGCTGCAGCCTCTAACATTTTTAATTAGTTTTGCCAGTTAAAAATCCCCTGTCTGTGTACACCAGTGGTGTAGAGTTTGTGGGAAAAAACAGTCTGCAGGGTGTTTGAATAATTTATAGTGGTGTGCTGGGCTGCTGCATGTCTAATTAGTTGATTCTGATACATTCCACTTGTCAGCTATGCTAGTTCTCCTTGATTGCCTTCCTACTGCTGTTTCCCCTTCCCAGTTCCTCCCTATTTCAGCCCCAAGGCCCCATACATACCCAGTGCTGAAATGTAAATGGTGCTGCCATTTCCAATTTCTTTTTTTTGTTTGTTTAAAACCCGGTGTGTGACTTGCACACTCATTTAGGCTATGTACACACTGCTTAGGCACATCTGACACACCCCCTTCCATAGCTGTGCTAAGCTAAGGGAAAACACTGGCCACAGAGCTCCAATGACACACCCCCTTATGAAGTCATACAGCTCTTTCACTTGCACTGTTGTATTGCTGCACCTACATGGTTAGGTACAAGCTGACACTTTGAAAAATCTGTGATTCAATATAACTCCCCTCATTTGCATACCCCAGTGTGTAGGTCATTATGGACCCCCCCCCCTTGACAACCAGTGCTCCCTGGAATTGTTTACATTTTGCATGCTATTGACTATAATGGCAAAATGAAGAATTAACTTAAAATTGGCTTTTTTCATTTTTTTTCTTATTTTCTGCACAATCCCATTTGCGTGCTGCTGCCTTATGCTTAAATGGCTGAGATCAGCCAAAAAAAAGGTTAATTTTCATAATAATTAATCACTTTTAATGTCAATGGCCTTATATTTGGCCATTGGCATGTCTAGTGTACATAATACATGATTTTATGTTCATAGGTAAGTACTAGGCTATCAGCCCAAGGGCCTAGGTAAGCCTAGCCAACAAGGTTCCCTGGCTTACACTACCCAAGAAAGTTATTTTCCCATGCCCCTGTCGAGCAGAGCCACAGAAGTGATCCCCAGGGTGTATTTCCTATTTCCCATCCACTTATCAAGATTTTTCTTGAAGAGTGCTAATGAGGAACTTTGCTTGACGTAGATGGGTAGCTTGTTCCAGAGTATGGGAAGTCTCTGGGACAGGAATCTAGCCCTCCAGCATGTCCTGTTTATTGTGGTGACAAGGTTTAGGTCCCTAGAGCATGTAGCTCGGAGGGATTGGGATTTTGTAAGGTGTAGCATATCCAACAGCTCTGGGTTTTGACATAGCTTTATATGTTAGGCAGAGACCACCTCGGAGTAGGTGGGTTCTTATTAGATAACCGAAGATGCATTCTATTAAATGCGTCTTGGTCAAACTTAAAACAACAAAAAGGCAAGTGGCTTTTAAGCGAATTCTTTCCCAGGGAAAGAATTCACTTGGCTGCTTACGTTACTTTGCCGTTTTCAGAACTGCAGTGCAATCTCGGAGTTGGTATATTTAAGTGGGGGGCAAAGCCCCCCCACTTTATGTATTCTTTCAATTCTTTTTTTTTTCCCCCTTGGAAAAAAATCACTGTTCTGAGCTTTCGAGATTGTAGGCTTTCACTTACATGGAGTCGATTATTCATCATTTGCTTTTTTAAGCATTCAATGATATAATATCGACCCAAGTATGTGATATGCTACGGAGTAAAGCTGGAGTTTTTTGAGATGGTCAGTGTAGGGCATCTGTTTGAGGCCAGTAATCCTCTTTGTGAGGTACTTCTGTGGCCTTTCCAGCTGCTGCAGATGTCTTGTGGGGTACATTCCAAAAGGGGCCTTGTACTCCATAATGGGTCTAATGTGTGTCTAGTAGAGGGGAACAATGACATCTTTTTTCCTAGATGAGAACCCTCTTGTGATGAAGTGTGCCATGTAGAAGGATTTCCTGACTACTGTGGCGATGTGATTGTCAAAGGAGAGACTACTGTCCACCTGGGTCCCCAGGTCTCTTATCACACATTTGTTCATGGGTACAGAGTTTTTACCAAAGGGGATGACAATGCACTTTTTAGCATTGAGCTTGAGGCCATGGCTTTGACACCAGGCATCTGTCTCAGTGAGGCCCTTCTGTAGGATGTCCACATCATTTGGGGACTCAACTATGGTTTGCAGTCATCTGTTAACTTCGTTAGCCAAAGGCCTTCTGTGTTAGCCTGTACTTCAGAGAAGTAGATACCAAACAGGAGAGGTCCCAGGACTGAACCCTGTGATACTCCAATTGTCACTGGTTTGAAGTCAGATTTGGAGTCTGCAACTTTTACAGTGTGGGTTCTGTCGGTGAGCCAATTAACAACCCATCTTGTGACGTAGGGATTTAAACCTAGTTTAGTGAGTTTAGCTATAATTCCAGAATGGGGATGGTGTCGAAAGACTTGGCAAGATCAAGATAGGCTGTGTGAACCACCTTATCCTCGTCTACAGCTTTGGTGACTGCCTCAAAGAAGTCGATCAGTTTCAGGAGGCATGATATGCCTTTCACAAACCCGAACTGGGTGGGGTCCAGAGTTTGGAGGTTACCAATGTCTTTGTTTATGAGTTCCATGATGATACGTTCCATGGCCTTACAGACCAGGCTTGTCAGGCTAATAGGGTGATAGTTCCCGGGATCAGAGGTGGCTCTCCCTTTGTGGCTTGAGATAATTGTTGCTGTGTGTCATTCAGTGGGCACAAAGCCTGATGTGAGACTATGATTGAACATGGTGCTTAAGTGTGGAGCCAATTCATTCTGAAGTTCATGTAAAATGCAGCCTGGGATGTTGTCCGGTCCCACGGATGCTGTGTTTTTGGCTTTAGACAGTGCAGCTTTTACCTGCGTAGTTGTGATTAGAGGGACTTTGCATTCTTCCTGTATAGTTATGGGCCCTTTAGGGGGTGAGAGGGGGGTAAAGTTAGCACTGAACCTATCTTCCAGGACGTTGACAATATCAGTTGGTTCTGTAATTTTCATGCCGTTGTGCTGTAACTCAGAGCAGATCTGGGTGTTGCCATTGAGATTCTTGACATAGCTATAGAATGCTTTGTGGTCATCCCTAGAATCAGTGGCAATTTTGTTTTTGTAGCTAGTTTGGAGGATCTTACAAGGGATCTCAGCTTCTTACTGAGTTTGACCAGGGAACTCCTCCACTCATGGGATTTTACTCTCTTTTGCAAGAGTTTCTTCCTTCTGTTGTAGAGTTTGTTTATGGCAGGGGACCACCAGATTGGCTTCCTTTTTTTGGAAGATAGCATCTTGGTTCTGTTTGGGATAGCACAATCCATGCACTCATGTAAGTGCTTATAGAGTGCATCTGTGTAGGATTCAGCAGTTGTAACTGTATTGTCCATCTGCATGGGTGTCATGAAGTTCGCCACTTCTGTCTTAAGAAGCATGAAGTTGGCTTTGGAGAAATTTTTTACTGTGATTTCCTTAAATGGGGGGGGGGTGGGATGTGGATATCTAGGGTGATTAGCTTATGGTCAGATTTGACCAACGAGAAGTTGACTTCAGGTGTGGAACACCAGTCACTCATGTTGGTAATGACTAGGTCTAGGATATTGTGGCCTCTGGTGGGGGTGTGGATAAGGTGATCCAGGGCATTGGAATTTATGAATTCCATAAAGCATTGAGTGAAGGAGTTGGTACATGAATAGTTTTTCCAGTTAATCGTGGGGTAGTTGAAATTGCCCATTATTAGGGTCTTTGGTTGAACTCTAATATTTTCCAGTATATCAAGAAAAGAGGAGTGGGAATCCTGGGGCATGGTGGGGAATCTGTAGCAAGCTACAATTTGGATTGCAGTTTTACCCAGAGTTAGTTGCACTTGGATAACCTCAGATGCATTATGCTGAGCAACTAGCCTAGAGGTGTGGATATCCTTAATGAATATGGACACACCTCCACCTTTGGTGTTCCGGTCCAGGTTAGGTATCCAAAAAGTGTGGTATGAGTTATAGCCTGGTAATGCATGGGTGCTCTCTGGAGCCTTGAATCAGGTCTCCGTCACTGCACATATATCAATGTTCTCCATTTTAAGGAGTGCCTCGAGGGAGTGCATTTTGAGATTTAGACTTCTAGCACTGAGTAGCATTACCCTCAGTTTTTGCTTGCCTGTTCCTGTTACGTGGTGAATTTGTCATTTCAAACTTGCCTAAAAAAGGCACTGTAAGGGCAGGAAGAGCCTTAGCCAGTATCTGGAATCCCAAGGGTGACAGGTGCAGGCCATCTCTAGCTAAGCATTGTGGTCTGTCATCCATGTCATCCCAGGCGGACAGATATTGGATCCCCTTAGAATGACACCAGAAGCTTAGCCAATTATTGAAGTCAATAATTTTGTCCTTGTACTGCAGTATCATTCTGGGCGATGGCAGGATGCTACTCAGGGCTAGGGTCATACCTGCCTGGGCTACAAAATCAGGGAGCTCTTCCATGTCTCTTTTCATGTAGTCCAGGTAGGTACATCTCAAGTCATTCACACCAACATGGACAATGACAGAGTCATATTTGTACTTGTTGTGGAGTAACCTGAGTGCATGGGTTATGTGGCAGATCTTGGCACCTGACAGGCAGCTGACAGTAACCTTCTCCTTGTTTAGCCTGGTGAGTGGGACATCAGTGTGTCTGACTATAGAGTCATCTATGACTAGTGTGTTGGGTACGTTGTTTTGCCTTATGGGCTGTGGTTGAGTGACACACTGAGTCTGTGGGCTATGTGTCATTTGGTTTGTGTTGGGGGGGGGCAGAGGTTGCTTGCATTTCTGCTTTGAAGGTCTCTGTTGCTTGAGCAGATTATTATTGAGAGCCTCCGCAAATGTTTTTGTGTTTCTATGTGTGGATTTTGGTGGTGTAGGTTTAGTGGGACTATGTGATGAGTGTGGTGTGGTGCAAGTGTTTACCTTCTCCTCTTGACTGTCAAGTTTAGTCTTGGTTGGAGAGAGCTTTACCTCCAGTTTGGGGAGATAAGTGCATCTCCCACATGTTGTGGTGTTGGGTGGTAGGAGGAGAGGATTGTCTGTGTACATGAGGCAATTGCTACATTGGCCCAAGATGCCCAGATTCATCAGATAGACAGGAGAGAACACTGGGAGCTGACCCTTGGACATGCCTGAATAAAAACTACTTTCCTCTAGACAAGTGAGGAAAGTGAGTATAAGAGCTTTTTTTTCTCTAACCAAGTGAGGAAAGTAAGTACAAGAACTGTTTTCTTCTAAGTAAAGAGGAATGTTGAGTGCTGTAGTAATTTGTAGCTTATTTAGTGCTAACAACAAGTTCTGAACAAGTGCTGAGCACGAATAAGCAAATTCAAGTGTTAAAACTAAGAATCTGTATCTGGATCTTGTGGTAGATAGGCTACCTAGTGCTTATCACTCCCGCTGAGAAGCTAGAATGCTTCCTTCCAACACAGAAAGGCTTGGGGGACTCAGAAGCTTACATAGAGTCCTGGATATAGCAAATCTGTATCTGGACTAGACTAGTTACAGGAAAGGTGGGAAACAAGCACAAATGCGGGCTTTTAAACCAGAAAGTTGAAAGACATGGAAAAACTGCCCAAACAGCCAATAAACTACAATTTCTGGGCTAGAAACCACTCTTGTGGTAGATAGGTTACCTAGTGCTTACCACTCCCACTGATAAGCTAGAAGGCTTCTCTCCAACACAGAAAGGCTTTGGGGGCTCAGAAGCTTACAAACAGTCCCAGATACAGCAAATCTGTATCTGGACTAGACTAGTTACAGGAAAAGTGGGAAACAAGCACAAATGCAGGCTTTTAAAATAGAAAGTTGAAAGAGATGGAAAAACTGCCCAAACAGCCAATAAACTACAATTTCTGGGTCAGAAACCACTCTTGTGGTAGATAGGCTACCTAGTGCTTACCACTCCCATTGATAAGCTAGAAGGCTTCCCTCCAACACAGAAAGGCTTTGGGGGCTCAGAAGCTTACACACAGTCCTGGTTACAGCAAATCTGTATCTGGAGTAGACTAGTTACAGGAAAGACAGGAAGCAAGCTTAGAAATTTTTTTAAAGTAGAAAGGGAGAAAGGAGAAACAGAAAATAATTAAAAATTAAGGACGTAAGTGGCTTGCCCTTCACAAATGTTCTCTCTGTATTAGGTAGAGTGAGCTAGTGACACTAGACTGGAATAGAGCTGGGATAGAGCTGAACAGATTGGACTGGTAGGACTGTCTGAAGTCAAAATATGATCTCACTGTACTCGGTTGAGTGAACAAATGAGATAGACCCAGGAGGAGTGTTCAAGCACAAATTTACAGGAGGGCAGGCAATTCCAAAGCCACCAAGATTAACACCACAACAAGAACAGAGAGAGCGGGCGGGAAACTAACTGTAGAGACAAAGAGAGACCACAGTATTCTATGAAACAATTAAATAGAATAAAAAATAACTACAGAGAGACACATACACAATATTCAATGAAACAATTAAATAGACAGAAAAATGAAATGCAGTAGAATCTTTAACACTGCAAGTTTGTACTTAACTCAGCTAGTAATGCAGTTGATGTAGCAGAAGCCAAACAACACAGGTATTGAGCAGTAATAAATTCAAAGATATGTGACTCACTTATAAATACAAAGAAACCCTCTAAGCTAAGAGTTTAACACTGAATATCAATGAAGTGAAACACAATAGCCCCCACTACTGCAGAGACAGAGAGCGACTGCAGTATTCTATGAAACAATTAAATATAAAAATAAATAACTACAGAGAGACACAGACACACTATTCAATGAAACAATTAGACAGAAAAATGAAATGCAGTACAATATTTAACACTGCAAGTTTGTACTTAACTCAGCTAGTAATGTAGTTGATTGTAGGTATGTAGCAGAAGCCAAACAACACATTATTGAGCAGTAATAAACTCAAAGATTTTCCATGAGCTGTCATGCCTCCGTTTGTCAGTTGCAGATATGTACTTAGTTATTTTCTGAATACATTTATGCACTGACAATGTTCTAGCACGGAGACTTGGTAGCTTGGTGGATCACAAAATCACCTCATTTGCATGGTTTTCACCAGCAAATGAGGTGATTTGCATATTTGCCAGTTTTCTGTGCTAGAACAGTGTAGAGCCACTCATGCACATGAAAACGGCACTATCCTGAATCGCTCGGTGGCCATTTTATGTGCAGGAGCTCCTACACTGTTCCTGCATGGAAATCTCAGCTTCCTGAATCCTGGAGAAAGTCTTATTTAGCAAAATCCTTCCATCAACTCTTCAGCCTGAGGTTTTCCACTGGTTATGTCCCCAGTGAGTGGTGAATGGCATTTACAGTACCCTTGCATAATATTGGTCTCTCTACTAACCCTGTGAACTAGAGAACTATTATGTTTACTAGTATTATTTACAAGGCTTTGGAATGTATTACAGCTGAACTAATTAACAATGACCTTATATCCCTGGGACACATAGTAGCTTGGTTTTGTAGAAGGCAGATCATACCTGCTTAACCTAGTTGAGTTCCTTGAAAGGGTAACTGAGGCCATAGATAAGTGGAATACAGTCCATACCTTTTATCTAGACCTTGCCAAGACCTTTGATACTATTTCCCATACTGGGATTATTGAAAACTCTACTAACTCTACATGAATCTGTACATAGTTAATTGAATTGGTAATTCCCTGTCTGACAAAACCAATAATGTTAAGGGCAGGGGTATTTATTATAGACAGAAAAATGTCACTAGTGGTATTTCACAAGGCTCTATTCTGAGTCCCATCCTCCTTGGTGTATATATCTGTTTTAAAAAACTGATATCAAGGGACTATGGCTAACCAAAGTATGCCGATGATGGTAAACTGGGGATGGTTATCAAATCCCATTGTGATACTCAGATATTTTAGCAAGAGCTGGACCAAACAAATGCTTGGTGTACTGTCATGGGCTTACCCCCAACTCCAATAAATGAAATATATTTTCCTTTGGTAAATCTAGCATCACAACTACTTACCCTACAGCCAACATTCAACTTCAAACTGACAGCAGTTATTAGGGACGTGGGTCCTGATACTGATAACAGACTCTCTTTTGACCAGCACCTCTCTGTGGTGGTTAGAGAATTAGCAAAAGGCAGCACAGCAAAAGGAAATAACTGTCAGAAAACAGAATAAAAAATAAATTGCAGTATCTGTAGGATTACCGGGCAGTCTATTAACAAGACAATGACTTTGGTTTAGCGCTTTCATCTCCCTTCACTCTCAAAGACTTCTTCAGACTAAAATTCATTGTTCATTACATACATTAAATGCCCATTCTTGGGGTACATCACCCAACAACATCCAATCTAAAGTTAAGAAGACTAGTCACATGATAAAATAGGCTAAATTAAAGAAAAAGCCTAGTCACGTGATAAAATAGGCTAAATTGAGAAATAAATTTCTACAAAAGTTCTAAAAAGTCAGTGTTGTAACCCTTTTCTTTTTAAGTACATAACAAATTCCTCTCTATTATTGAGACCAGGAAAAAAACATGCATTTAATTTAACTTGCCAACAGTACTCTAGCCATCCCAGTTCTTCCTCTATGTTAATAATATTCTTGGTATTACTCAATGCTTCTAATACTAAACATTTTAAGTTAACTTTGCATTTACTTTCTTTATAGTGTTTACAGATAGCATTCTTTTCATCTCCATTGACAATCGCATACTTATGCTCATAAATTCTTCTGTTCAGCTGCCTGGTAGTTCTTCCTGTAAAGATTGGGGAAAGATGGGCGAAGGCTGCCAGCCTAGTCAAATAGAATTTGATACATAATTCTATCATTTGTATAAATAAATGTAAAATACAGGCTTGTGTTTTTAAATGAAAGAAAACACTGTAAAATGTGAACTTCAAGATTGTTGCAACATTGCCATCTGCTGTAAGGAAAACCAAGCCAAGCATTTCAAATGTTCTTTGAAGTTACAATTATCTAAAAAAATGTGCGGAAGTGACTAGCTGAACACATTCTTTCAATTGTCTAACTTAAGGAATAATTGTTAGAGTATACATGTGAAATGTCTTTTATTGTTGTAGTTTCCTGAGCAGGTGTTAGCTTGCTAAATAATGCAGTTTGTTTGCCTGAAAACTCCAGACAAAGTGTCAAGATGATGTAATATGAATACTGAGAAAACCTAAGTGGCAAAATGATGTAATTTGGGAGGGCCTTAGCAGAGCTGTTAGTTAGTGTTTTAAAAACTATTGTTCAGTGAGAAACTAAAAGCATTTGTCTTGGACCATCAACCCCAGCACTGCTTGTTCTTTATGTATGTAAGTAAGATTATAGCACTGTGTTTTCTCTTAAGAATAGCTAAAGATTAGAAAGTTAGATTAAGTGTTTTTCTTTGACATCAGACCTGTCCTACTGTATTGTTTTAAGTTTCTGTATGATTTCTGAACTCTTAGATATCTATGTGGTGTAGTAGTATTGCCTTGTGTTTTAATTATTTGCTATTAAATATTTTAAAACCTTTTAACTGTGGCTGGCTTGTGTAGAGAAGTAGGTTCTAGAGTACATTGCATATTTATAGAGGTTATCATAATAGGCCACTCTAATAAGCCTTAGACTGAGTAGGCACATTACCAATTGGATAATAATATTGCACAGTAAGAATTGGACACCCTTTCAAGGGCCTTTGGGTAGCTGATAGGCAGGAATTACTACTGTATAGCCTGGGTAAAGAGGCACAGCTGGAGAATATGTGTCAGCCTTTCCCAGGAGTGTCTGCGAAGTTGTATAAATACTTACTCAAAGTGTGTGTGTGTGTCAGCTACCTGAGCAGGGACACGAAGCACTGGTTGGACAGAGAGGGTACTGGAGGTTAGCTTGCCAGCTAGGCAGAGATCCGGACCCTATAGCTGTGCCAGTGAGGAGTCTTACTGGGGACCTGGAGAGCAAGAGAGCAACCAGTCCCAGACTGACTGTGATCTCTGTGTGCACTTAAGGGAAATTGTACTTTACTGTGTGCATTAGTTATCTTTTCCTCTTCTAGGAGATGACCTACCTGGTGTTAGTGGTGAGTATTGAGGCTCCTTGATTTCTGGGCCAGGGCATGGTCATTGCACTTCCCACAAGATGTTACAGTCCCACTTTATTCATCCCTTATTAAGCTCATCATTAAATGCAAAGCATTCTTTAGCATGTAATCCACCAAGCACCTAAACCAGCTTAACAGACCTCAATGCTTCCTTAGCAAAAAAAATCTCATGTCTCAGTATCCATAGCTACTCTGATAGACTAAAAGCTGTCCCTCTGTTCATATTAACCAGACACCTGAGGAGTGGCTTCTGTTTAGCTTTCCATGGCATGCTATGAATGACCCAACACTTTTTGAACCCCTTCACTAAAATAGAACAACTGGAAAAGCAAATACCAATTCTAGAAATCTAAATGTACAATAACACAAAAAGAATAAAAGATGATATGACAGATACCTAACCCAATGTATCCTCTGTTTCTGGAATTGTCTGGCTAACCTGTTAAGCACAGTATTCTCTAACAACCTTTAAAAACAGTCTGGATGACTAAATGGGTGATCACAAATTTTCATCAGGAATATGTGGAGAAAATCTAATTAATGAGATATGTGGATAACCACCAACCAGTACTGTGTGATGTGGCTAAGCTTCTTGACTGTCTCTTTTGGTCATTGGCTTAGCAAGTCTTTATAAACCTATGAACTTAAAAGCTATGTGTGAGTCAGGTCCTTTTAAATTCTACTCCACAAAGCTACTGGAACATTTCTTTACTGTGGTAAGACCTCAAGAACTATGTGAATATGATGAAATTGCCAGACTGCCCAAACCAGTATATAAATCTTTAAGATCTTTATGCAAATCATCAGTCTGCTTGTTTTTAGATCCACAACATTGCCATATATTCAAACCACAATTTTTTTGCCATGCCTTACAATTAACCTAAGCATGATAGATAATTTATGTCAGCAATCTGAAATTAAACCTTGTGCTTTTTATTCTTACTTTTGCAAATATGTACTTCCTAAGCTAACAGTGCTTTGTGTTGATCAGAATATGTTTGAAATGTATATATTGATGTTTTGAGTTTACTGTGTTTTAAAGTCAATGCTGTGAACATTAAAACAGACATTATATTCTGTATGCATATATATTGTTGAAATTCTAAGGATTATAAGTGGAATCTTCAAAATGGAGTATCAGTCACAATAGTACCTAAAAATTATTATTTTTAAGCTTTTCTTCCCAGATTTCCAAATAATTATGTGGATGTGCTTTTTCTGTACCTTTCTTTTGCACAGTATTAACTATTATTACATTCTCAATTCAGATGGGGCCCATAAACAATGCATTTTCATATCTGTACCTATACATGCTCTCTCTTCAAATGAAAACTCATATTTTTTCATCTTCACACAATCAGAAAGTGTTTTTTTTTTTTCCATAGCTTTTATATACTTGATTAATCATATACCATTTAATCAGGCCTGCAGTTATGCCTTGTGTTGGACTGACCCTTAACAATGACATGATTCTTTTCATGCTTAACAAAGCTTTTTATTTTTACTTATTTTACTGTATTTTACTTCTTTTCTCTCTTTTGCATGAACTTTGCTCCCATCAAATTTGTTTATGAGCTCTTAGGCTGCAACATATAATGTCACTGCCTGTGCACATCTTATTCACTTTATTTAATGTTAAAGCCTATTATCTTAACACTGTGCCCCTTACTTGATCATTTGTATCCTGCCATACTGTTTTGTGTCATATTAATGAATCACATAATTCACCAGATTAATTTTTTTCTTTAAATCTGTAATATAGCATCTGTTGACTCTATGGAACCTTATTCATTTGTCAAGAACAGATGGTAAATATGTGGCTATTTTTTTCAGATGACAGTAACTATCACAATTCTAACTTGCAATAAAAATATTCTCCCTTTTTACGCTCTAAACACATATTTATTTTCTTGGCTTATTCCCCCTGCAACAGACATCTTTTCAGGCTTCTTGAATATTTCAGTTGTCGTCAATAATAAATCAAATTTCTCAATCAGCAATTCCCAGCTGTTTGGAAATTTTCCCTGGAGAAAGTGATACAGAGGGAAACAGACAGATGATTCTTGCTGCCTGCATCTGTGCAATTTCTCAAACAAAAGACAAAATGACATATTTGCAAACAGTTCTGAAGCCACATAAAATCTGTCACACCACAATGCTTAATTTGTGGTTATATGTAATCACCTTCATCAGCATTTACTTTTAGACTGCACAGCATTAAAAGACTAAACAACCAGTTGATGTACATTAATAAACTCTGAGACTAAAAGTGCAGGTTTCTTAAAGGTATATACAGTACATATCCATTATATGGCAAACGGCTGCAGCACTGGATTTGATTCTTTGCCTAATAGCTAACTGCATTTCACTTACCGAGCAATGGATGAGGGCAAAATGGTGTATACTGCCTACCTTGACCTGGCTAAGGCATTTGATACAATAATCCATTTGAGCATTGTAAACAAATCAATGGATATACGCATAAACCCTTATGTTATGCACTGGACAGCCAACTGACTCTCAGATAGGATCCAGGAAGTTAGGATAGTGGAGACCATGTCCACAAAGAGGTTGATCACTTGTGTAGTCCCTCTGGGCTGTGTGCTAGGTCTTCTCTTTTTTAGTAACTACATGTCAGGTGTCAAGGTCAATGTCAAAGGCCTCTGGCTGACCAAGGTTACAGATGTTTGCAAACTAGGAGCAGTCACAGAATCCCCCAAGACACTCCAACATGCAACATCCTACAGGAAGGACTAACACAGACATATGACTGGTGCCAAAGCCATGGCTTAAAGCACAATGCCAAGAAATGCATAATAGTACTGTTTGGGAAGTTGGCCAGTCTAGAATATGACCTCACTGATAAGACATCCCTAAGAGTAGAACCAGTAGTCAGGGATTTGTGTACAAATGTATATAGTAACCTGGCTTTCGACCAACATGTGTCTAAGATAGTAAGGAAATCATTCTATGTTATTCAACTTATAGGCAAGGGCATGGCATCTAGGTCCAGAAAAGTCATCATTACACTGCATTCATCCCTCATCAGGTCCATCATTGAGTACAACACCCCATTCGGTATGTACCTGACCAGACACATCCTCAGAGGTTCCTCACAAAAAGAATACAGGATGTACACAGCATGTCCTAAGCAGATTGCCTCAAAGTCCTATCTCTATAATGTGCTTCCTACAGAATGTTGAGAAGTGAACTATCCTGGCATGCAAGGCATCCTTGGATCCCATTCTGATGGACCTTTTTTACATCCACAAAATGAATATCATCAGAATTACTTGATATTAGGATTTAACACATTGAAGGGACAGGTATATGTCTCAGAGAATTCCCCATCTCTGGAACAGGCTTCCTATCCATCTGTAACAGAGGTCTTCCCTAACCCTATTCAAGATAAACCTGAACAAGTAGATGGGAAATCAAAAATAGACCTAGCACCAATGTTTCTAATGGACAGAGGCAGCCTGTAAATCTTGCCCTAGCTTACATATACCACATAAAGTAACCTATAACACATATAAATTTGTGGAATACAGTTGGGATGCTTGGTTAGGCTTATAAAGGCCCCGGTGGCTGTTAATTTAGTATACACCTATGAAGCCATGAGCACTCTTTTTTTCAGTAAGAATGACATACAGGAAAGAGATAGATGGATACTAATAAAATGAACAAACCTCATTTGTAGATATATTTGAGAAGTACTAATATATATATGTCATGTTTACTGATGTGACCTCCAGTGCTGATGCTTTTGTCTGTCAGCTAGCATTGCTTTTGTTTGTGTGGTCTCCTGCCAATGCTCAGTTATGTTAACTACCTACCACATAATACTGGAAGTAAACACCATCTGTCAGTTTATTTTATGATTCTGAATGCACACAGGTTTTTCAAAGCTGACAGCTCTTTGAATTCCCCTCTGGCTTGTTGATATAACACCACCACATTACATATAAGGCTAAGCAAAATATTTATAAGGAATACAGGTTACTCAGACAGCAGCAGCAGGTACATACATAATCAACTGCTGAAGCAAAAGCAGGCTGAAAATGACATTTTGCTTAAAGTACATCATATAATGATATAGCACCAATTATTTGATTAATGCACAACTACACAGTAAATTCTTTCAGGGGGCACAGCTGAGCCATCATCTTTGGAAATGCACAATTTACTGTAATTACATCATCAAATAATAGATTTTTGACAGGTCTGCACACACAGCAGTTGTAGTTGAATCAAAATATGCAGTGTACGAATAGCAACACTAGGCCTGTAACTGTTGATAATGCAAATAAATCCATTCAATTCTATATTGCAAGCAATAAATGTTCACTCAGAAAGAAAGAAATAAGATAAAAGGCTTCACACAGTCTGTCAGCAACACAAATCTTTTAGCTCATAAGATGTACATAATCTTTGAATGGTAGGCACCTAAATGGGTTTTATAATTGCATGTTTTGCCAGGTTTTAGTACATACGATTTATGAAGAGACCTCAGATTGTATTTAAAGAGTACTACAAAAGCATTTTGCTACTAACTGCAGAAACTGGTGCTTAATTTGCAGATGAGCCTAAGGCATTACTCAGCAGATTCAATGAAAAATGCAAAGATTAAAGGAAATAGTCTCAAGTTAGCATTTGTTTTTTGTTATATCATTTGAGAAAACAGTTGTCCCAACAAGACCTGACTAATATGTTCTTTGCAAAGTTTACAATCAGAGTGAAATGAAATGAGTGAAGGGGAAGACCTAACAATGTGCAGAACTAATAGTAAATAGAACTCACTATACCAGACCGGATGATTGTGCAAATTTGCTAACCAATAAATGTAACTCTAATTTCACCCTCTTTCACCCCCATCACCCCCCCCCCCCCAAGAAATACCTTCTACCATTTTTCCACCAGCTCTCACTAAAGAGCAGGTCTTCACTGCACTCTCCAAAGCTAAAAACACTGCACCGATGGTTCCTGATAATATCCTACTATGTCTCCTAAATGGCTTCAATCATAGTCTGTCAGGCCCTCTAGAATCTCTGTTTAATCAAGCCTCCAGACTGTCATCCCTTTTCTTTGAGAAGGTCAGTAGAGCCTTGGATAATGGCATACTGCCTACCTCAACCTGTCAAAGGCATTTGACACAAACCTTACTCTGGTATTATAATTCCCCTGTCATCTGAAAGAAAGCCAGATGGCTCATGGACAGGACATATGAAGTTAGAGTAGGGAAATCCACCATCACCAAGAAGCCAAGTAGTGTCCCACAGGGCCTGGTACCAGGACCTCTGCTGTTCAGAATATACTTCTTTGAAATTAAGGCAAATGTGGAGTGTCTTTGGCTGACCATATTTGCTGAACATTGTAAGCTGGGTGCAATCACTGAATTCCCCAAAGATGAAGATCTCCTCCAGGACGGTCTGATACAGACAAATACCCAATGCCAGAGTTGTGCCCTAAAACTCAGTGCAAAAAATGCATAATTATACCCTTTGGGAAGATGACTACCCTTGCGAATTACAACATTTGTAACACTTCCCTAAGAGTAAATCCAGAGGTAAGGGACTTGGGTGCTCAGGTTGGCAATAACCTGAAATTTGATCACCATGTGTCCATCATGGTGAGAAAATCCTTCTATGTGGCACAACTTATAAGTAAGGATATGGCACCCAGATCTAAGGAGATCATAGTCCCACTATACTCAACCCTCATTAGACCAGTAATCGAGTACAATGCACCCTTGGACATGTACCTGACTAGGCATTTGCAATGGCTGAAACAACCACAGAAGTTCCTCACTAAAAGAATACAAGGTGTAAATTACCTGCCTAATGCAGAACTCCTCAAAGCCCTGTCCCCTTGTACTCCATCTCTTACAGACTACTGAAAGGCAATCTATGGCTAACTTACAAGGCATTTTCTGATCCAGGCCTGATGGATCTGCTACACAGTCACAAAATAAGCAGCACTTGAATTATGTGATCTAAGCATATCAACCTTGGCTGTGACATAAACAAAACATGCCGGAGAGAAAGGCATGTGTCTCAGAGATTAGCTCTTCTCTGGAACAGATGCCACATTTATGTAGAGTAGAGCTCTTCCCTAAACCTATTCAAATACAGTTTGGACCAATGTGTTGGAAATTGCAAATTCACCCCTGGCTTGTCACCTGTGTCCCTTATGGGCAGAGGCAAATTGTAGAAGCCCTAAGGTACAGGCATATACCAAAGACATTCTAGACCTTGGACTCTGATAAGTGGGAAAACTAGGGCATGAATGGCTAGACTTAAAAAGATTCTAGAACCATTAGCCTAGTAGCCTTCTATGATCCTATGAAGATTCTGCTAATAAACTATATGGAATGGTGATGAGACTGCATTTTGAAAGCTTAAAGCATCATACATATTCATACATCTGTATCTATATATATGCATGTGTGGATGTAGATGTGGATGTGCCTCAATAAACAATGTCACACTTGTCAGACTAGTGCTTTACAGCAGCTGACAGGTGTTGTTTTCTGTTTACTGCAAAGGTGTAGAACTAGATTAGAGGTGTAGAACTAGCCAGCTCATTACAAATAGATACCTGGGAATGAACCACTGGTGAGGGCAGGGACATGGAGTGGAAAATGAAGGAAGGACATATAAAGGACCGAGGCACATTCATGGATCATGGAAACTCCTAGAAGAAGAGCCTTTACTTCCTCTGAAATGGAATGATGATGAGGATGATGATGACGACGATGGAAGGCAATGGGGTATGGATATGTCTTACAACATTATTATATTTAGAAATTATGTTTACTACTGAACTGTCCATCTGTTTTTTTTTTTACAACATGCTAGTGCCATAATACCCTAAGTCTAAAATTTCCACCTACCTTAATGAATGTCATTCTGTTAGGGTGAAATAATTGCTTTGATATGTAATTCAAATGTTTTTTTTTCATAAAAAGAAGTACATTTCCTACCTTCAGGTACTTGTTGCATTTATTTGTTAAATGTGTTAGTACTCTCATTCAAGGCATCCTTTCAGTCACAACCAGGGCCACATAGCAAACAAAATTAAAATATAATGTAAAAAAATTAAGAACATGTAATAATAAATATAAGACAGTTACAAATCAGTAAGTATATAACCACCACCTAAATTTGCTATAAATATCTAACAATGTATTTACAAATCAAATAAAGTAGCAACATAATTCAAACTATATCAATAGTTCTGAAAAAACAGAAAATGATCGTCTCATTAAAATCTTCTTATGGCATTCAGTATCTGCCTAAAAGCAGCAGAGTTCATCTTTATGACATGCAACCAATTTATATTACTTTGTAAGCAAACTATGGTACAAACCCTACCATCATCCCAACCACACCCCTACCTTCTAGAATGGTATCAGACTTCCAAGTACTACTGATACCACTACTAGTAATACTACAATAGTTTTATTGATACTTTATTTCTAACTACAATCAATACTACTTTTCTATTACTACTAATAGTACTATTAGCAATACTACTTGTAATACTACTACTACTAATTATGATGAAGATGATGATACATTTACTTTTAACAGAATGACTACTTTGAGGATTTACCAATGATGCAGGCTAATTATGCTTTAAATTCTATATGTAGCCTTTTGCATATGTGATTATACTCTAGGTTTAGGAGGTTCCATGTGGCTGATGCGTACTGACCATTAGTCCATGGCAGCTGATATGTGGTGTTAATTATAAACAGTAAAGAATGGACTAAATGACTAGTCTAGTACTATTCATTTTACTCTTGAGTAGACCACAGCATTTAGAATTTCTGTGCATATTATTTTATTCAAACATCTTAGTCATAGGTGACTCCATTTTGTGGCATACTGATGCAGATTCACCAGGCTGTGCAAAGAAGGGATCACTATCTGTTCCCTACCAGGTGCCAGGATTTGCCACATCCAGCAGGCACTCAAGCCCTTGCACCACATGTACACATATGACACAGTCATAGTACATGTTGCTGTAAATGACTTGAGATGCATCTCCCTGGAAAATATGAAGAGAGACAAAATGGAGGTCTTGGAATATGTGTCTGAGGTTGGTATTGACCTTGCCTTGAGCAGCAGTCTGACATTACCAGGAATAATGCTGCAATACAAACATGAGATTATTGACTTCAGCAATTGGCTTAGCTTCTGGTGTCATTCAAAGGGGGATCTAACAGATATACATAAGCCTGAGAAGATACTGTAGACAGTTTGAACTGCCTTGCCAGGGTTGACCTTCACCTATCCTCCTAAGGCTTTATTATATTTGATAAAACCTTGTCTACCCCTTTGTGCCTTTTTAAGCAACACCAGTCCTCAAAAGCATCTAACATAACAAAACAGAATCTGGATAACATAAACATATTGCTACGCAACACTAGGAGCCTTAACAAAAAACTTCACTACATATCCTGGAAAAGACTGACATATGCATTGTCACAGAGCCCTGGTTCAAGACCATTAAGACCATTCTGTCAAGTGTACAAGGTTTCAATGCTTACCACATGTTCAGGTCCACTGCACTATTTGAAGATACTAAAGGAAGTATTTATCTGTATTTGTAGAAAATTACTTCATCTTCAGACTAGATTAACCAGAAAATGATCTGGAAGTCCTCCATGTTCAGTTTATAAATACAAGACTCCTTATCACATCATGGCCAAATATATGACCCTTGCATGTCTCCCTCAGCCCATAACTCCTACCTAACAAGTATGGCGTCCTTTTGGGATGGCCAAATGCCATTCTCCTAGGGGACATCAACTACTCCTCCATTAACTGGGAGATGTATAAATCCTCTAACATGTATGCCTAGGAATTTCTGGACTTGATCATTTGTACTGATGAAGACCAGTTAGTTTGCACTCCAACCAAGGATGATAAAAATCCTGGACTTGGTTCAGAGGTAGGTACTAGGCTAATTGACTTTGCATACCATTTTAACCTAGCCAATTTCATTTTCAAAGGTGAGAATCAAAACCTGTACCTTGTGTCTATGAGGTAAATACCTTAACCAGTATGCCAACCCCTAACCACACTTACATGGGGCAGCTTTATTCCTCACCCAATTGCAACTCTGTCTCTGTCAAACTACAAATCAGTCAGATCTACCTTAAAGCTGAAGCCAGAAGCATCCTCCAATACCTTGACATTCAGAGATTATGCCAAACTTATTGAAACTAATTGGTGATCTGATTAAATTAAGCATCCCCTTCCAACTTGATCCCATTGTTTATGCAAAATCTTTTACCACCATATTCTATGCACATGTAAATAGCTGCATAGATCTATCTGTCCCCCTCAGAAGTAAATACAATGCCAAATTCAAAAATACACCCCTATGGTGGAATCCAAATATAAACAGGCTGTGTAATAAAATAAAAAAAAAAATCACTGTACTTAAAAATAAATGTAACTCTCATGATGCAAAAAAGATCTAGCTAAACTTAACACGGAATTCCAGACTCTGATAAAATCAACTAAAGCCAGATATGAGGTAAAAATAGCCATACAGACAAAGGACAACCACAATGCCTTCTTTAACTATGTTAAAACCCTTAGAAACAATGTCCAGCACTGTACAGAGCTAATAGTAAGGTATGTCACATACTTGGATCTAGAGGACATAGTCAATTTACTAGCAGATAAATTTAGCTTGAACTTCACCCCCTCTCCCTTCTCCCCCCCAACATTCCTAGATTTCATATCCATATCTACACTTCCCCCTCAAATCTCCCATGAGCAAATCCTCAAAGAAATATCCAAAGCCTGGAACACTGCTTCTGTGGGGCAGGATAATATGACAGGCTACCTTCCATCCCTTGTCAGACCCCCGTGCTGAGGCTATTCAATATCAGCCTCAAAACCAACTTTTTGTTTGATGAATGTTGGACAACAATAGTCATCCACTTGCTCAAAGACAGGGTATCAATGGACCCAGGTAACTGCAGAGCCATAAGCCTAACCAAACTGATTTTTAAAGCTTTGGAAAGCATCATTATGGAATTAATAACCTATGAACTCTCAATCCTTCTTCAAAACATTTACTGAAGCAAGAGATGGGAGCAAATCAGCACTTACCACATATCTAGACCAGAGGTGTAGATAGCGCAACTAGTGCCCTGTGCTGGTCCCACAAACTAGCACCCAAGACCCTCAGTTCTTTAAGCTAAAAAAATAAAAGGACTTCTGCAAATTGTCTTCCTGCAGTATAATACCCAAAACCAAATGAACAACCACACCTAGCTCTTTAATAGAAAAGCAAAAAAAAAAAAAAAAATCACATTACTGTAGGAAGCCAATGATAGACACTCATGATCCACAAAGTTCACCCCTCTAGTCCTCAACATAAAACTAAAAAAAGAAAAAAACAAAAACACACACAAAATGCCTTCCAAACTCAAGACACACAAATGTCTTGAGTAATGTTAGCCAGTCACAACCCACCAAGTCCACAGTCCCCCAGAAAACACCACATATCAAGACCAGAGGAATAGCTAACTCAACTACTGCCCTGTGCACTGAAAACAACAAAAAATCTTCAGAGTATTGTAGGAAGCTAATTGGATTACTGTAGGAAGCCAATTGACTTCTTACAGTGATGCAGCCAATCACACCCCACCAAATCCATGCCCCCCCACTCTTCAAGTGAATAGCAAAAAAGTAATCTAGCCAATACATAGCCCCCAGCACATAATCCAGCCAATACATAGTCGCCATTCATTCAAGGGAAAACCAAAAAAAAAAAAAAACAAATTTAAGTGCATTTTGGAACAGAAAAAAATCCTGCCTTTTGATCTTACCTCCAGGTATTGTAGAAAAACTCACCCAGCTAAAATATAAACCTCTATGTAATTCACTGAATAATTGATAATTAGCACTCAAACAGAACCTGGAAAATTAGAGTGGGTAGCTCAACTGCCTCCAAAAGGCTTGTCACTAGTGGTGCACCACAGAGATCAGTCCTTGGGCTACTTTCTTTGGTATTTACTCCCTAGAGGTCAAAAGAAATGCTAAGAGTTTATGTCTGACCAAGCTTGCAGGTAACTGTAAATTTGGTGCCATCGTAAACTCCCCAGAGGACACCAAGATCCTTCAAGAGGTCCTTTCACAAACAAATAGCTGGTGTCAAACCCATGGACTATAAATAATTGCCATGAAATGTATAAAAGTATCCTTTGGCAAGCATAACTTCCCTTGTTGCCAAACCAGGAACCCAAATATACTGTGATCAAGCATGGAGGTATTAATAACCGGTAAGCAAACAATACCTCCTGAAACAAAATCTGAGCCATAGTGGTGAAGTAACAATGTATAACTTATGTTAACCACAATAAAATGTTTATTTTAATATACGTTAAGTACTTTTGTCTCCACAAAGACTTCATCAGAACCTCAGGTCTCCTTTGCTGTGCTGATGAAGGCAATAAAAAGGCCAAAGGCTCTATTGACCTGAATGTAACCATAAAGGCTTAAAAAGTAAAGAAGTCATGGACATTCAGAAGCCATGGTACTGAAATACTTGAGGTCCTTAAGCGGTCATTTGCATATATCCCATGGGCCTCCATTACAGGAGGTTTAAGGTATCATACAATGAAAACTCTAGCTTAGCTGGGATTTTCTTGCAGTTTTTTTTGAATGGTTTGTCTTTGTGAACTTTTTACCCTTTGGCTTGGATGTCTATTTGACTAATTCATATGAAGCTATCATTCATGTCCAACTAGTTTTCCCTTTTTTACATTGTATAAAAAATATATATATATATATATATATATATATATATATATATATATATATATATATATATATATATATATATATACATATATATATTTATATATATATATATATATATATATATATATATATATATATATATATATATATATATATATATATATATATATATATATATATATATATATATATATATACATATACACATATATAAATATATATATATATATACATGGATTCACTTCAGAAGCTCGAATTTACAAAATCTTGAACTGCAAATAACCGTAAGCAAAAGATCGAGTTTCGTAAACTCGAACTTCTGAAGCGAAACCAAAAAAAAAAAAAAAAAAACACAAACTTTGCATTTGCAGGGGGGCTTCGCCCTCCTGCACCCCCACACCCCCCTACTTAAATATACCAACTCCAAGATCGCGCTACAGTGGGGAAATGGGAAATCTCCCATCTTGCGCTGTATGTGGAAGCGCAAAATGGGAGATTTCTCATTTCCTGTCAACACCACAAAAAAAAAAAAAAACATTACGTACACACAGAGCATACAAGAATCCTTGCCTCTGTGTGCACGCAATGTATTAAGGTAAGGAAACTCTTATTTTTACACACTACACATCTTCGATTTACTGAAATCTCGATCATATGGTCTCGACCATATGACATTCGAGATTTCAGTAATTCGATTATGTGAAGTGTTTCCATATATATATATATATATATATATATATAGATATAGATATGTATATATATACATATATATATATATATATATGTATATATAGATATATATATATATATATATATATATATATATATATATATATATATATATATATTTAAATATACATATATATATATATATATATATATATATATATATATATATATTGTTTATTGCTGTTGCAAACATTATTAAATTGCAACACGCATATCAAAGAGTCTGTGGTACATATGTAAGTACTAGGCTAGTTGCCTTTGCGGACCACTTTAAACCTAGCCTATTTCCCTCAGAGGTGAGGCTCATACCCTGTATCTTGTGTCGGATAGATAAATACTTTAGCAATTATGGCAAACCTCGACCTAAAACACTCTCCCCAGGATTTAATAAAATCCATGTAAGTGCAGGGTAGAGCCTACATGGAATGTTGCCATGTCTGTGTACACGGTTCCCCCTCAGCAGCACTCCATGTATATTAATGATGGCGCATTGCCAAGGGAAAGCCAAGGAACAAGGTTATTGAATCAGTATAGGGAGTGGTATAGAAATAACTGTCTCCGCAGAGGAGTAAGAGACCCCCCCCTGCACTGTGCTAGTGTTTTATTTTTGTCTAAATTTTTTTTAAAAGCATGTTTGCATGAAGAGCGCAGCAATGCTAAGTGAAACCCACAGATAAGACAGCAGACACCTGCCAGACATCTAAAAATAGAAACCAGATGTCATTAATTATTTATTTAAATGTGATGTTTAAGCATATCTAAGTGTGTTTGCGTGGCATGGCACTGAGTTCAGCACTGCTTGTAAGTAGTTCAGTGGTATATGTGACGGTATACCAGATTTCACAATATCCATGTAGATAAATGGGTAGAGTGATGGCTTCATGTCCAGTAGGTCCAGGGTTTGAATACATGGAAGGGAAATTAGTATGTAATTTTAATATACAAATTTTGCAGACTAATTTAAAATATGGCTCCGCTGCGCTCTGCTAAGCAGCACATAAACATGATAATGGCTGCCAATATTTATGCACTGCTCAGCTCTGCTTGGCTGGTTTGCACACAGCTAACCTCCACCAAGACTCCAGTTCTGCAAGTTTTCATGCTTCTCAGCTCAGCTTCTATGGTTTACACAGTGCTAAGTGATGCAGCACATTTTTGAATGTTGCTGAATGACATTTAAGCGTGAGAAGACAGCCTATATTAAGGTCAAAAGGCAGAAACACAGCAGAATCCATTTGAGTTCTTCCTCTGATGGGTGCTATGGCTGGTGTTGGTTTAGGTGCATGCTGTCGGGCACAGGGTTGGGGCATTCTGGAGTCCAGGTGTATGGTTAGACTCCTAGTTAAAAAACATGATGATCAGCTGCGGCAGGGAGGTTTCTAGGGCTCAGAGTATAAAGTGGAGGCCTGGGACTGGCTGGCCAGAGAACTCACCAGTGTTACTGGTATCCCCCACACAGGTGGGCATTGTCATCACCACCATGATGACCTGAAACGACAAAATGGGGAACTCTTGGACAGCTGGGTCCAAGAAGCTTGGGTGGGGAATGCTCCACAAGTATGTAAGTAATTTTACCTCTGTTTCACTAATATCTAATCTGAATATCTGCAAAACTGGTATGTATAATGGTGTGCTTCTCTCCCAACAGCTGCAAAAGAGAGGGCTCACAATGTCAAGTTGCACACTGGTTGAACAGCCAGGTTGTGCCATGAGTGTGGTGAGTACAGAAGTATTATCCTAACTGTTGTGAAACAAGCAAGAAAGGGTAAATCATTAACTGCATGAAAATATATACAATAAAGTCTGTAGTGCAATAAATGTGGAATTAGATCTGTATTGCAAGAAGTGAATAATGCCAACTGTAGTGCAATAAAAACATAAAACAATACCAGTAACAGCATTAACGTGTATACAATAAAGTCTGTAGTGCAATAAATGTGGAATTAGAGCTGCATTGCAAGAAATGAATAATGCTGACTGTTGTGCAATAAAAACATGAAATAATACCAGTAACTGCATTAAAGTATATACAATAAAGTCTGTAGTGCAATAAATGTGGAATTACAGCTGTAGTGCAAGAAATAAATAATGCCAACTGTTCTGCAATAAAACATGAAACAATAACACCAAGGGAGATAGTGTACATCAGGATTGTCTTGTTGTAACCATTGCAGTAGAGCTGTATGCATTCAGGCTGTAAGTTAAGCTGCTGCAGTCAAGTATAACACTGTAATAGCTGTAGAATTCAAATGTAATGGCTGCCAATTGTATTGTTTAACTCATATAGTGCCGTTCAAGACTGTCTCTAGGGCAATATTTTTCTCATAATGCTCTGTCATCCACAAGCATCAGGTAATCAAGGTATATGGGTGAGGTAGTCCACTCCATGAACTGATATTGTTTTTTGACTTCACAGATATTTCAACCCACTAACAATAAATTGTGTACACCAGCATTATTTATACTGATATATAGTGTACCAACTATATGCATTATGCTTGTATTTCATGCATGTGTGTTCTGCTGTCACTGCAGTCTAGTATAACACTGTAGTAGTACTGCTAGGTCATATTTTGGTACCAGGTAAGCTCTAGACAAATATCAGTTTGTTAGTAGTCAGCAGTGACCCAGTAGCTCAGTTTGTTAAATGCTCTGTATATAGTATATTTTTGCCACACACAGACCAGGGTTTGAATCCAGTGCTATGTAGTACTAAGTATTACAGTAGCAATCATATAATGCTTACAAATTCTCTCTCCACAGTAACTACAGATAAATGGGTGAAGTAGCCAATATTATGAATAGATATTTGTGTGTTTAGATTTCCCAGACTGTTAAAATCATTAGCAAGAATATGAAAAATCAGAAATGTGCAGTCAGAAATAATATGTGTAATCCTGGTTTGGCTGTATGCCTTTAGTGTCTGTTAAAAGTTGCTGCAGTCAATTAAAACATTTCATTCAGATGTCCTCTGCAGTCACTGCTATTGGGTTCTGTTCCCATGCCTGCCAACCAAGGCATGACTGCTGGTTAGTGTCTGTACTGTTCACATACATGTCTCTCAAGTGTCACAATTTCACATTATGTAATTAATAGTGCATAATCCACCTGTTACAGGAATTACCATGGCAATGAGTACCTAGATTGCAAAGTATCACCGTTTCAGCCCACAGAACACCTTGGTAGTAATATAGGTCCACCTGATCTGCAAGTGTTCTGTGTAGCTGTGTACCCACAGTTGTTACTGTTTGTCACATAGTGTCCCATGCATATAGCTTTGGAGGTATATACATGCTGCATCAGCTACAGGAGACTTGCACTCACTGTACACATAAAGAAAATACAGACCCATAGAGTAGATAGTAGTACTGTTGTCAAGGAAATAAGCTGCAATATTACTAATGGAATGATTTTTTCACTCTCTCTCCACCCCTTATCTTCATTTATTTATTACTGTTATTCATTGGTTATGGTTTACTATTAACATATGCAGTTACATTAACTGTTTTTTGGGGCATCTGTTTTATTATTGTTATGTATTATAATGAATGCATATTAAAATATCTTGTTAAATTACCTATTTTGTTGGCCGTATGTGTAACTGTTATTGGCATGCTGTTATACTGACTGTTCTGATATTTATTGTTGTGATTCACATAATATGCATTGATATGTAATTGCGTTATTTCCAACGTTCTGCCATGCTGTTAGTACTAACAATGTTTTGTTAATAACTAACCTATACTTTTTGCTATACATCCATTACCACAGCACATCTGGGTAGGCTGGTTCCTGGTGATCTGCCTACCTTGCCTCAACTGGCCGTGGCACCAAGTCCTAGCACAGCTGGGACTCAGGCCAGTTTTCTCCCCTTCTCTGCCCCTGCACCACTTGCGGCATCAGGTGAAACCACCTCAGGGGATGGGGCTGGCCCCCCCCTTGGAGTGGTGGTGAAGTAGCTGCAGTCACCCAGAATCAACTGCCAGTCATGGTGCCCAGGATTGTTCACCAGAGCTATGAACACCACCTGCACCAGATTGAAAGCATGCTGGCTGACCTGGTGGGGCAGACTCACCCTGACGCCCAACCTCAAACACAGCCACCCTTGGAGAAGTGAAGGAGCAATGTTGACTGTCCTATTGGTGGGGATGTGAGTCACGCTGCTGCCATCTGGAGGGACATGGGACTTGGATTCCACAACACCCTCCCTATCCAAGGTGGTTTACCCCCTCATGTGTCACACACTGCCCCTGTCTGCTGTCTTATCTGTCTTCTCTGTCTGCAAATGCATCCTCTCCTCCCCAACTTACCTCCCCACATGTACCCATGTCCTTTCCCCTACATTCCAGTCTCACCTTAAAAAAATGGGCACATTTTCCAAAAAAAAAAAAATATTGCCTCATACATAGCTCTCCATGTTGTATACTAGTCCACTGGACACCACTAATTTGTCTAATTGTCTTGACAACACAGTTATGTTGTCCTCACTCCTCTCTCTCTGGGGTTTGAGAGTCCACATTCATTTACAAAATCTGTCAAAATGCACAGCTGTTGCTGTACAAGATATGGACAGCTATGGTTCTTTCCTACACCCTTCCTGCACATCCCTAACTGCCTTTCACTATGTTTCTCCCCCTGCTTGCCACCATTTCTCCACTTTCCTATCACCCCCTTTTTCTTTTCTTTATATTTTTAGTGCAGATTTGAGCGGAGCTAAGTGAAGCAGAACAGTGTGTTGCACCATGCTGCTTTGCTTAGCTAAGCTTAAATTAACTTTAATGATTAAATGTGTTTATTACATTGTTAGACACATGTACAAAATAAACACCTCTGCCAAGTTTCAAGGCCCTCTCAACTACAGCCCACTGCATTAATCTACCACACCATACAGATCTGATTTAAAACATGTGTTTTCAGCAAAACATACTGATTGACACTTACAGTCATTAGGTATGTAGCTGAAATAAAAATTAATGGGAAACATAGGAGTGTACCTTGGACTCTGGTGCCATAATACACCAGTAGACATCCAAAGACATAACAATGGATGTAAGTGAGGCCTGTGACAGCAGGTATATGTGCCTTTTTATCAGCAACTTGTGGAAAGACACCTGCTAAGGCAGCAATGGCAAAGTACAAGTCCAAGTACAACTCAGACCCAGGTGCAGAAATACAGCCATACAAAGCCATGTACATACTGATGGATGTAAAAATGTTTGTCACAGCCTGTATATGTACACATATATCTTGCAAATACACATGCATTTGCAGTGACTCAGTGGTACAGTCTGTTAAATGCCTTGCATGCAGTACATTTTGCCATACACAGTCCTGGGTTCAAATCAGTTTTGTGTTGCAGTTTAATTACATTACTGTGAAGACAGCAAGTAATGACTGAGTCATGCAATCCTTAATCACACAGGTTACTGCTGGTTAATGAACTACTACCCAGTTTTGCAAGTCAGAGGCCTTCAGGTAGGGACACACTACACATATCTGTATACCCTAACTATATGTTGCCTACTACTCTATTTTTGGCACCATTGTATAACAGACGTACCCTAATAACATGCCTCGATCAGACTGTACAGGGTACCCCTACCCTGGCTTTGCCATAATGACAGGACTGCCACAGCTGCCACATTTACACATACAGCTTGCTGTTCTCAAAAGTGTCCACACTCCCCCCTATGTCTGCTAGGCTGGAGTCTGTAGCATACACAACTATATGTAAAGTAGCTACTGCAGACCTACCATACCTCTCAATCCCCTAGAACAAGGGATCTGGACACAGCCATATGTAATGGGGGGGGGGGGGCTAAGGCCCACACATAGGGATATGTGTAATGGTTTGCCCCTACAAAAATAGTAGGTTAATAGAATAACAGCTATTGCATTAGCATGCATATTCAGAAAGGTATGAAGTCTGACACTCAAGTGTGTCTCTTTCCTTACTGACCTCAACCCACAATGTTTGCCAGTGAACTTCCAGATGGCCACAATATCATGGGACACTGAGCATACATATGAGGCAAAACTGTGGACATACTCCATAAATCTCTACAGTTGACAGTTATGGTAACCACCCTCTGTGATGCTGTACTCTCCATATCTCGGTAATGTCCATCTTAACTAAGAAAGGGGCCCAGGTCTACATGAAGGCCTTATATATTGCACTGTGGTGGCATGTCATTGATCAATGATAGTGCAAGTCAGCTGTTTTGGCCACAATTAGCAATTCTAAGCTACAGACTAGTGCAAAGGCAATTACCTGCTAATGAGCAGTACCTTAAAATGGCAAGCAGCTGCTTGTTGGGAACAGGTCTGTATGAGATTTAACTCGCACAGAGAGCATATTTCCAAAACATTACCAGAAGCAAAGTAAAAAAAAGGAGTATTGCACTCCACCAGGTATGTAATAGATTTTGCCATATAACAGGATGCAGATGGGAGGATGGAGGTATGGTGAATAGGGATTACAACAGTAAGCCTGTCTTAGATCTATGGTAATGCCATATCAGTGATACTCTGCTGTCCTACATCCACAGGCATGCCTCTCAACTGCTCATGATTTTCAATCACATCTAAGCTCTGTCCCTGTCAATCCCTCTTACAATGATTGGCTGTTGTAAGAAAGCTAGTGGATTACACATAATACATCATGACAATAAGTAATGGTATACAATTCTGTAATATCAATGTACTGTAATTCACCTCCCTCATTCAGTCACTGTCTCACATACATAGTTCTAATATTTTAAAAGTATCCCTGAATGTCCTTGATGTACTCTGGCTAAGTCCCTGTTTCTGTTAACATATTTCACTGCTTGGTTGATGGGTATGCCTAACATACCTGTCAACTTCTTACAGCATGAAAGTAGGACAACGCCATAATTTATGGGTGGGACAAACACCCAAACTCAGCAACAGTGTTTAAATATTTGTCAGAGATCCACAAGTTTGTGTGAAACTGACCAAAACTATGAGGCAAACATCCTGGCATTCTGCAAACATCTGTATAGTTGAGAGGTATGTTGCCTACAGGGAACATATACTACAGCAGGTTTGCATTGTTGTGTGACATTGTGGCACACTGGTGTTGCTGGACTGTTCCCATATAGTTGTTGTGATAGCACACTGCTAATTATCTGGCAGTGGCTATATGACATATCAGTGGGAGTTTGCCCATAGGTGACACACCACAGTAGACTACAGTGCTGGGTGTTGGAACATACAGCAGAATCTGTCACAGCACACAGGAACATACCCCAGTATTGCTACTGTCTTTGTGGTATTCACACACATAGAGTGTTGCCAGACTGTGGGGTATGACATTTGAAGAAGTAGTGGATAGTGCAGACCATTATGGGTTGCTGGATCTGTACATAGTGGACATCCATGTATCTGATCCTATTATGTGTTCCCCTTTTGTTGTCTTTCAGGAACCATGTACCACAGAAGACATGCCCCCTTCTCAGATGTGGAGAATGACATAATAGTGGATGGACTGAGACAGCACCATCAGATCTTGTACAGGGGGAGGTATAATTGGGAGCACTGCACAGCATTGTGGGCAGACCTTGTGAGAGATGTCAATCAGATTGGCCAACAGGACAGGACCTATGAGCAGTTACAACACCAGGCCACAGACATGCTGAATGCTGCACAACGAAGGGCAGTTGCTGTTGCCAGGGATCGTGCCAACACTGGTGGAGAGTCTGTGACAGAACAAACACTCTCAGCCACAGAGGAATTCCTGGTGAACTTAGGAACACAAAACAGCTCCCAGGCATCCATCACACCATACATCATGGAGGTGGGTGCCACAGTGTCCACCGCAGAGGAGAGTCCAGGTAAGTGTACTGTTTTCATCAGTGTAATACTGTAAAAGTCATTGTGGCAGACTATACATAGCTGTACCTGGGTGTTAGGTCTATCTGCATTGGGGGAATTAGGGTTTACATTTAGTTGTGCATGCATACTCAGAATGTCAGAAATACAGCCAGTATCACAGTAGCTATTGTACATGTGGATATATGCACATATTACCTTGTAGTGCTGCAACCTTTGGTGGTGCTGACAATACATCTCCCTCACCTTTTCACAGGTCTGTCAGGTGTGACCCAAGTCCATGATCCTGCACCTGGGAAGTGTGATACTGTTTTTTTACAAATCATATATACCCTATGAAAGGTAAGGGCTGCCATATTGCCCTATGTACAAATGCTGTGTTTAACCAGAGTAGAATATTTGTATGTTCCATTCTGGAACAGTTAACTATGGTTAATAGACTGGTTAGTCACAGGTGTGTATTTGAACAACCATCATCACATCTGCACTTATAGTTATGAGCAGCTACACAGCCCGGTATACATGAGGCAATTACTTCAAGATGCATGTTCAAACACAGAAGGGAGATGCTACATACCTGAGACAGTGACACTAGTACTGGTATATCATTCTCAAGATAGGTGTACTGGGTTTTATCTGTAGTTCTGTCATGTATAGTGTTATACTGCAAACCTTACAGGCAGATTGTACTGGCAACTTTACATGTATGTGGCTGAAGTGCATGTTATAAAGGGCTTGACTTGTCTGTGTATGTTGGTGTGAGGTTGTGTGTTGTGCATGGGAGTGGAGATAAGAAAATGTGAGACTGGTAATGCAGTTGTGTTTCCTAATTTGTATGAGTCTGTGTGGATTACCATACATAAAAGTGCAGGTAGTAATGCATTGCTTTTGTCTTGGTTTTCACGGGTGACTGGGGGGTGGAGTCTGTCCCCCTCACAACCTAATGTAAGTGTCTAATCAGACTCTGATGATGATGGTAGCCATAGTGAGGCACAGGTGGGGTTGTTGGGGAATGAATAGGTCCCAGAAGTTGACATCCCTCTTCTGCTCCCTATTGTCACCGCACACAGTCAGTATGCCAACACATACCAAGTCCCAAGAGGCCACAGATATTGGACAGTCAGAGGGTGGTGACATTGAACAGAACAGTGTGGCAACTATGGCATCAGTAAGTGTAGACAGGCCATAGCCAGAGAGCTGGTGAGGTCTATCACAGGCAGCTTGACAGGGGTGCTTGTAAGAGGATGGCTGTCCATACACCACCTGTTGCAGGTGTCACATCATGGGTCACTCAGCGCATGTTTTGGGCTGTCATGGAGGCACAGGCATGTTCTGAATGTAACACCAGATGGATGCTTAGGGTTATGGATGCAGCACAGTCTGACATCCGTGACTGCTCCCACTGCATTGGGAACACCCTGGATCAGTTCACTGATGCAGTGGACAGATGGTGGGTTGAGACAGTGTCTGCCTTGGACCACATGTTGTCTGTGCTGGATCATCTGGTTGGACTTGAGCATCGGACACATGGAAGTAGGTCAGCAACACCATCTGGTGAGAGTCCACGTGGCTGCGCATAGTCATGCCCCTGTAGTGGCAGTACCTTCAGCACTACAGAGGGAAGTGTGCTGTCCATACCACGACATGACAGGCCATGGGTATGTGGTCCTGGGTGGTCCCATGGGGGACACATCTCCAGCATTTTGCAGTTACCGTCAGGTACTAGCACTGCATCTGACCTTGTGCATGGTGATGCCAGTGCTACTCCTGGCAGAGCCAGTTCCTGTGTTCAGGGCCAGAGATGGTGAACTGTCCACTCTACCATGTACAGTCCACAGCTGTCCACCATACATGTGTGTAGGGCTAGCACTGGGCTTGACTGTGTACATGCATGCACTCAAACACCACTGTCACATGCAGGTCACCTACAGACACACACACAGCACCTCTCCATGGCCCATCTAACCCGCACCCCTCCTGCCTCACACACATGCTGCCAACAGTTTGGCACAGCCTAGGCCTCCAACATCCCCACGCCACACCCTGTGCATGTGATGATACCTGTGCCACATCCCTGCCATCCATACCATCGAGGCAGGGAAGTCCTACTATGTGTCTGATGCACAGTGTGTCTATATCACTTGAAATGTACTTGTGTAGTGCAGTATTGTTTTGCCATTCCACTTGTTGTGGGCCACAACAGGTACTGTATGCTAGCATGTGTCATGACTACACATCACACTTTGTGTATCTTTGTTGCATGATGTTTGCGTGGCAGTAGTGTTACAGAATGACAGTTACTATATGTCACGGACCTGTGTATGTTTCTGTTCCAGGAGTCTGAGGGAATACACTATGGGCACATGCCAGCAATACAGCGGCACAGGATGGCAAGGCAGCACAGCAGAAATATGATGTCAGCATGGTACAGCAGTATACATGCATGGCTCCCTAGATGCATGTATGAAGATCCCTCAGAGCCACACGCTCTAGGGTTCTAAACCTTGTCACCACAATAAACAAAACATGCTGGAGAGGTAGGTTCCTGACCCAGAGACTCCCCAGACTCTGAAATAGACTGCCCATACATGTCAAGCAGAGCGCCTCTTTGGCCCTCTTCAAAAGGAACCTTGACGATTGGATTGGAGAAAGGAAACTCACCCCAGGGATAACGTCAGTCACCCTGCTAGACAGGGGTCCAGGGAAGTAAATATTGAGGGAAGAAATAGCCAGGGAATTGTTATGGCTAGGCTTGTATAGGCCCTAGGGCCAATAGCCAGGTACCAACCTATGAACCTATGAAGCTAAGAACAATCTATCAGGGACAATGGGGATAGTCAGCATATTCATGCATTTATACTTTGTAATAAGGTCTGCTACCCTTGCTGCATGTCATCTGGGTTATCTGAACTGGCAAATCTAGAAGGTGTGATGATGGAGTTAACACATCTGCAAATATCCTATGTCCGGGTCAGACAGGTGGCAGACATCAGTTATGATTATATATAGTAGGGAAATTTAGGGCCAGCAGCTAGTCACAGGGCCAAAAAGTTCATAACCATTGCATGGGGATGACCCATAAGGGCATGTCTGTAGCTCTGCATATGGATACATTTACACACACACATACACATAGAAACAGAGTTGGCTCCTGTGAGTATAAAACCCCTACTTATCTACTATTACACACTATAACTTTCGGTACTTATCACATGTGCCATGGAGTTTTATAATATGTTAGGCTATCAGCCAGCATTTTAAGGTGGATGACATCAGCAGGCCTTGTAGAGGAGGGCAATCTAGAGGCCAGCAGCTAGTCACAGGGCCATAAAATGCATAACCATTGCACAGAGATAGCCCATATGAGCTTGTCCATAGTTCTGCATGGGGTTTATTTACACACACACACACACACACACACACACACACACACACACACACACACACACACACAGTTGGCTAATGTGAAATTAGAACCCCTATCTAATATTACACACTATAGCTCTCAGTGCTTATCTCATATGCCATGGGTTACATCTGTTGTATATGTGAGTGCAGGCACAGTACTTGTGGAGTATGCAAAGTAGCCTTGTGTTAGACAGCATGTGTTGCCTGTAGAGTGATAGTGCTTGGGACTGTTATTGTATCGAGTGTCCTAGGAGTGGGATACCTGACATTATCCATGCTGTGTGTCTACAGATAGTAGTATGGCCAAATATGGCTGGTTACAGTTAGATAGGCAAAGATGTGGCCAGGGACAATATGGCCTGTCCAAGCCATGCATTGAACTATTGTACAGTACAACACCTGCTCACCTGTGTCTGCCTACAAGGTGACATTCCACAGGCACATGGGTCTGTGGGCAAGTGGATTATGTACTGTCTCTGTCTTGGATTGGCTCCTTTGAGCAACTGTTTTGATGTCTGAGTGCAGAAAACCTCAGCATTCTGAGGGCATGTGGGGAAATCCATACACCCCACACACACACACACACACACACACACACACACACACAGACACATATGTATATATATATATATATATATATATATATATATATATATATATATATATGTGTGTGTGTGTGTGTCTAACAAGGATGTCTCTATAAATGTTGCTGTGTGTGTATGCTATGTTTATGAGTTATGTAGATATATGCGGAGAATCTATGTTTCATTGCACTATATGTAGCTATATATATATATATATATATATATATATATATATATATATATATATATGTATATATCAGTATTATATGGATATGGGGTACATACTGATAGATACACTAAGCATGTGGGAGGGGAGAGAGTCAGACAGATATGTATAGGTAGCTGTCGAGTTAGCCAAGTGCAAGAACATGCCCAGTGGGACTGTCAGTACTTACAAAGTGACTTCATTCCAGAGCTACCTGCACTCCAGGCTGGGATTTTGTGTACTACAGACATTGGCAGCTGCACCTGTTTCTGCAGTATAGCACTTCCTTGACATTTTTCCACGGCATTCCTCATCTGTGTGCTGTAATTAACATGTGACTGGGGTACATAATGTAACACCACATACAGGGTGACAGTCTGCATATCTTTCACTGTACATGTTTTTTCATAATGTCCAGCATTTCAACCCATATGTCTGGTCTGTTCCTCATACATTTGCAATGCTCTGGTAAAATATTATATAATGTAGTCAGTGAATAGTATTAACTACAGACAAACATTTGAGTTTTGGGCTTTATATCATTCAGATATTCTATAGTGATGCAACCTGCTTTTATACTAGCCACCTTCTAGGTCAATCAGAGCATCTGAATGTCTGTCTCTAGTTTTGGCCCTTCGTCCCCCATTCTCTCTGGCTTTGTCCAGCTTTCATGCACTAACAGATTGAGGGATATGACAGTCTGTGGGAACACCACCATATGACTACCTCACATGCAAAAGATGTGGATACTGCCAGATTCAAACCAGCAATAGCATCACCTATGCTAATGTCCCTAGCCTACTGAGCCACACAAGCTGCCAGACAGGGATGTGTCAGTCATCATACAATCAACAGCATGCAGGCATACATTGTCAGCCCTGAATTATGTGAGACATAGATCATGTAGCCAGGTTCTATGTCACAGCCCTGAAATTGGCTGGTCTGCTAATATATCATTGCAGATTTACTGTTACAGCAGTTGTATGGGTACACTGATGTGTTGGGGGTGAGGGATGACCAGCCCATGCTCTGGTGGCATAGACAGTTGTGCGACTGTCCTGTGACCGCACTATTTGCCATCTCCCATGAATAACATAGTGGATTTTTCAGCCATGTCGCCTAGTGCATATTATGGAGCACATATTATTTGGCAGAGTGCCTGTTGTCCCAAGTGGCTGTTAGATCTATCCACGAAGAACACCAAATTACTTCAAATTACGATTTATTCTTAAAACACATGTTAACACTGAGTTTAGTGCTTACTTTCCAAAAAGGAACTTCCTCAGAACTCAAACTGTTACACTAATTAAAATACTTAAATACTATTTAAAAAAATCACATGTTTTTGGCCTCCAATAAAATTCATTGATACTCTAAACGTCTCAATTTCAAAACGGGGAAGATGGACAAACTGTCATTGAGCCCTGGATGTTGAGTTGCATTCAATGCAATCTACCACTTGAGTTCAGCAAAATTCAGATGCTCATCCACCACTCTCCCTTGTAAATCCTTAACCAATTTTTCAACAATCATAAACTTAAAAGAATGTGTCAGATTAACTTTTAGATGTCTTTATAAAGCATTGCTCATTTTCCCATTCCTAATGTCTAAACCATGCTCATATATGCGTTCACATAACCTTCTCATGGTTTTCCCTATATAGAAACTTGAACATAATGAACATTGTGCAATGTAAACAACATTGTTAATCTCACAATTAAACCTTCCTTTTACCCAAGACGTAACATTAGCAATTGTAAAATCGTCACTAACTATGATAAATGGGCATTGTGTACAACACCCACATTTTCTTGCTCCATTTAATGGTGTCCTTGTACATTTAGAAACACCCCCATTTTCCAAAAATTTTTGAGAGACTTTACTTTTCTGTAAACAAAAGTGTGCTTGCCACCAGTCTTCACTATTAACTTACTATACACCTCATGGTCAGTTGCAAAAAGGAACCAATTTTTTTCAATAATATGCTTAATGGCTCCACTACCCAAATTGTAGGTAGAAATATAGCAAACTTTACCAACATCATTTTCTCTTTTGTTAGTAACATGGTTAGCACTACCAAAATTCAAAATAGGCAAATATATACCATTTTGTCTCTTCCTGATGACTTCCCCTTTTATTTCATTTAAATATCCATCTGGATAGCCTCTGTTTTTGAACATGGCTAAGATCTTCTCATATTCACCCATTAAATTCTCCAAATCAGATACCATCAATTTTATTGATTTACCAACTGAAAGACATTTGTAGTTTACTGTCCAGTAAACTAACTTCACAGTTTTCCTTTTTTGTGGGAAAGAAGCCCAGACTCAGATATATTTCTCAATTTCTTGGAGATTAATTAGCAGGATTTTTAACTATTGATCTTAGTTAAATAGTGGGTTAGTGTTTGAGAAGATTTTTTTTTTCTTTCACTTGCTTTTCAGTCCAAATTAAAAAGGGTAGCAAGTTTTTTGTATTGTACTGGGAGGCTTTGGGGAGATTATATTGTGCCTTTTACTTGTTCTTACACTTATTTGAGCTCAGTTTTTTATAACTTAATCAAACCACAGGTAAGGGTCATAGTATGATGCAGGCTGAAGTAAGTTTTAAATAACTAGGTGGAAATTCACAGCCCAAACTGCTGCTAATTAAATAAAAAAATACTCTTGACTTTATAAAGGGCTGGAAATGGGTGTATAGGGCAGCAGGAAAAGGGTAAGCATGAGAGAAGCCTACATGAAGGAAACAACCAAGGTAAGAATGGTAAAAAGACAAAGAGGAAAGGTACACTTTTTGGGATCAGGTGCCCATTTTCTAAAAAGGGAAGCCTAAGGAAGGATGTAATGGATGATGAAGGTATGGTAAGAGGTTGAGGGTTACAAGCAGAGTCAAAGACTGACAGAAGAGGTCTTGCCACACTGCCAAGTTGGGGGGGGGGGCAGTATAATTAGAGGCATGCATAGATGAAATATCCATCATGTAAGTAATGGGAGGTTGCTGCAATCTTTTTTACCTCAGGAGAATTTACTTGATGGTTGGCATGAAAAGCCTCTACATATCAGAAAATTCACACATATATTCCATACATCAAAACTTGTTCAAGGATTGACTTTTTTATACTATCTTTTGATATTATTTCTGCTGGTAATTTCAGTCCATTTTATATTTACCCCCTTTCAGACCACTTGACTGCCAGTTTTAATATCTCTAGCTCTTATAAATATAACTATAAAAGGAGACTGTTTGTTGACCGACTTAAGTCACCTGAGTATTCTGTACATTAGTTAGAGACGGCATTAAATTTATTGGCAGAATAATTAACTTGCAGCAACCTCTTTTTCTTTTAAATGCAAATTAGATACTTCTAGACCTATTATTTATAGGAATATAGTGACATGGCAAATTGCTAATAGAAGAAAATATGCAAAGTAGTATTGGTCAATTATGTGAACAACTTCATTTTGAATTAGTTGATAGCTGCAAATTATAATAATTTCACTATGTTATGGAAAGAAACACATGAAAAGAGTAAAAAATTAAATAATTCAAGACATTAGATGTTAGTGAATGTTTCAAAAAGAGTAATTTATTTGATGACAAAACAAGTGTTTGGCATCCCATTATAGAAACATACCTTAGAAAATTTTATTAAGAAACTTAAACATTCGGATGGACCAGAGATTATCATTCAAGAATGTTTCAGAAATATACTAACTCAATATTTTACAAATCTAATACAGGATAGTTGAAAAACAATGAATCAAACAATGAATGAATTTATGAGACTCCTTAAAATATTTTATATAATTTGAAATCTCAAAAGATGGCATTATCAATAGTATATCATTACTAAAGAGAAACAAATCACCCAGTCCAGATGGGTTTATTGCTGAATTGTATATTGAATTCAAAAATATTTTAAGACCTTTTTTGTTCCAATTGTTACATTTTCTAACAATCTGTAATTGGAGAATACCTGCATCTATGCATGAAGCTGAGATAACATTAATTAGGAAAGATATTGCATTACCTGAACACTCTAGACACATGTCTATACTGAATATGGATTATTATATTCTATTATTTTATTGCTTGAGCTTTGGATAAGAAAATAGTCTTCATCTCTGAACAATATTATACATATTTCAGTTTGGTAATCATCTTCTTTAAGCCATAACAGATAGTGCACATAAGAATAAGAATGATAAAATTGACGATAAAGTTGGATGCCTCTAAAGTATTTGACTATGTATTTGGCATGTTTTAGAACATTGTAAATTAACAGACATAATAAAAAATGACAATTAAAAATGCATACAATAAAACATATTTTTAAGTAAATTGGCATTATAATGAAATATTTTAATTAACTGTAGGAATGAGCTAGGGTTGCCCTCTTTCTACATCTATTTTTGTGCTGGATATTACCACTATAGATCAAAGCTTATAGTTCTATAACTGTAGTTGCTGTTAACTGGAATTGATTTACTCACATTTCTTATGCTGATGATACTGTAATCATAACAAAAAACTATAAGGAGAATATTTACATAATTAAGAACCTATTTTCAATGGCTAAGGATATATTATGATATACAATTAACTATGAGGAAGTCTAAAAGATTAAAGTTATACAATAAAGAATCTTTACAAGTTCTAAATAATTTTGATCTAGTACAAAAATGACGAAAATTTTAACTTTCTCAGTTTTAGTTATACTAAAGAATATGACCTCACAAATTAAACATATATTACTTTTTTATGAAAACATACCAACCAGTTTAGAATCTGTTTATGGAAATGCAATTTATCCTATTGGTATAATCAATATTATTAAAATGCTGATCATCTCAGTTATTCTCTTTCCACTACAAAATGTATTAACACTACCTACGATTATGTGGTGCAGTATGATAAAGATATTTTTTTCTAAGTTTTTATGGTGAAAAGAATCATCCTGAATACCTTGTTGTGTAGATTGAGCCCCTATAGACCAAGGTAGACTAGCAATGCCCAATGTGATCATATATATTCAACATGTACATTTACTATTTTAGTTAACTTTATTATGATAAATTGGTTTATTGCATTATTAATTGCTTAATTAATAAATCTAATAGATGTTTGTTACATAATTATTTGGAATTAAATCATTTTATTTTGAATTTTAAACTCTGCATGGCTAATGGCATTCCTTTGTCAATTTTTTTCCATGGAAGAATAAGAAAATTATAGATATATTCCATATATATAGTTATTTTTTCAGAAAATTGAATTCTATACTTGATATAATTATGCTAATAAGACAATAAATATGCCAGAGATACTACAAAGGTTATTAGAAGGTTTATTTTTACTTAACAAGAACAATGAAATGTGTGAAATACTTGGAAAAAGCAAATGGATTTGCCTTGTATGTAAAACTTTTTATCAGTACTAAGCAAAATAGTATTTTCCCAGAAAATTAAAAAAAGAAGAGAAGGTAACTAAAACAATAGATGAGGGGAAAATGGTTCACACTGCCTACCTGGCCAAGGCATGTGACATAACACCCCACTCAGGCATTGTTAACAAATTCAAGAGGTTAGGTACAAACTGATATGTTACCCAATGGATAGCCAGCTGGCTCACAGACAGGAGCCAGGAAGTTAGAACTGTGGAATCTACCTCTACAAAGAGGCCAGTCAGAAGTGTAGTCCCTCAGGGATCAGTCCTTGGACCAATTATTTTTGGTATTTACTGCTCTGAAGTCAAGGCCAATGTCAGTAGTCTTTGGATGACTAAAATTGAAGATGATTGGAAATTAGCAGCTATCATTGAATCCCACACAGACGCAAATGTTCTCCAAGAGAGGCTGACACATTCAACAACTGGTGTCAGAGCCATGGACTAAAACTAAATGCCAAAAAATGCATAATAGTATCTTTTGGGAAGTCATCCATTCCTGGTAATTATCATATTGACAGCACAACCCTTAGAGTTAATCCAGTAATCAGGGACTTAGGGACATACTTAGATAGTAATCTAGCCTTTGACCATCATATGTCTACAGTAGTGAGGAAATCATCCTATGCTGTGCAACTTATAAACAAAGGTATGACATCTAAGTCCAAGGAAGTCATTGCCCCATTGTATTCGGCATTCCTCAGACCTATTATTGAGTACATTACCCCCTTTGGTATGTACCTAACCAGGCATATCCAACAACTGCAACGTCCCACAGAGGTTCCTCACTAAAAGACTACAGGGAGTAAGTAAAATGTCCTATTCAGATTGCCTCAAGGTCCTATCCTTGTATTCTGTATCCTACAGACTTTTGAGGGAACATCTATGCCTGGCATAGAGGGCATTGTCGGACCCTATGGACCTCCTGCATATCCACAAAAAAAAAAAAAAAAAGAACACTAGAATTACCCATTCTAAAGACTTAAAATTTGCCTGTGATATAAATAGAACCTACTAGAAAGACAGGTATTTATCCCAGAGACTACCCCAGCTATGGAACAGGCTCCCCATCCTTGTCAAGCAGAGTTCCTCCCTAACCAAATTCAACTTGGACAGTTGGATGGGGAACAGGAAATTCATCCCTGATTTGGCACCAATGTCTCTAATGGACACAGGCAACCTGTAAATGTTTCATCTCCCAGGCCCCTGCTTACTCTAATCAATGGTATCAGAACTTGTCAGAGAATTGGGATGCATGGCTAGGCGTACAAAGGCCCTAGTGGTCATTAGTCTAGTAAACATCTATGAACCTATGAAGAAATTACTACATAGAAACAATTCCATGTGTAAGTTTGGAAATTTAATATAAAAAATCTAAGTATCTTAACTCTGTTAGACATGTTTCTTTCATTATATACCTTATCAAAATGCTGGCATTGTAACTCTGCTGAAACTGATCTAGTACATTGCTGGGGCTTTGTTAACCAATACAAGAATGTTGTAAGTTGACACAAAAGTGAGTAGAACTATTAATCACGGTTAAGGTACCATTGAAAATTGAACATTATTTGTTAGACATGTTAGATGTTTTATCAAGGGATTAGCAGAATAGAATCATTTTGGCAACTAATGATTATCAAAAGCCATATCTTAGAGAATTGGAAAGCTGAACCATTTTCTAAATTGTTACGGGATGAATGGCTTTCTTCATATGTGAAGAATATTTTTTCTCAGAAATTGGTGTCTAATTAAAAAAAAGCTTGTTTCTTTATATTTTCGTTTTGGTGTCTGTGGGCTTTATCTTTTTCTTTTTTTCTGTTTTTTTTTTAAGAGCTATCCCAAAGCTTTGATGTAAAGAACAGACAAAGAGGCAGCATTCCCTGATATATGTGTATGAAGATGCACTATGTAATCTGTATGCATGATTAAGGCTGTACCTATAAACACCAGTGTGATGCTTTGTACTTCTGTCACAGTGTGCATATCCTCAGTAAGATGTTTAAACCTAGCATATATTAAATCCATAACACTACACAGGGCACAAATACAAGCTGAAAAATTGTATAGTACATATTCTTAATACCAGGAAATACATGTTCAATACATGTACCTTGCACATCTTAATCTAGGCAGTATTAACTTTACAGAGCCATAGTCTGACACAGTGTAGTCATATAGCAGATATATCTATGCAATGAAAATCACTCAGAATTACCCAATGAAAAATAAATAATGTACATCCTTGCATCTTGAAAGCCTCTCCATTAACTTCTGATACAGAAGACTGATCTGCAAATTATCCTTCTGAGGTTAACAAGAAAGACAGCTCAATAAGTTATATGCTTTATAAACATGAAAAACAATATGGCTGCACAGACAAGACAGATTACTTACAATACATCTCAGGTGCCCCTTGTCTAACGTCTTCTACTCCTTCTGCTTCTTTCCATTGGCTAAGAAGATCAGGATGGCACCTCCTCAGTTCATTGTAGTGGTGCCTGCATTTTTCACAAGCTTTGAGTATACCAGTGGCATCAGACAATACCTTGGCAAGATTGTGCCAGGCTTTGACTTCATATTGAGATTCCAGAGATCTATGGTAGGCCTCTTGCAGTCATGTCCATTTAATTTTTCAGCATGTGCCATGCATAACAGGCCATTTTATTACCATGACCTGTCACTGTGTGACCATTATGTAGTACACACAATATTAACAGGGAAGAGTGGTGTTAAGGTGTGAACACTGGCAAGGAATGTGTGTAATATGACTACACTGTTTAAGTGTGATAACAGTTTTGCTCCTTAAACCTCAATAGAATATAAATGTAAATTACTTTTCCTGAGATCCCTCCAACACATGCTCAGTGTACCTTGCAGATGCTCATGAAAGGAAATTAGATCAAAAGACAGCAAACTTGTACTGGTACCAGAGCCATGATATGCAAAAACAACTATACAAGAATATTCATTAGCTGTTGTCTGATTAACAGTATTTTCCTACTAGGAGCTTTGAATTTACATGATATAAAATCCTGCATCAGCCATGGGACTCATTGCATTATGGAAGATTACAGTCAGGCAACCTCACAGGCTTCTTCAAAGTAAAGATCACATTACTTTACTGAAGGCTGCTTGTTTGCAAGGTAAGTGTGCACCTCAGACCTTGCCATTACCTGCTGCATGTTCCTAATGAAATGTTCATAAATGTTGCAACTCTGGGGTTCAGTCTTGTGGAGTACTGTGAGATACTGCAAACTCAGAGGGGTATCTTGACATGGAAGGCTGCAAGTGCATAAACAGTCCATAGTATTTATTATTATGAATTTGTGGCCTTGTAAACTTTATCCATTGTAGTAATGCAATAACTCATGACTGAGCTATGCACCACACCTCTCAGCTATCCAGATTTTAACAGAATGTTCAGATTTTTGGCTCTTATTTTTGGCCTGTCCCTCATAAAATTTTTGGTTTTTATGGTAAATTAGTTAGAGGATCTGAGGACTAAAGTCACTAAATAATGACATACGGTTTCAGACTTAAATACTTCAGAAAAATGTATGTTAAAAGAAACCCTGTTACTCTAGCAACTTTCTAAGTTTATAAAAACAATATTTAAAATGTGCCCCTATTTTTGGACCTTTGTCCCTCCATTTTCTTGGTCTTTGTTCAGATTTCTTGCACTAAGATGTTGGGAGATATGCTGTGCACTGATTCTGTTGTGTGAGGCCATGTACAGGTCCCTAACACCTTTTATCAGGTTAGGCCATGACCATGCTAATACCACTTCTGCACTTCATAGCAGAAGTATGCTGTAATACTAGTGTATGTCAAAAATGTTGTAATTATGCCCTGTGCATTACAGGCCAGCTGGTAGATGATAGAGAGGAAACTTTTGCAGTTAACATAACTTCTTCCTCTTTCCCTAAACAGGGGCTTTATTGAAATGTGGGCACAATTTATAAGCTCCAGTGCCACAGACAAATGGGCTGCGTCATAGAAATTGCATATAGTGTTTGTCTTTCTACTCTGTGGTACATGGAAACCACATTTACTCCTCTGCATGCTTTAGCACGGCATCAAGGAATTTGTGTATTATCCTTGAACCAGATGCCTGCAATATCCACACCTCTTCTGTCACTGGTTACTGAAAGGTCCATGTAGCTAGTGTTCGCAAATCTATATATACCATGGCATCCACAGGAATAGATTCTCCACACATCTTACAGGCCTGCAAATGAGGGTAATACATCTCAATCAGCTCCTGCATGGTGAGTCTATTCACATAGCAGTGGTCTACAGTGTCATAATTGTGAAGGGCATGAAATGTTAGGCACAGACAGATAACAATACACTGCTGGGGGTGATGACAAGCAACATTGAGGTACCAGTGTTGAGTACAGGCTATTGCATATGCAGGCTTGTTACTGCTGCAGCGACCCAATACATTATTCCATGATGTGCCTCATACAACCATGTAACATCAGGATTTTACTGCAGTCATTAACTCTGAAATTAATGCCTGTAGTCACAGTATATAAATATATCGATATATAGATAATTTATAGATATAGATTTATAGATGTGTGTGTGTGTGTGTGTGTGTGTGTGTGTGTGTGTGTGTGTGTGTGTGTGTGTGTGTGTATGTGTGTGTGTGTGTGTGTGTGTGTGTGTGTGTGTGTGTGTCTCTCTGTCTCTCCTGCTGAATCATCCCATCATATTGCTTACCCAGAATTTCATTTATTTGTTTATTTATTTATTTATTTATTTACAGTTTGATTACCAGGGAAGTCCACTAGGCCCAAATGTCCTGTTTTCAGTGGAGACCCGGGAAGAAAAGCTCCAAGATACATAATACAATAAAGAGACGAAAAATACAAAAGTATAAAAGATATATTATATAGAACAGTTACAAATATGTACATTCAGCGTCACGCATAGTCAACAAAATTCACTGTGGTTGATCTTAAGGGTTGTACTATACAGATTCATTTGAGCAAACACTCATGTTGTAAGTGTGGAAACACTTTACATACACACTTTTAAAGTAAATGATGAAACACTTTACATGCACTCGTTTAAAGTGAGATACTATTTACAGTATTTACAAAGTTGAAATCGTGTGATAAGTAGCAATAGGAGTTGCAGAGACCAATCAGATCAGTGCAATACCCCAGTTAAATTCAAAATAAAATAAAATAGAATATTTTTTGTAATGTTTTGAAATTGGACTTGTGAAAATTATTCATTGACTCTTTATCCTCTTTCTAGAAGCCTACCTCTACAGATTTTAGACACAATTTTACTTGGGAAACTGAAAAAAAAAAAAAGTATATATATATATATATATATATATATATATATATATATATATATATATATATATATATATATGTATATATATATATAAGCAATTCTCTTGCACTGATGCCATGTCTCAGCAAAACATCCCTTGGTCTGCTGTCATTCTGTAAATGTGATTATTGGGTACTTTTATTCACCTGTCTTTCTTTTGGAAAACAGTTAATTTATATAGTGTGTATCCTTGTAAACACTGTTTGTCAAGGCAGTCACCATATTATGGACTCCAAACATGGTCACAATATGGTTTAGGTTAGCTAGGCTTAAGTGTGGGCAGCCTATGTGAATATGGGTCCAGATTAATGAAGCTTTTTAAAAGATACTGAAAAGATGAACAAAGTGAAAGAAACATATTCCTTGAAAACATTTAAAAGCAGGAAGCAGTGGCCACATTCTTCCATTGTCACAGTTTTATAGCAGTTCCTGACAAAATCCAGGAAAAACATTTAGAAGCACTAGTACTGAATAAGCCCCTTGTTTTTATGATTCTGAAAGCAAATAAAGCTGTTCCCATTGTACATGAAATATGTGCATTATTTATACTTATGGCAAGGCATTTTAATAGACCTGGGCTTTGTACACCTGAAGAGAGAGTATGCCCACATGCCATTATTAGAACTAATTTATGATGTAAATTGATGCTCTCTGTGTGACCTTCTGAAGAACCTGCTCTGCATTTAATAATCTTATTTTGCATTTGCCATTTCTGTTAAGCATGCATTAATGAAAAGTGAAAAGTAATGATACTAAATTGAATTGACCATGCCTGAAAATTCAGTTACTATCCCTGATAGCTTTCTTTTAAATGCTGACAATTCTGATACCACTTTCACAATATGTGTTGTTTGCTTTCCATATTATGTCACATAGAATGCTAACAGTAATTAGTGAACTCCATTGTTATATCATAATCCAGTACCTAATACTTATCAGTGAACATACAGCAAGGTTTAATCCTGTCTAAGGACTCGCATTAATTACTAATGTATAATACAATACAAGTGCATTTTCTCAGATGCAGTGCATTATATGAAATAATATTCCAGCAATATCATAAAAATGTGGGTCTATATTATATATTCAAACTTTCTAAACTTCGAATCTCATATGTTCGACAACATATGATCGAAGTTTAAAAGTTCAAATATATAATAAAACGAAAAAAAAACTTACCTTAATGGTGCAGACAGGGGGGCAAGCCCCCCTGCACCCCCACCCCCCTCCTTAAATATACCAACTCTGAGATCGCACTTCAGTGCAGAAAAGGGAAATTCACCCATTCTGCACCAAATGGCGCCATTACATTTAACCTTCGAACACTTGAAATTTCGATCATATGGTGTCGGCCGTATGCCATTCGAAATTTCAATCATTCGTGGTTCTAATAGGAACCCAAAAATGTAATCTTCTCTAATGCTATGTGATACAATTACTAATAAAGAATATCACACAAAAATTCTACATTTGCTGTTTTAATCAAAGATAGTCTTCCTAAACTATTTCATAGACACCAAATCCTGCAAGTTGTTTCAAATGAAAACATGAAATCAAGCAGTTTCACAGTAAAGAAAGACATAAACCATTATATAATATATACCTAAAATATTAATAAAATGCTTGTTTTCAACGGTGTTAAACAACATCAGTATTAAGGCCGCCTTATGTCTTGTAGTAATAAAGCTATGGCTGTCTCTGGAAGCATGATAAAAATTAAATATTTTTGTTCTAAACTTTGAAATCAGACTTGTGAAAATTGCTTACTGATGCCAACGTTCTGCATCATCTTTCTGGGGGCCTGCATTAGCAGTTTGTAAACACAGTTCTTACTTGGTACATTGAAAAACCATTGGATATAAGCAATTTTCCTGCAGTGATGCCTTGTCACAGCAAAACATCTAATCATCCAAAGTACTACCTGAACCACTCGCTTAGATGGCTGTCAATCGGCTATCCTCTGTTGAACTAGAATTACAACAAATCATGTGTATCACGGTCTGTAAATGGGAAAGCAGCAGGAGGTGTTCCGATTCCTCTGTTTCTAACAGAGATAGAAAAATGGAGAGGCACACATTCTGCACAAAAATAAAAGCTGAAACCTAGCATGTTGTAGTACGGAATGGATAAAACTCGCCATAAATTCAGCGAATCACTATTATTTTTAGCCTACTGAATGCTGATTTTAGTGCTATACTAAAGTATGATATGACCAAACTTGCATTTTATTACAAATTGACTGACCTGTAACAGAATTTTGGTGGTTACTTTTATTTTTGTGCTGTGATGCTATTTTAAGTTTTAAAATTATCTTTCCTCTCCAAGCTAACTAAATGTATGTCAGGTAATATGATTTCCAAAAGTGTGCTTTTTCATTATTTCTTTTGGCAATATTCTATTTTATAACAGTGACAGCACACCTGGAATTTCTGCCTATGCATTCAGAAAGGCAAACTTTAGAATTGCAGTAGTTAGCCTGAATACTTAAGCTTTATATGAACCCAGGGATAATTATCTGGATAAACAGTGTACCTGTCATATTTAATTCCATACTGGCCGATGACAATGATAAATAAATATGTAAAGTTCTCAGTGAATGATCTAACTGAGACATTGGTTCCACAAAAGTATTATCTTAAAGCTTATATCTTAATGGCATAAAGAGTTATATACTAATATATTGCATAATGAATCAATGTTTCAAAAGAGAAGAATTCGTAATTTATTACAGCTGCTTGAAGGGGGTCCTCATTCTATACATCCAAAAAGGAAAAAAAAGCTTTTACTTTGGCTTTATAATGTGTATATATGTCAGGCATATTACTCATTCGTAAGTATATAGCAAAAGATAATATATTCAAAACCCAAAATATATCAGTGCTGCACAAAAACTAATAAAATATAAAAACAATGCCACAGGCCAATATATTAAAAGCTCGATTTAATACACAAAGCAAAAACAGATTAAGTGCTTTCATCGAAACTCATCTGGACTTCATCAGAATCAAATTAATAATTACATTCCCTCTAATTTATACCATTCCAAGCCATTAATGAAACAATTAGACAATTACACAATAGTTGTTATAGTAATGAGGCAAACATTAAAAATCGTTACATATGGAACCAGGTCAAGATTGTAAAAAATAGTTCATTAAAACATAAGAAACTTAAAAACTTATTTTAATACTTGTTTGACTTCAACTTTAAAATCAAATTAATAGAAAAGTTTTCATTAATACCAGGGAACTGGGTGGCATTTAACCTCATCTACCACTATGCTTCTTTGGATTCTAACAATGATTTGTAATCTCCCCCCTAGGATCTATCATGACCCTGTCCAGGATGCCGAATAAAAACTTTTTATAATAAGTACAGGTTTTTGTGTGTTTATATAAAGCATTGTTTGTGTTACCCTTTGCTATATCGTAACAATGCTCATAAAGTCTCTTACAGAGCTACCGCTCCATTTTACCCACACAAAAAAATGGGCATCCTGAACACTTAGGTTCATAGGGTCATAGGTGTGTACTGGGCTAATGGCCAAGGAGCCTTTACAAACCTAGCCCATAGGATTACCCTGACATTGTGCACCCCGACCTTACTTCCCAGTGCAAGCCACTGGAGTGATCCCCAGGGTGAATTTTCTATTTCCCATCCACTCATCAAGGTTTCTATTGAAGAGGGCCAGTGAGGTGCTCTGTTTGACATGTATGGGAAGTCTATTCCACAGCAAGGGCAGTCTCTGGGTTATGAACCTGTCCCTCCAGCACGTTCTGTTGATTGGGGTAATGAGGTTGAGGTCATTGGAGCATGTGGTGCAGAGGGATTTGTATTTCTTTAGCATTTCTAACAGAGCTGGATCAGACATGGATTTGTATGTCAAGCAGAGATCACCTCTAGGTAGGTGACATGAGACAGAGAATACTTGGAGGTTTTTGAGTCTGTTCTTATAGGACAAGTGTTTAAGGCCTAGGATCCTCTTTGTGAGGTACTTTTGTGGCCGTTGTAGTTGTTGCAGATGTCTAGTGAGGTACATGCCAAATGGGGCATTGTACTCGATGATTGGCCTAATGAGGGAAGAGTAGAGGGAGACAATGACCTGTTTCTTCCTGGATGTAAAAGCCTTAGTAATGAGATGTGCTACATAGATGGACTTTCTGACCCAGTGGCAATGTGGTGGTCAAAAGAGAGGCTGCTGTCAACCTGTGTTCCCAGATCTCTTATAACACCTTCTGTGTTCAGTGGACTACCATCAATGTGGTAATTCATGGGAAGTGGATTTTTCCTTAAGGGGATGACGACACATTTTTTGGCATTGAGCTTAAAGCCATGGTTCTGACACCAGTCATTGGTCTCAATTAGGCCTTTCTGTAGGATGTCAACATCACTTGGGGAGTTAATAATAGCTCCCAACTTGACATCATCTGCGAATTTTGTCAGCCAGAGACCCTTTGTGTTGGCCTGAACTTCAGACAAGTAGATGCCAAATAGGAGAGGACCCAGGACCAAACCCTGTGGGACTCCACTGGTGACTGGTCGGCAGTCTGACTTGGAGTCCACTACTTTCACACTGTGTGTTCTATCTGTGAGCCAGTTTGCAATCCACCTAGTAATATAGGGGTTGATGCCTAGCTTAGTAAGTCTTTCTATGATTGCTGAATGGGGAATGGTATCAAACGCTTTGGCCAGATCAAGATAGGCTGTATGAACCCCGTTGCCTTCATCCACAGCTCTGATGACTGACTCAAGGAAGTCAACCAAATTGAGCAGGCATGATCTACCCTTCACAAAACCAAACTGTGTGGGATCCAGAGTTTGGAGATTCCCTATATCCTTGCTAATTAGGTCCATGATGATGCGTTCCATAGCTTTGCATATCAGACTCATCAGGCTAATGGGGCAATAGTTCCCAGGGTCTGTAGTCGCTCCTCCTTTGTGGAGAGGGATGACTGTAGCAGTGTGCCATTTGGAAGGGACAAAGCCTGAGATAAGGCTGTGATTGAACAGGGCACACAGGTGAGGTGCCAGTTCACTCTGTAGTTCATGTAGAACACAGCAAGGGATATTGTCAGGTCCCATGGAAGCTGTATTCTTGGCCTTGGACAGTGCTATTTATGTGCAGCAGTAATACTGGGTGCCTGGTAATCTACTGGTACTGTGATTGGTCCTTTGGGGAGGTAAAGTTGGCACTGAATTTGTCGGCCAGTATATTGGCAATATCTGTTGGCTCGGTATAGGAGGTACCATTGTGCAGTAGACCAGAGCAAATCTGGGTTTTGCCATGGAGATTCTTTGCATAACTATAGAAGGCCTTGTGGTTGTCTTTACTATCTGCTGCAATTCTGTTTTCCTAGCTAGCTTTAGAGGATTTGATGAGGGATCTCAACTTTTTGTTGAGGCTGATAAGGGCATTTTTCCAGTCTTGGGACTTCACCTTATTCCGCATCAGTTTCCTCCTTCTGTTGTAAAGTTTGCTTATGGCAGGAGATCACCAGATTGGCTTCCTTTTTTTGGAGGAAAGCATCTTGGTTCTATTGGGTATTGCGAGATCCATGCATTTGTGTATATGTTTTTGGTGTATTATTCAGCACTCATTCAACTATTCTCCATTTTCATGAAGTTAGCCACCTCTGTTTTTAGGAGCCCAAAGTTAGCTTTGGAGAAGTTTTTCATGGTGGCTACCTTTGTGGTGGGGGGAATGTGGATTTCCAGGGTGATTAGTTTGTGGTCAGATCTAACCAGGGAGGAGTTAACTGTTGGTGTAGAGCAACAGTCGCCCATGTTTGTAATGACCAAGTCAAGGATGTTGCTACCTCTAGTGGGGGTAAGAACGAGCTGGTCCAGGGCATTTGAATTAATGAAGTCCAGGAAATGCTGGGCAATTGTATTGGTACATGAGTAGTTTTCCCAGTTAATGGAGGGGTAGTTGAAGTCTCCCAGTATGATAGTGTTATGTTGCACCCTTATATTCTCCAATGTGCTTAGGAACATGGAGTGTGACTCTTGAGACATTGGTGTGGACCTATAGCAGGCTATGACCTGAATCGCTGTCTTACCCAATGTTAGCTGCACCTGAAGTATCTCTGATGCGTTATGGGTGTGATTTAGAGGATGCCACATATTTGCTTAAACAGTTCCCCTTAACAAACTTTACCACAGAATGAGTACTATTGTCTAACAATATGGAGCCCCCTTCAAAAATATAGTGGCATTGGGAACAAGACCCATTTTGTTTTTGTTCCATTCACATACTTCTCCATCTATTTACTATAGAGGGGTCTCTACTCAAACCAGTTCTTGAAATTTCTACCAGTTTTGTGTACAGAAATGGGCTAAACACCCAATAAATTATAAACATGAGTTGAGTTATTATTATATTCCAGTTCCCTTTAACAATTTCCTTAATTTTTTTCCACTTGGGGACTGCATTGCCTACCAAAGCCATTTCAAATTTCCTCTCAGAGTCCTTAGGTGGCATCCTCTAAATCACACCCAGAAGGGGCTTATACTTTTTCCCGCATTGGGCCTCAACATAATTCCTAATAGACTTAACAAAATGTGGAGGATATCCCCTATCTAAAAATATAACCACCATTTTGTCCAACTATGTTTTAAGATCTGCAATATCTGAAGTCATCCTAGCAACTCAGATACACTGATCCTTCACTAAACTTCTTTTTTGACTCATAGGATGACTGCTTGAAAATTCTAAATAGGAGTTACTGAAGGTTGGTTTCCTATAAATCAAAGATTTAAACCCTTTGTCACAGTGCATAATTAAGGTTCCCAAATAGCTTATTTGTTTAAAATCATAGCTAAAAGTAAATCTTAGAAAGATTGGAATAGTTGTTAAGGAATTCAACAAATGTATTAATATCGTGCTCAGGCCCATTCCATAAAATAAAGATATCATCCAAATATCTCACATACAGCTGAACTTTGCCAAAGTATTCGGATGTAAATAACGTGTAATCTCCCAGTCCAATAAAACCAAATTTGCATATAAAGGGGTGTAAGATGCCCCTGTATCAACTCCCCTGGTCTGTTTAAAATATTTGCTTTCAAAAAGTACATAGTTGTTGTCCAAAACCAGTGTCATTAAGTCCAAAATCAAGTTTATTCTATCATTAGTGAAATTAGTGAAATGTCTTACACTGTTGTAAAAATACTCAAGCCCTTCCTTTTTAGGGATAAAAGAGAAAAATCAATTATATCAATGGTCAAAAAATCAAATCTCTGTTCCACAATTCCTGTTGGAGCCTTCCTAAAAATATCTCATGAGTCTTTAACTAAATGGGAGACTCCCTGATATACTATTTTCAACCAATGATCTACAAAGTCTAAGGGGATGAGTCTTAGATCTTATTAATTTTTTAATTGATCAGAGAATTACTTATGAGAATTATAAGGTTATGAAGGTTGAGAACCCCATTGTGCCCACCATATTTGGCATCCCTAAAGTCCATAAAGACATCCTAAATCTGCCTTTTAAACTAATAGTAGCAGCTAAGGGATCTAAGACTCATCCCCTTGGACTTTGTATTGATCATTGGTTGAAAATAGTATATCAGGGAGTCTCCCATTTAGTTAAAGATGCATGGGATTTTTTAGGAAGGCTCAAACAAGAATTGTGAAACAGATTTGATTTTTTTTTAACTATTAACATAAAGTATTTTTTCTTTTATATCCTAAAAAAGAAGAGCTTGAACATTTTTTACAACAGTGTAAGATATTTCATAATTTCATTAATGACACTGGTTTTGGACAACAACTATATATTTTTTGAAGGTGTGTATTTTAAACAGACCCAAGGAGTTGCTATGGAGGCATCTTGTAGCCCTGTATACACAAATTTGGTTTTATTGGGCTGGGAGATTACAAAAGTATTTACATCTAAATATTTTGGCAAAGTTTTGTTGTATGTGAGATATTTGGATGATATCTTTATTTTATGGGCTGGGCCTGAGCATGATATTAATAAATGTGTTGAATTCCTTAACAACTCTTCCGGCTTTTTAAAATTTACTTTTAGCTATGATTTTAAACAAATAATCTATTTGGACACTTTAATTATGCACTGTGACAAAGGGTTTAAATCTCTGATTTATAGGAAACCAACCTTTAGTAATTAATATTTAGAATTTTCAAGCAGTCATCCTATGAGTCAGAAAATAAATTTAGTGAAGGGTCAGTGTATCTGAGTTGCTAGGATGACTTCAGATATTGCAGCTCTAAAAATGGAGTTGGACAAAGTGGTGGTTATGTTTTTAGATAGGGGATATCCTTCATATTTTGTTAACCCAATTAGGAATTATGTTGAGGACCAATGGAAAATAAAGTATAAGCCCCTTCAGGGTGTGGGGATTGAGAGGACGACATCCACGGACTCTGAGAAGAAATTTGAGAGGGCTTCGGTAGTGCAATACAGTCCAAAAGTAGAAAAAATTAAGGAAATTGTTAAAAGGAACTGGAATATTATAAGAACTCACCCCCATGTTTAAATTCATTGGGTGTTGAGCCAAATTTTGTCTTGTTCCCAATGCCCCTATATTTTTGAAGGGAACTTAGTATTGTTAGACAATATTACTCGTTCTGTGGTAAAGTTTGTTAAGGGGAACTGTTTAAGCAAATATGTGGTATACCTTGATAAGTGTTCACGATGCTCAGATTTTTATGGTAAAATGGAGTGGCAACTCCGTAAGAGGATTTATGAGCATTGTTACAATATAGCAAAGGGTAACAAAATCAATGCTTTATATAAACACACAAAAACCTGTTCTTCTTATAAAAAGTTTTTATTTGGCATCCTGGATAAGGTCATGATAGATCCTAGGGGAGGAGATTACAAATTATTGTTAAAATCCAAAGAAGCAAAGTGGCAAATAAGGTTAAATGCCACCCGGTTCATTGGTATTAATGAAAACATTTCTATTAATTATTTTGTAAAATTGAAGTCAAACAAGTATTAAAATAAATGTTTAAGTTTCTTATATTTAATGAACTATTTTTTACAATCTTGACCTGGTTCCATATATAACAATTTTTAATGTTTGCCTGGTTACTATGACAACTACTGTATAATTGTCTAATTGTTTAATTAATGGCTTGGGATGGCATAAAATAGAGGGAATGTAATTATTATTTTGATTCTGATGAAGTTCAGATGAGTTTGAATGAAAGAGCTTAATCTGTTTTTGTTTTACGTATTAAATCGATCTTTTAACATATTCCCCTGTGGTACTGTTTTTTATTATATTTTATTTTAAAAAGATAATATATCTCTAGCTGCAAGTGTATCAAGAAGATTCATTATGAGTCCTTGAAATCTCGGAGTGTAGTTCTTTTTTTCTGGTGCTTATAACCTGGAATGATAGCATTACTATGCATATGCTTGTGACATATGCACTTGAACCTGTGCAATTTAGAAATGAACAAACCAGAAAAGAATACAACAAAAAAGGTTCCCTCACATATACATTTCCTTTCCAAGGCCCCTGCATCTTGGAGAAAGACAGATCAGTAACACACAGTGAAAGGCTGGTCTAAATCATTCTGCAGGAGTTTATGATCTCAGATAAGATAAACAATAACACTAGAACATCAATACATTGTTGCTTCTAAATGGCAAGTAATACTGTTGGCTCTCCAATTTGGTGTATGGAAACCATATATGCTTTCCCACATGCAGCAGCATGGTATTGAGGAACAGGTATCCTTGAGGTAGATGTCTGGGATAAACCCACTGTGTTCCTCGATGGTCACTAAAAGGTCCCAGTTTCCAAAATGAACCTGTAGCTAGTCTTCACAAAGCCATGCATACTTTGTTGTCCACAGGAACAGGTAGTTTTTGCATCCAACAGATCTGCAAATATGAGGCTGATGTATCTTGATCAGCTCCTGCATGGTGCCTATGTCCGCCTGGCAGTGGCCCACAATGTCAATGATGTGGAGGGCATAAGTTAAGCATAGATGGGTGACACAGTGCTGCTGACGGGAATGTACATCACCATGACTACTGACAGTGAGTACATATTATTTACAAACTTGCTAGCATGGCAGTTACCTTGTATATGTTTTCATATTCTGTCTCCTGTAAATTTTAGCTGGTATGAATGGCTCTGGAGTTAGTGTGTCTCATGATGTGAAATATATACATTTCGGTACTGCTCAACATATTGTTCATGTTTCATTTGCATCTGCAAGGGCACTCATTTTACTACTGTACCTCACTACCATGTCATTATGCCACCATTTTGTATTATGAAGGTGCAAATTTATTCAGGTTTCTGCACTTACACTCAGTGTGTTTCTGAATTGCCCCGCCCTGTATATGGCCACTCATCATCAAAATCTCTTGCTGTGGCACAAAAAAAATTCTAATGACCGAATTGTAATTAGATAAATAGATTGGAGTGAGCCTTTTTGCCTCACCCATTTCTGCCGATTGTGTAAAAGCTTACAGAGATTTACTTTTGAATACTGGATCTGTTTAACTAAACAGAACAACAATTTTTTTTACTTATTAAAGCTTTTATTTTTAGATGAGCAGACAAGGTGTTATGACCTAGAACGCCATAAACTGTACAGCTACATGGAAGGAGATGGTATAGATGGATTCTAACTATTTGTCCTCCCTGATAATATATGTAATTTGGTGGCAAAGCAGTGTGGATTATAAACATGAAGTAGCAATAATCCATACAGTTACTGGCATTTCATTTTTTGGAAAATGAAGGAAAATACAGAAAGTAAACTAATATGATGCTGTTCTAAGCATGTGATTCTTGAAGAGAAGACAGAAATGCAAATAAAGGAGAAATCATGAGTAATGTTAGGGCCTGGAAAAAGGGATGGTACTTATGTGGAAGCATCGAAAAAGGAAGTTTTCAAAAAAAAAAACTTACTGGGAAATTTAAGCTTCAGGAAAGAATTTAGAATCATAAAGTATGTTTTCTGTAAACTGTGAACTTGAATAAATTGCTGAAACTAAGCATTTGCTATGCAATATAAAAACTATGCAAAGCCCAAAGGTGCCAAGATGCTGTGCAGCTAACAATAAAGCAACTTTGAATTCAAGATCCCATAGTCCTTCCACAATACTTTCATTTCCTGAATGTACTTGGGTATGTAACACTAATTCCACAAGCTACAGCAAGACGTCAAAAGTAATTGTTAAGAAATTGTCAATTTGTGTGTGCGTGTGTGTGTGTGTGCGTGTGTGTGTGTGTATGTGTGTGTGTGTGTGTGTGTGTGTGTGTGTGTGTGTGTGTGTGTGTGTGTGTGTGTGTGTGTATACATATATATATATATATATATATATATATATGAGTAAATTTCTTTTTGTCAAATTGCCTTTTCACTGAATCACAAATTAATGAAAAAATAATTGCTAACACATTTCAATGAATCACATTCCGCAGAAACTTTTATATACAGCAAATACTCCTACAACTTTTTTCTTTTTGCAGAGGACAACCCCCTCCCTGCACCCGCTTTGTGGGATGTTTTTCCCTCTACTCCCTTACTTAAATATACTAACTTTGCAGTCACACAAGTAAGAAAATAAATCACAAACAGTGAATCACTACTGGCAAACAAACTTCTAGGGGTGGGGGTATGACATGAGGGTGGGCATTGGCATGGCATAAATTGTGTTCAAGACTAATCTGCCTTGTAATTCTTATTAATCTAAAATCCTAAACCACGCCAGCTGCAATTGTCTATAACCTTCTACAGTTTTTTAATGAATTTTGATTCAACCAAATGGGCTTTCAATAAAATATGTTTTCAATTAATTTTTTTCAATAATTTTTGATTCAGTGAAACTGCACGTTGATTAAATGATTTGTAACCATGTACAAGTAATAAATGCATACACACACAAACACATATATGTGTGTGTGTGTATATATATATATATATATATATATTTTTTTTTTTTTTGTGTGTGTGTGTGTGTGTGTGTGTGTGTGTGTGTGTGTGTGTGTGTGTGTAGAAAGAGAGGGGTCCACAACCTTTTTTCACATTTTGCACATGGTGTTGGGGTGTCACTTCAACAGTGACAATCATCTATATATAAAGAGAGTATAATTTAACACACATGCACACACACACACACACACACACACACACACACACACACACACACACACACACACACACTCTCAAAAATTGGAGATGGCACTTTACATTTAGTGCACTTTATTTACAATGAGGTTTTCAGCATAAAATAAGAATCGAACATACTTCTGCTTTAGGCAAAAGTTTTTCAAAATAAAAACAGTACCTTAGAATTTCCAGTTGTTCGTTAGCCTGAATAAGGCTGGTCAGATTTGTCCACCACCAGTTCTCTGGTTCTTTCTGAGCACAGGCATATCCATAATTAAGACAGTGGAATTCCAAAAGTGAGGTTCTGGCATCCCTTTGGGTGTATCCACATACACTTTTATGGTTCTATGACTTCTGGTCAAGTTTCTAGACAAGATTTCTCAGGATTCTCTGTTCATGGTTGCAAAACTCTGTCTCTATCAGCAGCAAATTTCTCTAACACCCTGGTCTATTGTCCCTGCTTTTAAATTCCTCTCAACAGGTGTCTCAGATTAGTCTCTGCTGTTTCATGTTTTACAGTAAAGTGTTGTATACAGTAGAGTTGATTATCTGAACTAATTGGGACCTAAAGTAGTTCAGATAATCAAACTGTTCGGATAATCAAACATACATTAAACTAGATAAAAAACGTCTAAAATATTGTTTTTTCTGCACACGGGGAATACTTTTTCAACCATTCAGTGATTCCAATTGACAACATAGAATATTTTTCCCACACAAGTGGGCTACAAGCTCAAAAAGCACACACAAGCAAATACGTGTAATGTTTACATATTCAGACTTTATGATTTTTCCTACACAAAAACTTTTGAAAGCTGCATTCAGATAATTGACATTTTGGATAATCGATGTTTGGATAATCGACTATCTACTGTACATGCTAGTTCAATTTATGACATTATATAGTGTGCGCGTGCGAACACACACACACACACACACACACACACACACACACACACACACACACACACACACACAGATATGCATGCGCACACACACACACACACACACACACACACACACACACACACACACACACACACACACACACACACACACACACACACACACACACACACAGATATGCATGCGCACACACACACACACACACACACACACACACACACACACACACACACACACACACACACGCACACACCTGGGAAAGGCTGACACAGATTTACTAGCTATGCCTCCTTCTGCCCAGACTATAAGGTAGTTATCACTGCCACCAGTCAGTTACTATAATGGTAATGTTGACCAAACAGCAAGGCATCTAATTGTCTAACTCTTTTTTAAAGTTAGACAGTGTATCACACTGCTTAAATTAGAAAGGAAGTTTGTTCAAAGGAAGGAGTAGGCAATTCATGATAAATTGGCTCCCTATTATGCTGTCGCAGACACAGGTTGTCGAATGCATCTTTATCGAACTGAAAAGCGCGAAAAGGCAAAAATAGGGAAGTGGATTTTCAGTGAATTCTTTCCCTGGGAAAGAATTTGCTTGGCCGCTTTCACTACTTTGCTATTTTTGACAGTGTAGTGCGATCTCGGAGTTGGTATATTTAAGTAGGGGGGTGTGGGGGGGGTTTGTTTCGGAACAGCAATTTTTTTCCCTTGGAAAAATAATGGCTGTTCTGAGGTTTCGACATTGTAAGCTTTCACTTACATGGGGTCAATTATTTATCATTCACTCTTCTGAGTGTGCGATATCATAATATAGACCCGATAAATCTATCCCTCTTTTTTGTCTTATTTATTTTTGGAGTAGATTTAGATTTCTGACCCTAGTGCTAAGTGGACATTCTGATTCACTTAGGAATAAGAGTTCCTGGACTACTGCATCCCTTATAGCTAGATTTCTGACCCTAGTGCTAAGTGGACATTCTGATTCACTTAGGAATAAGAGTTCCTGGACTACTGCATCCCTTATAGCCCTATAAACAAGACACAGGTCACCCCTAAGGAGTCTATATGAAACTGAATATAGGAATAAAGCCTCTATTCTTTCTTTGTAGTTCAGATCTTTTAAGGCCCTAATTTTTTTAACTACAAGCCACTTCGGTCTTTCCAATTGCTTGATATGTTTAGTAAGGTATATCCCAAAGGTGGTGTTGTGCTCAATGAATGCTCTAATCAATGCAGAGTACAAGGAGGTGAGAACTTCTTTTCTCTTCTAGAAGAAAGACCTTTTACTATGTGTTGTGGAATGTATAAGGATTTCCTAACCACCATTACAACGTGATGGTCAAATGTAGGGGAATTGTCCACCAACTGTCCAGATCTCTTATGACCTTTTCATTTTGAAGTGGTATGTTATCTATGCTATAAGCTGGAGCTAGGGAGTGATTACCAAATGCTACAGTGTTCCACTTTTTGGTGTTGAGCTTAAGGTCATTTTTAGTACACCTGCTACTGATAAGTGCAAGCTCTTGCTGGAGTGCATGTATATCAGAGGGGGACTTGACAATGACTTACAGCTTACAATCATGCATGAATTTTGTTAACCAAAAGATCCCCTTGTGATAAGTGGAGCCCTGGGAAGTAGATGCCGAACAGCACAGTTCCCTGGGGAACTCCACTGGTTCCCTTCATATTCTTAGAGGATGTACCACCAACTCTTACTGTGTGAGTCCTGAATATAAACCAGTTGGCTATCCACCTAGCCACATAGATTAATTTGGAGCTCATTCAACTTGCATATTATTTTTGCATGTGGTATGGTTTCAAATGCCTTGGTGAGGTCACATTACGCTATGTAGACAGGCTGTCCAAAGTCAACAACCAGAGTAGCCTTTTCAAGGAAGATCACAAGCTTCATTAGACAGGATCAACCCTCGACAAAGACAAACTGCTTGAGGTCAGGTCTGATAAGGTTTTTGATATCATAGTTAATTAGGTCAGTTATGATATGTCCCATGGCTTTGTATATAAGACGCATTAGGCTGATGGGTCTGTAGTTCTTAGGGTCTGTGCTGGGGACATTCATGTGGTGTGGCATCAGAATAGCTGTGCTGTATTTCCATGGGACAAACCAGTTGCTAGACACAGAATGAAGAGGCTGAGGAGTGGACCTGCCACTGCTTGTTTGGTGCTATTAATTAGGCAACTGGGTATGGTGTTAGGTCCCATGGATGAAGTATTCTTCATTTTGGAGATTACCTTCAGTACATGCTTTTTCATGATGGCCAGTAGCTTTATTTGATCAAGGATAAATGAATTTGGAACAGATGTATCTGGGATAAAGCTGGCACTAAATTTATTTGGCAGCATGTTGGTAATATCCACTGGATTGGAGTAATTAGTACTATTATGAATAAGCTTGGAGCAATGTTGGGGGTTATTTATCATTTTTCCTGACATAACTGAAGAAGGATTTGTAGCTGCCTTTGGCTTCTGATGCTAGTCTGAGTTCATGGGATGTCTTTGTTCTTCTTATGTAATTTGCTCTGCAGTATATGTTTTAGAGTTTCTTCCTTTTGTTATATAGTTTATTGATGCTTAAGGACAAGCACACAAGTCTGATTTTAGACTTCCCTATTTGCTTGGGTCTAGTTGGGATTGCCAGTTTAATACAGTTTCCAGATCTGAGTAAAACCTTTCTGCATAACTCTTTGCAGTATCATCATTATGGGTAATAGTGTTATACTCAAATTTAGAGACTTCATAATAGAAGTATGGGAGATTTGTACAGCTGTACATTTGAAGAGCTTGAATTTTGTGATACCTGTTTTTTTTATGGTTGGGAGATTCTGATAAATAAGGTTACTAGTTTGTGGTCTGACTTTATCAGTTTGGTGATACCTTGGGGATGGTTCATACAAAAGTTTTTTGTTTTTTTTGTTTTGTATTTTAAACCAGATCAACTATATTCCATTCTCTAGTAGGTTTATTAACAATCTGGTCTGGGAAATTCTGTTTATAAAATCTAAGAATTTTATGTATATATCCTATGTTGGTGGTATAGGTCCCCCAATTAATTACTGGATAGCTAAAATCACAGAGGATAACAGCATTCTACATTTCATCTAGAATATTTAGGAATGTTTTGTGATTTTCTGGAAACATGGGGGTTTCTAGAATGCTGTGAACTGATAGCTGACATAATTTAGCATGATTTCAGTTTCTATAAACTCCACTTGATGGTCTATTCCACTACAGCTTCCATTAGGCCTCAATGAGTGGTAAGCACAAAGCCCAGGTATTGAGAGAGCGATCTCTGGATACTTAAACCAGGTTTCTTTAACAACACATACTTGGATGTGCTCCAAGTGCAGGGAGACCTCAAAGTCTGACAGTTTGTTGCTCAGTCATCAAGCATTAAGCAGAGCCAGTTTCATATGGTCAAGTGGCTGATTTATTTTGGAAGATAGGCTGGGAGATTCACCAGTTGGACTTTACCTAAAAAGTCACAACAGAGGCTGCAAAAGCTTTCACCAGTATGTGGAAGCCATAGAATAAAAGATGCAAGTCATCCTTGATGAATCAAGAAGAGTTTTCTCACATATTATCCCATGTATCCATGCATATTGAATCCCCTAGAATGAAACCAAGTGTTAGCTAATCGTTAAAGCCAGTCATAGTTTCTTACTACTTCAGCATTATGTTTGGTGATGGAAGGATTCTACTCAATACTGTGTTCTTCACTGCATTTATGACATGCATAGAGTGCTCTGTCATGGCTGTCTCTCTACATCCTTCAGGGTTCTGTGCCAGGCTGTTTACCCATCATGGGTCACCACCATGCCATACTCATATTTGTCTAATTTAAGAGTCTAAGGGCCATTGCAGTGTAGGCAATCTTGGCTCCTGAGAGACAGTTCACTGTCACCCTGTTTTTGTCCACCTTTATGAATGTCGAATTTGTGTGCCTAACTATGGAGTCACCTATCACCAGTACATTTCTATTTGTGCTTGAAGATTACATTGGTGTAATTGATCTAGGATGCACTGTTTCCACATGACTTCCATTTGTGTTGTTACATAACTGGTGTTGCAGTGCATAATTTATGATGGGCCTTGCACGTATTAGTCATTTACAGCTTAGGACATTTCTTTGCCTTAGCATAATGCTTAGTGTATGCATGTGTGAATTGGGTAGGTGAATGATGTTCAAAGGATGTGTCCTCGATTTTGGGAAGGTACTTGCATATCTCACAAATAGACAGTAACAATTTAAGTAAAAGATGTTTGTTTGTGAGCACCAGACACATGATCTGAGTATACTGGCTAGAAGAATAAGATGAAGGGTGTCAAGACTCCATTTGACTTACCATGGTCTGCCTGACACATAAATTGCTGAGTGATAAAGGGCCAACAAAGAAACACTGGAGGAACTGTGCAACCTCTGCCACTCTCACCCCAGGCCTCAGGGAAATTGTAGAGAACCCATCCCAGTGGAAACAATGGTAAGTGCAGCGTTATGTATACTAGCTAATGGTACTTTTCAGGGACGCAGAGGAAAATATTATGGGTGTCACATTATCAGGCTTATTACATTATTTTTTTTAAATGCAATCTTACAACATGTAAGGTATCACATATGTTTCCCTTGCATCTCACAGGAGAGAGCAAGAACCCTGCAGGAATTCTATGCATTACCACACTTTCCTGAAGTGTTGGGAGTCATAGATTGCACACACATAGAAATAAGAGTCCTACCTGGTGAACAGGGAAATAGATATCAACAGAAAAGGTTACCATCCTATAAACTGTCAAGTTGTCTGTAATGCCCAAAGGATAATTTATGATGTCTATGCAGGTAATCCAGGCAATTTTCATGACTCACATGTAACCTGTACACCAGGTTTTCTAGGGTGACAATGCTCAAGGGCATCTAGAAAGGGAATGCAAGTTACGCATTGGAGTCCTGACTCATGATGCTCATGGGAAACTCACATAACCAGACTGAGCAAGGATATGAGGCCCACTGTCAAATTAGGAATATCATAGAACGTGGGTTTGGATTTATCGAATCAAGGTTCCAGTGTCTAAACACACAAGGAGGTGCACTACAGTATGACCCAGGCACCTCCACCAAAATAATTACAATCTGTGCCATGTTACACAATATAATTCTCAGGAAACAGCTTCACAAGGATAGCAAGGGCAGGACCACACGCAGGGCCAGCAGAAGCAGCAACATATACAAATAAGGAATATGAAGGAGAACTACCAGTTGCAGATGGAGGCATGCCCTGGCTCTGGCTAAGAGGCAAAGGATAGCCCACAGACTCACTACTTAGGTCAAAGCTTAAGATCCCACGCACATACATATAGGAAAATTTTGCATATCAAACTCCACAACCTTTACTTAAATATGTAATGGCTGTGTTCTGATGGCATTAGATAGGGACAACTCCCCAACGACAGAATTTGTACCTGAAGTAATGACAAGGTAAGTGTGAAACCTGTAGCAAAAATAAAAACCTTACATCACAGAGTACTTTCATATGGAAATATGTATATGCCCTTAAGCAGAGCATTTGTTTAAGGTGTGCAATTATGTCAGTAATAGCTCATATGTCTGATGTTTGCAATATACAGTTACACATTATACCCAATGCTGTACATCAAGCATTTTACTTGACTACTGTTCATAAAACGTGGAACAAGTCAATTATATCATCATTTGCACGCGTATATCAAGAAGTAAGACTGAAGTACTTACTGGTTTGACGTCTTTACTCACAATACTAACTGAAATACAAGGGGGTTCAACAATTATATAAGCACAAATTCACAAATGAAAAGGAACAAGAAATCAAAAACATTTCTTCTCTAATTCATATTGATAAATGCAAGCTTGTGAGTAAGCAATCATTAGCTATTCACTGTGTGCAACAAACGTATATGCAACCCTAAGTCACAGACATGTGCAAAGGACAGGGCATAGTCATCATTATTTACACAGAGTTGTTGAGGGTGTGGTAGGAGTGCGAGGCTGACACCAAAGAAGTGAATGTGTACAAGTAAGAAACATGTATCTATCAAAGTATACTGTGGTCAGGGCCAGTAACAACAGATGTAGAGAACGCAATAGTACTGTTTAGATAGTTTGCATTTGTGTGAGGTGGTATGGGCAAATTATTTGTTTTCAACATGTATGTGTCTGCATGAACACAATCAAGCACTGTTCTAGAACCACATCTGTGCATCTTGGGCAGGTGTGAACCATGCAGTGATGGGAGTAATATATTACAATATGTAATATATTACAGTTTCTAGTAACTAGTAATATAACTAGTTACTTTTTCAAAATAGTAACTAGTAATAGTAAAATATTACTTTTTTAGTAACTTAAGTCTGCATTACTTTTGAGATACTTTTGCTTAAATCAGCAGATGTCCTTCTATTCACTGTTGCAGTATTCTTTACAGATGGGTTGTCTTCCATCCTATGACTCAATGTCCGATCAGTATACAAAAGCTTCCAGCCACTGCCAGTACATGGGATGCTGCATGCATAGTCTGACAATGTCAGCCATAAAAGGGATGTCCACACGTACCATCCTCAGAACTTTTCTGCCATCATTCAGAAGGTTGAATCCTACGTACGGTCTGCATGTTGTGCTAGCTTCAGCTTCAGATAAGTGCCCCGTTAGGGATTTGCTTTTATACTACTGCCATTTGTTATTGTTCATGGCATCCAAAAAGGGCAAGTGTAGGTGTGGAAGGTAGATTCCACATAAAGATAGCCATGACCTTTGCCTTTTCTGTTTAGGTCCTTGTCACAACTACCACTCCTGTTCTATTTGTCAGGCTTTTGTGCCTAAGACATTGCATAGCTGACTTTCAGCTCTAAATCTTTATTTAGAAAATCAGCGGTTAAAACATCTGGCTAAAGACATTATGGAGGATTCCAGGGGTCCTTCAGCTGAGCTGAGTTTGAAGAGGAAGGTGTGCAAACAAAGGCCTGAAATGTCTTCAGCTGTGCCTCTTACCTCCAATGTGTCCCTTGAGGTCAATGAAGAGCCAGTGGTATGGTCAGAGGTCAGGTCTGCTTCCACGGTGGGTACCTCTTTGGGAGCCACCAAGGGATCGGTTCCCAGCACGTCCGAGGCTTTGCAGATGTCCTCTTCTGATGACATGGAGGAACTGTGGCTTGTTGGGCTTGAGGACTTCGGGGACATTCCTGTCGTTCTGGCTAGGGATCCATCTTTGTCTATCTCTGACGTTAGGCCTACATCAGTCTCTTCTGTTTTGTCTCCTTAATCACAAAGGCATGTCAAAAGAAATGAAAAACGAAATATTCCATTATTCCTTCTGCTCCACAGTTTGACTGGGATGTATTTTCCCAGGGTCGTAGTAAGGCTTCAGTGGCCTTGAAGCCATCTACCTTTCTCCCTCTACCTGCCTTAATTTCCTCCCCTGTTCTACAGTCTGCTGGATTCCAGATTCTTCCCTCTGACTCAGAGGACTCTTCATCTGATGATAATGATTCCCTGGCATATTCCAGCCAAATTACCTCTTCTCTGGAATATGCCTCACCTGAAGAGGAATCAAATGGAGTGGATTCTCCAGTTGAAGAGATTTCTTTTGGAGAAACTATTAATAAAATGAGGGAATTCTTTAAGTGGGATTGTTCCAAGATTTCTGAGGAACAGAAGTGATATAATGATCTTTTGCAAATGCAGGTCCCTTCTCCTTCTGCAGTGCCTCCAGTCATTCCAGCTTTCTTGGATCCCTTCACCTTTTCAAAGACTCCAAATTCTCAGGCTCCTGCTCCCAAGGACCAGACAGATTTTATAAAGTGCCATATGAATGCAAGTTTCTTTATAAGTGTCCTTGAGCGGACTCTGTGGTAGTCTCCATAGTCTCTGACAGGTTTTCACATTTATCTCCTTCTGCCAAATTTTTACCATCTGATAAGGAAAGTAAGATTCTTGACAGATTGGGTAGGAAGGTCTATACCTCATCCACTTTAGCTATCAGAGCTAGCAATTACCAGACTCACATGTCTAGGTATTCCTTGGCCTTGCTTTCTCAGGCCTCTCAAACTCTGGTTCAGTTACCAGAATCTAAGGTTAAAACTCAGGTTTTATCACTTTTGGCACAGGTTGCCAGACATTCCATTAAGTGCAGCTATGATGCTGCTGAGGCATCTTTCAGAGCTGCTGCTTCTGCCTCTGTGCTTAGGAGACATTCTTGGCTCAGACTACAAACTCTTCCTAAGGAAATTAAGACAAAATTACTTGATACCCCTTTGGACAAATTTGCACTTTTACGTTCTGCAGCTGCAGACTTATTTAAGACTCTTCAAGAAAAAGGGATTTGAAATGCTTGTTTCACCTGTACCTAAATTTTAAAACTTCCTTTGTTAGGAAATATACTCATTCCTCTTCTGCATCTGCCCCTGTTTTTAGATCTAAACTATCAGTTAGGAGACTTCCATTGTCAAAATCTTCTGCCTCAGCTCCTCCAGCACACCAAGCCTTTCAGGCCAGGCCAAGCTCTCTGTGACAACCACCATCCTCTTCCAAGTCATACTCTTCTGTCTCGGGTCTATATCACATAGTCGAAGTTTAATAACTTCGAACACGGAATGTTTGAACCATCCTGTTTGAAGTAAAAAAAACTTTGACTATGGATAAAAAACAAAAAAAGAAATGAAAACAAAATAAACTCTTGTAAGCAGGGGGGCAAGCCCCCCTGCACCCCCACATCACCCGCTACTTAAATATACCAACTCCAAGATTGCACCACATTGAACAAAACAGAAACCTTCCCTTATGGAGATTTTCGATGAAACACTCGAACTTCTGCAAATTTGAACTTATGGTCTCGACCATATGAGGTTTGAACTTGCAGAAGTTCAACTATCTGATAGGAACCCTTCTGTCTCTTTGCCTCCCCCTTTTTTTTCCAGTCTGGGCAAATATCACTCAGGACTACTGGGTCCTATCCGTCATTCATAAAGGATATTTCATGACTTGGAAGACTCTCCTTCCTTTCATGGGGTTTCCACAGCCCCCTTCCAGTCAGCTGGAGTTGTTCCTACAGCTCCTATCACAACTTCTTTTACAAGGCACCATCCAGAATGTTCCTCTGGATCAGAGAGGCAGAGGTTTCTATTCTAAAATGTTTCTGGTCCCAAGAAAGGATGGTCTTTGGAGACTAATTCTAGACCTGTCACACTGAAACACCTTTCTAGAGATGCCATCTTTCCACATACTGTCCCTTCAGATGCTCTTTCCCCTGATTATCCCCCATTTATTCATGGCATCCTTGGACCTCAAAGATGCTTATCTACATATTCCTATTCATCTTCTTTACAGCAAATTTTTGCATTTCTCGGTGGGTTCTTTGCACTTTCAGTTCTCTGCTTTGCCCTTTGGTCTCTCCACTGCCCCAACAGTATTCACAAAGTGCTTGGCCCCTCTCATTGCCTTCTTCAGGATCCAGGGATTCAAGTTTCTCCCTATCTGGATGACCTCCTCTTTCTTGCTCTCAGTTCAGAACAGTTGTCTCAAAACCTTCAGCAGGCCATTCATCTCCTTCAAAGCCTGGGGTTCACTATAAACTTAAAAAAATCCACTCTGACCCCATCAATGGATCAAAATTTTCTGGGGTGCAGGTTCAAAACAGATCAGATGATGGTTTTCCTCCCAACAGACAAGGTTCAAACTCTGACTGCCTTCATGGAAAGCCTGCTGTCTCTTCCTTTCATCTCAGACAGGGAGTTCCTAAGACCCCTGAGATTCATGGCTTCTATGATCCCCATGCTGCCCTTTACAAAGCTTCACATGAAGAAATGTCAGTGGTACCTGAAGACAATCTGTTTTCAACGTACACACCCTCTAAAGTTTCTTATTGCTCATCTTCCCTGCCTGAAAACAGAGCTCCTCTGGTAGCAGGACAAACCAAAAATCTTGCTGGTGACTCTTTGACTAAGACAGTATTGGTTCCCTCTTATTCTGCAACTAGCCAGTGGCCATCACTACAGGTTGCCTCTCCAGTTGTATCTGCTCACACAGGACAAGGGATCCTTGCTTCATCCACATCTCTCAACATTGCAAATGACCCTGTGGGTGAGCAACTTTTAGGCACCTTTTCTCACAGGACATGCTCCAGGTTTTGCAGGAGGCCATTTAACCCAATACTAGGAAATCTTACACTTTCAAATGGAAAAGATTTTCTATCTGGTGCCTTTCAAGAAGTCTAGATCCACTTTCTTTGGACATCCCTATATTACTTTCTGTGAACTGCTTAGCAGTGGCTTGTAATATTCTTCAGTGAAAGTCTACTGTTCTGATCTTGCTCCTTGTCTGCTATTATCATATCCTTTGGCTTCCAGATTGGAGGTAAAACTTTTCCTTAAAGATGTCCTACATATAAAGCCTTCCAGGAATCCAGTACCACCACCTTGGGATCTTAATTATGTCCTAGAAAAGGTAACTGTTGCCCCTTTTGAGCCTGTAGCTTCTGCTTCTCTAAAGTTTTACACTTGGAAGACTGTGCTTCTGGTAGCTTTGACCTCGGGTAGGAGAGTTTCTGTGATTCAGTCTTTTATGGTATCTCAGTTTTCCTGCTTTTTCACAAGTACAGAGTCTCTTTGCACACCAACCCTTCCTTTATGCCTAAAGTGGTAAGTGAGAGGTCTCTTAACCAATCTATCCAATTTCCAGCCTTTTTCCCTTCTCTCAGTACTCCAGTAAAACGATTCTACATTCTTTGGAGGTTCATAGGCAACTCAGATTTTATTTAGACAAGACTATAGCTATCAGGAATCTGATCAGCTTTTTGTGTCTTTTCATCCCAGTGCTTTGGGTTTGCCTGTTTATACACAAACAATTTCCTCTTGAATTTCTAAGACTATTGAGTTTATTGTTTCTTTCATGGTAAGTCTCTGGCTGCTCCTGTTAGAGCCCACTTCACCAGATCTGTTGCTTCTTCAGGTGCTTTATTTAAAGGCCTGGATACTAACTCTGTTCTGAAGACTGCTACTTGGTCTTCTGTGCATATCTTTACCAAGCACTACAAGTTGGACACTATTTCTAGGTCTAGGGCAGAGTTTGCTCTAGCCATTCTCCATGGCTTTTTGGAAAATTCTTCAAAGCGTTTTTCCTCTGCTCCTTATTCCTCTCAAGGTTCCTACTAAGCTTTGGTACTCTACCATATGTAAAAAATACTGCAACACTGAATAGAAGGACATAGAATAGTTGTGTTATATCTTACCATAGCCATAGATGTCCTTCTTTTCTATGTTGCAGTATTCTGTCTCTCCCTTCTTCCCCCTATATCTTGTCCCTTCCTTGGGTGACTTATTTGTTTCCTTAGGACTAATGTTCCTCAAGACGCCTCCTTGTTCTGAGGATGGTACGTGCGGAAGTCCCTTTTATGGCTGACATTGTCAGACTATATATACGATGTCCCACACACTGGCAGTGGCTAGAAGCTTTCGTATACTGGCTGGACATCAGGTCATAGGGTGAAAGACAACCCATATGAAAAGAATACTACAACACAGAACAAAAGGACATGTATAGTTATGATAAGATATAGCACAACTATTCTTTCTCAACGTGGGCGATATCACCCCCTAAAGATTGATGGAAAACTTCTGGGAACCCTATATAGTATGGATAGTATTCAATAGCAATCAGATGTTAGGAGGTAATAGAGACTTTGAAGGGGGAATTTGGACAAAAAAATTACAACATAATCTTGTCACAACTCATAGCACATGTGATTCATAATAGATTATTAGAATTATTCTGGAGCAAAATTTACTTCATTTTCTTTAGCCCTGCAAGGAGGTGAAAGTTAATGACAACAAGACTGCGGCCCTGCCCTGGTACTGTGGGACTCTCACCCACTAAAACACCCCCTAACACTGGGACAATTCTAGACCACTAGAGATCATATCCTTACCTTGCCGTATAATAAATGGCATTGGTTCTCCATACCAACATCAATTGGAATCAAACTCACCACTCATCAGTTTAACACCAGACGCCCCAATTCACTGCACCAAGCAGGACTCTTTGGGTGGAACTATGATCAACCAACTTTTGTCTTGACAATTTATTTATGTTTTATTTAAAATTCTTTTTAGGTTTTGATTTTTAGTAGTTGAAAATAGGCAAAATATGATAGGATTTTATAGGTCTTGTGCTGCTGGCTGTGTGTGGTTTAGTTTAATTATTATTTGTGACTCTCTAGCTATAATGACTAGCCTTCTTCTTCTCCTTTTGGCTGTGCCTGTTAGGGGTCACCTTGGTGGATCATCAGTCTGCAGAACACATGGCAGTAGAGTTTTTAATGTATCAAGTTGCCAGCTCAGCACCCAACCTTCCTCAGGAGGCACATGCATGCACACACTCACACTTGGGCCAATTTAGAATGTCCAATCCACCTGCAGCATGTCCTAGGAATGTGGGAGGAAACCGGAGCACCTGGAGGAAACCCACACAAACACAGGGAGGACACGCAGACTCCACGGGTCTATATTAGAACATCAAAGTCTTGAAACTTTGAATGTTCTAATTTCGACCCCTATTCAGCGAACGCTGAAAACAGCGAAGCTGCAGAACACCGTATTTTTTCCTAGGGAAAGAATTTGGTTGGCCGTTTCTGTCTCTTTGCTATTTTTAGCACTGTGGTGGAAAGTTACGGGTCGGGTTCAGCTAAGTGTGCGATTGTGTGGACATGAGGGTTAGGGTGCGGGTTAGGTGAGTTAGGGTTAGGGCGCGGGTCAGGTAAGTGTGTGATTGTGATGGACATTAGGGTTAATGCGGGGAAGATGAGTTAGGGTTAGGGCGCTGATGAGGTGAATGTGTGATAGTGACGGACCTTAGGGTTAGGGTTTGGGTTAAGGTAAGTGGATAGATAGTATTGTATGTACAGTTTAGTGTAGGGTTAGCTGTAGGATTTTAAGTGTATAGTGTGGATTGCTGTTTTTTTTAGTGTGCTTGTGTTGTGTGTATGTGTTTTGGAACAGTGAATTTTTTCCCTGGGAAAAAAATTTGCTGTTCTGCATGTTTGATATTTTAAGCGTTCGCTGAATAGGGTCAATATTAGAACATTCGAAGTTTTAAGCCTTCGGTGTTCTAATATAGACCTGACTCCACACAGAAGGCACTGCAGCTGAGAATTGAACTGGAGAACCTCTTGCTATGAGGTGACAATGCTAACCACTGCACCACTGTGCCGCCCAGCTATAAAGACTAATCTTCTGGAGTTTTTCAACTGTTAAATGCTATTCATCATCATCATCATCATTGTAACATTGTGTATACAACTTTAATACACTTATATGTACATGCTTACTTGTGTGAGTAAATCTTAATATTACAATTAATAAATTTTGCTTATGTAAAGGTAACATGTTACTTTAGTTAGTAACTAGTTGTCTTCTTCAGGCTTTTCCCAGTTAGGGGTCACCACAGTGGAACAATGGTCCACAGAACGATTGGCAGTGGAGTTTTATGGTGATGAGTTGCAACCTTCCACAGAAAGCACATGCACACACTCACACCTAGGGCCAATTTAGAGTGTCCAGTCCACCTACAGCATGTTTTTGTAATGTGGGAGGAAACCAGATCACCCAGAAGAAACCCACGAAACCACAGGGAGGACATGCAGGCTCCACACAGACGGCATCTCAGCTGAGAGTTGAACCAGAGAACCACTTGCTGTAAGGCAGCAGCACTAACTGCTGCACCACCGCTGCCACCCTTTAGTTAGTAACTGGTAATACTAATATATTACTTTTTATAGTAACCAGTAATAGCAATATATTACTTTTTTAAAAAAAGTAATAAGTAATAGTAATATATTATTTTCACTGAAAAGTAACTAGTAATAGTAACTTATTACTTTTGTAAGCAACTAGTACAACACTGGAACCATGCATGCTACTTCCAGAGCCCTGGCTACAAGTTGGGGTGTTACCTGAATGTGATTGATGTCTGCTGGATGAGCACTCCTCATAACTATTTCCAGGACCATGACCCCATGGCATACCACATCAGAGTGTGGACACAGTAATCACTGATGGAGCAGTGGAAGTAGTGCCATTACGGGGTTGGGATCTGACATGGCTGTGTCTGTTAACATCAGAAGATGTAACAGCTCTCTGACCACATGGACGCCCACCTTCCTAAAGCAGATGTTCCATCATAGACACTGCCCGATCCAATGTGCCTTCATCCTGTCCAAAGAGTTGCCTTCACAATTCAGGGAGTCACACACATCAGAATGTACAGTGTTTAATACTATCATACTAACTCTTCCAATGCCCTGGTGGAATGTATTTGGCCACCACTATGGCCATATATGTACATCTGGTGGCACACCAGCATTAGGAGAAGTGTGGACAACAGGCCTCCTCCAAGCACCTCTACCAACTCTCCTGTGTGACACCTTGCCCTCACAATGGAATGGGGAGAATCCACTAGTTCCACAACCAGAATAATCACACTACCCTAATCAACTGTATCACCCTCAACCTGTCCTATATCAGAGGTCTCCATGTCATAGGTATGGCTAGGCATACTGATTGTGTCAAAAATATGGGTGGGGATAAGGAAGCCACAACATCAGTGTCAAACTGATCCTCTCCACCCACAGACTGTGCCTCTTCATCACCACCACTACCATTACCAGAGGCCACTGATCCTCTGACATCAAGTAGTAGGAGTTCCACAGTGCCACTATCAGGATAACCTAGGACAACAAGCAATAACCGCAACAAAGAGAAATAGGAATTACATTTTTCTTTTATGAAAGGTATGTGAAACTATAATAGATGCTAAAGCAATACAGATATTTTTGTCAGTTAGACCTGAATCTATATTATATACAATAATAACACTAACAAATGTGTGCTTACAATGTGCAGGTGGCCTTGCAGATCACAATTCAGATGTCCTTGTATGTGAGGAAAGGAAAGGAAGGAAAGTCGCTAAGTATCGCAGAACAATCCTCTTTACATGTGCAGATCAAAAATGATCTCATACAAAATTCTACCAACCAGTGGAATCCCCCCCCCCCAAACAACCACCTCTGTCTCTCTATTACTGTGATGTCTTACTCACACTTATCACTGACTCTAGATATATAAGACATATAAGATATATGCATGTAAAGATTTATATACAGTGACACAATTATTTTTATTTTGTGTACCTGAAAGTCATGCTTGAGACACTTTGGTCTGTCATCCACATCAGCACCAACATCAAGGATTCTGTGTGAACCCTCTGCCAAGCTATTTGGTTCTTTGACAGTGGACAGGAACTTCTCTGTTTCAGTTAGTGGTGGTTTGATAACAGGACCACCTCGGCCCTATGGTGGGCACATGTTATCATTATCACTTGCCCTTTGTCATATCTGGGAGTAATGTCTCCCATGCCCTCTGGCAGCACTGATGTCATTGACCACCTGCTGTCATATCCTGTCTTGGGCAGATTGATCACATCTACTTATCCGTAAGATAAAAACTCCATGGCAACATAGGGCCTGAACAATGACCTAATTTCCTGCATCGATCAATGGTGACTTGTGTGGCACAGATTTCTTCTTGGGTGCCATATTCCTGCATTGGATGAAACATAAAACAAGCACAAAATTAAATTTATGATACACAGACAGGATGGCTGTGAACTCATTTATGTATGAAGGCTTGCATCCATCATGTGAACACTCTCCCAACTACAATGCAAGTTCATTAGTTGCACAATTACCTTTATATAGTACAGAGTCAGCACTCTGAGCATTGTGAGTACGTAGATGAGGTGTTAAATAATTAAGCAATAACCGACGACATGGTGTGGTATATTGAAGATTTACCCATGGTTGGAGTGGTTTAATCATGAGGGAGAAGCCTGAGTGATGAAATAAAGCCAACTGTGGGTACATTTCAATATACCACAACCACGGAGTTGGCTTTTGTTATTATACAATGACATTATTTAAGAAAAAAATACTTACTTTTGTTAAATAATGCCTTTGTATAATGGCGTATTACTGTTCTTCCGATGGTGGTGGTATACTGCTTCCTTGTGTTGATGTACTGTGCATGCGTATGGGACTTGCATTCCCGCATATAACCAGTACATCAATCCTTTGAAATGGAAGCAACAGAGAAAAGAAAGTTTCAGTTGCTCCATTTATTTATTTATTTTTTTTATTTATTAAAAAAAAAGTTTTGGACACTTTATACCAACGGAAAAAGATCTGGTCGCCTGAGCCTGGCGACCAGACCTTTTTCGTTGGTATATTGTGGAATTTACAATGGGCATGCTGGCCAATCAGCGTGCACATTTTGGAATATTAATGGGAGGTCATTGTATAATTAGCATTTCTGAATACCAATATCTGCACTAAGTACAAGGAAGGTAAAAATGGTGTATGTAGCTACACAATTGCACGCCAAAGCCCTAGCACTGCAAGGACAAGCATTGAGAAATGTTACCTGCTAATGGCTTGCAGGTGTCTATGATTAGCCTGACTGCAGGGGCAATCATTGTTTCACAGTCTCCTCTCTTTGATGTACACTTACTGAGAGGTCAGGAATAAGGGACTTACCAAAAAGGCTGAAAGTACATTGACTAGCTTAAGAGAGCAACATTGTTGACATTCAAATGCTGTTGTAAAATGACCATAGTTACTGCATGTTACTAAATGTGCATATTCAGGGGAGTACAAATACCATATGCAATAAAAGGCAGATAACGTTGTCAGGAAATCATAGATAAGGGAATTGGGTACCATGCAGAAGAGAGTACTACACCGGCATTGTCTGCAGTTTTGGTTATATATTGTGTGAATACATGGGTATCCTAATTGCTGCCAGTATCCCACTCATTCAGAGATTTACTGGCAAATGAGAAAGGATAACTTTCATAACTTGTTTTGTTGCACTTTCAATGTGACTTGCTACAATGTCACATTTTGAGTACATGTAAACACTTTTAATCCTTGCTAATATATGTCATTTTCTGTGGCAAATATGGGGAATTATCTTAATGATAAATAATTGTTCTTAATACCATGGTTTTAAAGTTCAAATACATAAAAGTTCCTGTTGCAAGATAAAAAAGTTGAGGAAACATCAGAAATGTACATTTAAAAGTACTTGTTTCAAAATGTGTCTTTTTTTTTTTACTAATCGTTCACACAGTGTTTGAGATTGTGCTTCATTGACTGACAGTGAATAGTAGCAATGAACAGGCATTCACTTCCCAAGGTAAAAATTGATAAATTTAATTTGGAATGTAATCAATAGCACAATTGAAACCGGCATTGGTGCACTTTCCTCAGCACTCTGGACAGTACTAAGTGAAGGAATTCAAGTTGTCACACACCTATCTCGGTGGTATAATATGTGAATATATTTAGCTTAGAGAAACCATAAAGGTGATGTAGAGTTCAAATCCTGTTCACAGATCATTTTACTGAGGGAGGTCATAATAAATATTGACATTCATTTTGGTGTATGAATGTGCTGGGGGTGGGAATTTCAAGTAAGGTCAATATTGACTAAAACTGACAGACATATATGTCATTTGAAATCATGTCAATATTAATTGTGTGTGCTTTGTAAAAAATGAAGGTATTTCTGCTGACCCCTGTCCCTTTCTCCATTCCCATTGCATTACCTAAAGTCCTAATATTGTACAACATAAAATATAGTATCAATGTGGCAAGGAGATGTGAGAATACTGAATGTCTCAGTGTAATGTAGCAGTAGCTCTGCTCATTGCTAGATATACACTGGATTCATTTCACATTCCTTAAAATTGTTATCCAAAACAATTTTTGTATATATATTTACTAAATATTGAATTCTGCATTTGTGTCCATGTGACAGTGCACAATCAAGTTACACAACTTAAGGGAAAAAAAAGTGAAAAACGTAATCTGGCTTGCTTTTAGTAGCGCAGATACTGCTGGTGTCAGTGCACAGCCATCAGCACCCTGGCACCCTATCTGCTGAGAATGCTCATGACAGATATCTGACTCTGTGGCACAGGGTGTAAATGAAATGAATTGAGATAACACAGATGATGCAGTGTTTAAATCTTGTACAGATCATACTTCAATTATTCTCAATATATACTTTATATATATATATTTTTGTTAACTGCATTTATATGTAATTTGGCAGTGTGCAAGCAGGGATCATTACTGAAGGAAAAAAAGTGAAAAAAGTAGTTAGGCTGCCATATGTAGCACAAACATTCCTGGCAATGTTGCACAAATGTCAGTAGTCTAGATAGTACTTAGTGACTAAATTCCACATCTCAGATAACTATCCCTGTGGCACAGTGTATAACTGAATAGAACTGAGAGAAATAAGACACCTGATGCCAGGTTTGAATACAGTTAATTAATAGTTTTATGCATAGTGTCATGGGTTCAATTACAGCTGTAGATCAAATTATTATTTCATATTTCTATCATATAGTTAACTGCAAACATTTGTATTTCTCTCCCTTTATAACATTTAATTAAAATACCATTTGAACAGTGCAGCAAGACATCATATGCAAAAACATTGTAGCCCCAACAGGGAGACTAATTAAGCCAGCCTTATCCCCATTCATATTTTTCATACTCTTCCACCTCTTATTTCTCCCTATAATGAGCACTTTATTGTACAGAGCATGACAGCTGAATAACAATTTAGTAAGAGTAACACACCATGCAGATGTCCCTACATGTCCCACAAAATATATTGTTGTTATTCCTCTATGCATCTGTCTATATCTTTGTTTGTTCATCCCTTTTGCTTCAGTAAGTTGTCACTGTACGTCAGTTATATTATTTAAGTGGTGGGAAGTAATAATTCCTTTGTGACATGATGAGATAATTGTCACATGTATAGATATACAGACTTTTGACTATTTTCAAGAGTTCTAATCCAAGCATTAGCTAAGTGTTGCTGATTGTTTTTCATACACTATTTTATGTGCACCTGTTGGCTACATATAGCTATGGGCCGCCACTATCCCACTTCTGTCATTAGCTACTTTGCTTCTGCCTCCATTTTACCCTATCAATGTATCTTCTCCCTTCTATTATGTCATTCTTCCACATCTCCATTTGAGCAATGTCTGGCACTGGACACTAGCTGTAACTATGGATAAATAAAAGTACACAGATTACTGCAATAGCTTGTGAGTTTTTGCCTTTGGATGCATTACTCTGTAGCATTTTGTGGCAGTGCTTATGTTTATTCAGGTTAAAATACTTTTCAGCAAGCTAGAGAGTTGAATGTACAGGTTACAGTTGCCAATAGGATAATGAAGATGGATACCTACATTCTTGTTTTCTGAAATCTGCTGTCACATGTGAACTTTCTGAAACATGACTTCCTGTACAGTGTGTTTAGATAATACCTAGGCATTAATTCTTTCCTTGAAATGTTCTAAAGGTTAGAATCTAGATGGATGCAAAAATGTTTTAGAATGTTTTTTATGACTCCTGTATCTATAAATGTTGGCTACACTTTTCCTTAACACACCATTATCCTGCTGATATAGTAATGTACTTCTTCCCTATTATGAAGCCTGCCTTGTACAGATCTTGCCAGAATAATTATGTTGATAAAGCAAACAGTAAACCAACACAAATATCTGTAGAACTGAAACATCCACTAATGTGTTACGTCTGTATTGTGTATTCCTGCCCCCAACTGTTCAACTCTTCCCACCAGTTCTGTGTCATCCAATAGACCTCTGTGATTCAAATTCTTTCCATAAGCCACATTTCCACCAGCAATAACATGCTTGTTCCTTCAAGTGTTTCATAATACACCTGTAGCATACATATAAGGATTGATTAAATCCATACAATGCTCCTTTGTGGGAAAGTTGGAACAGAACACCATAGACTACTGCTAATTCCCATTGTAAGTTCAACACCTCAAGATATGACTATGCATAAACTAATACTTTTCCATCAGCTGCCCAACTGAGCTTAGCAGTGCTGCTCTTTGTGCAGTGAGTAAATTAAATAAATGCAAGAAATAATTATTTGTTTAGGTTGCACAACATTTATATTAATGTATTGAAATTTGGCAACACTTTATATTGATTTCAGAGTGATGCTGACTCAGTTAATTCAGTTGGTTAATGTATGTCTGTTCTCCAATGGTTACACTTGCAACTGTGTTACATTTGTGGTTAACTTATAAACACATAATCCATGACTGCTAGTCTGCAGTGCACTGTCCTATGTAGGAGGTGTCTGTTTGTCTTGTCAATGCACGTTCTGGAAGTATGAAACAAGACAAGTGTGCAATTATCCCAGAATGAAGTGGCAGGAAAGATTGATTGATAATCCACTGGTTTACAACTGTGAATTTCTTGGCATTCCATACTGTGAAGCAAGTACATGTATTTCACAGTAACACAATGTACATGAAGAAGAGTATTTAAATCTTAGTACAGAAGTATGTAATTACATGAGACAATCATAGTGCTGTTATGTTGCGCTGTGCACGCATATCCATCTTTTTCCCAAAACCTGTGATGCACAGTAGCATCTATTCCAAATAGCGTATTTTCCACATGTACAAATGTGCTTCTTCACATCATTAAATTCAGACTTCTCCTGTGACACACATAGGTTTATAGGAGTTTACTATGCTACCAACCACATGGGTCTTTTTAAGCCTAGCCATCCATCCCAAATCTCTGACAAGTTCAGGTACCCTTGATAAGTGTAAGCAGGGCTTGGGAGATGAAACATTTACAAGCAGAGACCTGTGAGATGAACCATTTACAGGCTGCTTGTATCCATTACAGACATAGGTGCCAAACCAGGGATGAATTCCCCTGTTCCCAATCCAGTTGTCCAAGTTGCACTTGAATTGAGTTAGGGAAGAACTCTGCTTCACATGGATGGGGAGCTTATTCCAGAGAAGGGGTAGTTTTTGGGATACATACCCGTCTCTTCAGCAGATCCTAGTTATATCACTTTCAGGGTTTGAGTTTTTAGAATGGTTAATTCTGGTGCTGCTTGACGTGCGGATATGCTAGATGCCCATCAGGTTGGGGTCTGACAATGCCTTGTATGCCAGGCCTAGATCTTCCCTCAACAGCCTGCAGGAGACAGAATACAGGTATAGGGCCTTGAGGTGGCCTTCACAGGACATGTTACTCATGCCCTGTATTCTTTTAGAGGGAAACCTCTGTGGATGTTCCAGTTGTTGGATATGCCTGGTTAGGTACATATGAAAGGGAGGATTGTACTCAATAATAGGTCTGATGAATGCAGAATACAGTGGAACAATGACGTTCTTGGACAAAGATGCCATACCTTTGTTTATAAGTCCACAACATAGAAAGATTTTCTCACTTCTGTAGACACATGATGATCAAAGTCTAGATTACTGTTTATGTGTGTCCCCACATTCCTGACTACTGGGTCAACTCTTAGGGGTGTGTTGTCAATATTATAGTTACCAGGGGTTGATGACTTCCTGAAGGATACTATTATGCATTTCTTGTCTTTAAGTTTTAGTCTATGGCTCTGACACCAGTAATTTGTCTGTGTCAACCCTTCCTGGAGAACATTTGTGTTGGTGGGAGATTCTGTGACTGCTCCTAATTTGCAATCATCTGCAAATTTAGTCAGCTAGAGGCCACTGACATTGGCCTTGACTTCAGAGAAGTAAATTGTAAAAAGGAGCGGTCCCAGGACCAATCACTGAGGGACTCTACTTGTGACTGATCTCTTTGTAGTGGTGTACTCCCCAGTTTTGACTTCCTAGGTCCTGTCTGTGAGCCAGTTGGCTATCCACTTGGTGCATATGGGTTTATACCTAACCTCTTGAGTTTGTCAACAGTGCCTGAGTGAGATATTGTGTCAAATGCCTTAGCCAGGTCAAGGTAGGCAATGTGAACCATTTTGCCTATATCCATTGCTTTGCTGACCTTCTCAAAGTAGTTTACCAGATTCAGTAGGCATAATCTGCCCTTGATGAAACCAAATTGGGTTGGGCCAAGTGTCTGGAGGTTTCTTTATGCCATTATTGATCATCTCCATGATAATCTTTTCTATAGCTTTACATATGAGACTACTGAGACTTATGGGTCCGTAGTTTCTGGGATCGATAGATGGCCTACCTTTGTGCAGAGGGATGATTGTTGCTGCTCTCCATTCATGATACAAGCATGCAAAATCTGAAGGTAATGCTACTCAATGCTAGAAATCTAAACCTCAAAATGCACTCTCTCGAGGCACTCCTAAAAATGGAGAACATTGATATCTGTGCAGTAACTGAGACCTGTTTCAAGCTCCAGAGAGCACCCCTGCAATACCAGGCTACAACTCTTACCACACTTTCGGCCACAAAACCAAGACTGAAACACTAAAGGTGGAGGAGTGTCCATATTCACTAAGGATAATCACACCTCCAGGCTAGTTGCTCAACACAATGCATCTGAAATTCTCCAGGTGCAACTAACACTAGGTAAGACTGCAATCAAAATTGTAGCTTGCTACAGATCCCCCACCATGCCCCAAAATTCTCACTACACCTTTCTAAACATACTGGAAAATATTAAGATACAACCAAATTACCTAATACTGGGTGATTTCAACTATCCTGCCATTAACTGGGAAAACTACTCAGGTACCAACTCCTTTTCCCAATGGTGCTTGGAATTCATAAATTCCAACACCCTGGATCAACTAATCCATTGTCCCACCAGGGGCTCCAATATCCTAGACCTGGTCATTACCAACATGGAAGATAGATACTCCACACCAGTGGTCACCCCCTCATTGGTCAGGTCTGATCATAAGCAAATCACCCTTGACATCCACATCCCACCCCCACCCCCCGTAAGGAAACCTCCTTAAAAAACTTCTCCAAAGCCAACTTAATGCTACTGAAGTCAGAAGTGACAAACTTCATGACACCCATGCAGATGGGATCTGAAAGTTTGACTGCAGAATCCTACACTAAGGCACTATACAAGCACATCCACTCGTGCATGAATCGTGCCATCTCAAATAGAACCAAGATGCTCTCCTCCAAAAAAGGAAGCCAATCTGGTGGTCCCCTGCTATGAACAAACTATACAACAGAAGGAAGAAACTGTTGCAGAAAAGAGAAAAATCCCAGGATGCAAAAAACTCCCTCACCAGCCTCAGTAAGAAGCTGAGATCCCTCATAAAATCCTCAAAAGCTAGTTACAAAAATAAAATTGCCAAAGATTCCAAAGACAACCACAAGGCATTCTATAGTTATGTCAAGAATCTAAATGGCAATGCTCAGATCTGCTCTGAGCTTCAACAGAATGGCATTAAATGCACTGATCCCAAGGATATTGCCAGTATCCTGGCAGATGGATTTAGTGCCAACTTCACCCCCATCTCACCCCCTAAAGGGCCCATCTCAATACCAAAAGATTGCTAAATTCCAGTAATCACAGCCACACAGGTAGAAACTGCACTCTCCAAAGCTAAGAATACAGCATCTATAGGACCAGATGGCATCCAAGAACTACAGAGTGAACTGGCACCTTACCTAAGTGTCATGTTTAATCATAGCCTCATCTCAGGCTTTGTGCCCACTGAGTGGCGCACAGCTACAGTTATCCCATTCCACAAGGGGTGATCCACCTTGGATCCCAGGAACTACCGTCCCATCAGTCTGAAAATCCTGATCTGCAAGGGCATGGAGCGCATTATCATGGAACTTATAAACAAAGACATTGGCAACCTTCAAACACTGGTCCCCACCCAGTTTGGGTTTGTGAAGGGCCGATCTTGTCTCCTGAACCTGATTGACTTCTTCGAATCAGTTTACAGAGCTGTGGACGAGGGTGAGGCAGTCCACACACCCTATCTGGACCTTGCCAAGGCCTTTGACACCATCCCCCACTCTGGAATCATAGTTAAACTTACTAATTTTAACTTACTTACTGGGCATAAATCCTTACGTCACTCGATGGGTTGCCAACTGGCTTACTGACAGAACCCAGACTGTAAAAGAAGCCGACTCCAAATGCAGCTCCAGACAAGTGACAAGTGGAGTACCTCAGGGTTCAGTCCTGGGACCACTCTTGTTTGGCATCTACTTCTCTGAAGTACAGGCCAACACTAAGAGACTCTGGCTAACAAAGTTCGCAGATGACTGCAAACTGGGAGCCATTATTGAATCCCCAAATGATGTTGATATTCTACAAAAGAGCCTTTCAGAAACAGATGCCTGGTGCCAGAGCCATGGGCTCAAGCTTAATGCCAAGAAATGTATAGTTATCCCCTTTTGAAAAAAGCATGTACCCATGAATTACCACATAGGTGGCAGTACACTAAACATCAAAAGTGTGATGAGAGACTTAGGGACACAGGTGGACAGTGGTCTCACTTTCAATAACCAAATCACCACAACAGTCAGGAAATCCTTCTGTGTGGCACACCTCATCATTAAGGGCTTTTCATCCAGAAAAAGGAGGTCATTGTCCCACTGTACTCATCCTTCATTAGACCCATTATAGAGTATAATGCCCCGTTTGGTATGTACCTCACAAGACATCTACAACAGCTGGAAAGGCCACAGAAATACCTCACTAAAAGAATCACAGGCCTAAAGCAGATGCCATATGCTGACCATCTAAAAAAACTCCAGCTATACTCTGTGGCATATCGTTTACTCAGAGGCGATCTCTGCCTAACATACAAGGCCATGTCAAACCCTGAGCTGTTGGACATGCTCCACTTAAAGAAATCCCAATCCCTCAGAGCCATATGCTCCAGGGATCTAAACCTTGTCATCACAATGAACAAAACATGATGGAGGCATAGGTTCCTGATCCAGAAACTCCCCATACTCTGGAATAGACTGCCCATACATGTCAAGCAGAGCACCTCCTTGGCCCTCTTCAAAAGGAACCTTGATGATTGGATGGGATATAGGAAATTCACCCCGGGGATCATGTCAGTCACCCTGCTAGACAGAGGTCCAGAGAAGTAAATATTGTGGGAAGAAATATCCAGGGAATTGTTATAGTTAGGCTTGTATAGGCCCTAGGGCCGATAGCCTAGTAACAACCTATGAACCTATGAAAGAGTAGCCTATTTGAAGGCTATAGTTAAATAATAATTCCAGAGGGTCTGATAGGTCATGTTTTATGCTATTCAAGATATTTTCTAGGACCATTGATGTAGTGTTCTTGGCCTTAGAGACAGCATTAAGGACCTGTTCTCTAGTGATAGCTGGGGGAGTTATATTTAATGGTATTTCCTTAGAGTAGGTTGAGGGATGGAGAAAGAAGTAAAGTTGGAGCTGAATTTGTCAGCCAGTAGGTTTGCTATATCTTCTGGCTCAGTATAGGTAGCTCTATGAACAATAAACTCCACACATAATTGTGTACTGCCTTTGTGGTTATGGACATACCTAAAGAATGTCTTGTGGTTGTCCTTGGAATGGGAGGCCAAACTTACCTCAAATGTGGCATTGGTAGTCTTTATTTGTCCTCTGGATTGTTTATTTAGTTTTCTTTTTTCAATAAACATCTTTTTTAACTTGTCGCGTATGACATTGGCAATCTTACATTTATATAAATGAAAAACAAACAACGACACCACTTTAGTTGCAAAACTTATACATCACAAACGCCATTGAAACAGCTATAGTTGCAAACATTATTCATCACTTATAATCTATCCAGTCATTGTCAGTTAAGCATTATATGGCTCATTCAAATCCTGCCTCTTAAACCTCATTCCTTCTCTGCATATATTGTTCCACAATTCCCATTTTTTTATATGTACTTTGCTCCGTCCCTTTTCTGAAGATCCCAATTCCAGTTGTTTTATCTCTGTTACTATATTCGCTATTTCTAGCAAAGTTGGTCTAGACTTTGAGGTTGTTTGTTTAGTTTGATGAAAATGCTTTTATCCTGCTGGGTGCTGCACATCCTAATTTTTGCCATGATTTTATTATTCCTTATGCTTTTTTTCCCTTCTGTTATACAGCCTATTGATGTTGTGATTCTACCAGGGTGGCTTATTTTTTGAGTTAGTTCTGTACTTCTTTCTGGTGGGTACAGCTGCCTCTATGCAGCTGTTAACATGCATGTATAGGGTTTCTGTGAACAGTTCTCTGTAGGCAGCACTGTTCTCGGGATTTAGGGGGCTTGAAATTTTGCCAGGTTATCACTAAATAGTAAGAAGTTAGCCTTAGAGCAGTTCTTCAATATTCCAGAGTTAGCTGGGATTCCAGGTTTTATTTTTACTTCAAAGGAGACCATTTTGTGGTCTGACCATACCAGAGAAGACATTGCACTAGGGGGTGAGCAGCACTCTCCCATATTAGTGAGGACCAGATCTAGTGTGTTTACAGCCCTGGTAGATGTAATGACAATCTGGATCAGGGAGTTTGTGTTTTCAAAACCGAGGAAGCTCTGCATGTACATTTGGTGTTGTATATGATTCCCAGTTAATAGTTGGGTAATTAAAGTTGCCCATGAATATGGTATTGGATTGGATGGTGAGTGTTTCCAATAAACTTTAATACCTGTTATGGGTTTCCTGGGTCATAGAGAAAGACCTATAGCTTGCAAGAAAGTGATATGAAGTTTTGCTTATAGTGATTTGAACATGGAGAAGCTCAGGTGCACTGTCCTTTTTGACCAGCCTTGAGGTATATTTATTTCTTATGTAAATTGAGACACCTCCACCTTTAGTCCTTGTCTGTATGGCAGCTGTTCTAAATGTGTGAAAGGCATTATAACCTTCCACTGCTGTTGGGATCTCTGTAGCTGTAAACCATGTCTCAGTGACTGCACAGAAATCAGCATTCTCTAGGATGAGGAGAGTTTGTAGGGAGTGGATTTTTTTTTTTGTTTTAACTCCTAGCATTAAGCAGTAACACCTTTGGTTTTGATTTGCTATGTTGAAAGTACTTTCAGTGTGGCATTGCCTAAAAAAGGCACTATGGGAGAGGATAATGTTTTAGCAAATATTCAAAAGCCCAGAAGGCAGAGGTCTAGACCATGCTGGACAAAGCAGCATGGTCTGTTGACCACCCTCTTCCATGCTGACCAAAATTGCACCCTCGTAGACTGACACCAGAAACTAAACCAGTTATTAAAGTCAGTCATCTTCTTTTCATATTGTGCCATTATCCTTGGAGAAGGTAAAATTCAGCTCAATACTAGGCTCATATCAGCCTGAGACACATACTCCAAGAGTACAATGATGCATCTCTTCATACAGTCTATGAAGATATGCCTCAGGTCATTTACACCCACATGGACTATGACTGAGTCATACTGGTACTTGTGGTTCATTGACCTGAATTTGTACATAATGTGGTGGATCCTTGCCCTTGACAAGCAACTGATTGTGACTTTCTCCTCACTCAGCCTGGTAAGAGGGATATCAGTGTGTCTCACAATGGAGTCTCTAATGATTAGAGTGTTGGATTGTGTGGTTGCTTGTCTTATGGGCTTAGAACTAGAGGCTTCATGAGACGTGCCTGTATGTGCTGATGTGGGTGCTGTTTTGAAAGAGTGCATTCAGAGCTGCTGAGGGTATTTGTTATGTGCATTTCATCTAGGAGGTCTTTGGGGTTTAGGAAGATTACATTAAGTGCCTCGGCATATGTGGATCTATATGTCTGCTTTGAATTGTGTGTGATGGATGCAGCATGTGTACTACTGACAACCTTATTAATATTAGGAGTACTTTTATGTGAGAGCTCTGCCTCCAGTGACATTGTGTAAATACATCTCTTGCATACCATATCAGTTTGTTTAGGAATTAACTGGTTATCCATAAACGTGAGGCAATTTCTACATTGCATAAGGATTCCCATATCCACCAATCTGGTAATGGAGATAGTGGGAAAGTTCACATGCATTGCAACAGACCTTTTTTCATTGATTAGATGATTAGAGTGAGAATATAAAGTAATGTCAGAACTATCTGGTTTGCAACTCTGGGAGCAGAACTTGCCACTGCAAATTAGTTGCCTTGTGTGAGACTAGGTACTGGTGAAATTTCAAAGGTGATTTATGAGAAAAATGCCACCTCAAGATGTCTGCATCTATACAGGGCACTGCCAAACCCTGATGATTTGCGGATGAAGTATTTAGGCAGATATTCTGAAGTAGGTTAGACAGCAGCAAATCAAGCAGTACTTACTGAAAAGGAAGAATTAGCTTTGTCAAGAATGATAAAAAGAGGGAATTCACCTGAATAGCTACTGCATGGTTCTACTTGTATGGGTCTCACCACAGCTTCATGCTTCTGGGATACAAAGCTTCTTTGCTTCTTCTCTCATCAGAAACAAAACAGTAGCACCAGTCCCAAGGTGTGAAGCAGGCCACAGACTTGTGACTAATATTGTACTCTCAAGATTGTGTTACTATATAGGTAGGAGATTTGATGCTCAATGTGTGTGTGTGTGTGTGTGTGTGTGTGTGTGTGTGTGTGTGTGTGTGTGTGTGTGTGTGTGTGTGTGTGTGTGTGTGTGTGCATGCATTTGTGTGTAAAATGTTTTGTGCTGTATCTATTTCCCCTACAGGGAATTTATTTAACCTTTACACACAGCTCCCTTATTCCACTTTTAACAGAAACATCCTCTCAGTAACATATTCATGATGTCATCTTGTCAAAAGTTCACTCTTTTTCCTTAAGAGTCAGACTTATCTTGTGACACTTTCAAGCAATACTGTGCTCTATAGATTGGGTAACTAGAAAGGTAGGAAGTTCGATGCTCAATGTGGAAAACTTGTGTGGGTGTGTAACACTTGGTGCTATATCCACTTCTCTTGAGGGGAATTCATTTAACTTTACACACACCTCCTTTATCCCACTCTTAACAGAAACATCCACTCTGCAACACACACAGATGAGGTCATATTGACAAAAGTGCACTGCTTACCCTTAAGAATCAGACTTCTGTTGCGGCGCTGTGCTCTATAGAGTGCATAACTAGACAGGGAGGAGGTTCAATGTTCCATGTAAAAATCTGGTGCAGGGGGGTGTATAGAGTCAGGTTCTCCAACACAGTTGTGCTCAATCAACTTCTACTCTCCAGAAATATCTTAAAATGCTAGATGACTCTACCATCCCCTAATCCCACATTTCACAACATATTCTCTACAACATACTGATAAGTGTAAGCGTACACTCACATTTCAAAAGTCAGGCTCCTCATGTGGCTCTTGCATTTCTTACACTCTTCTCTAGAATGTGTAACTAGATAGGTAGGAGGTCTGAATACAGCAGTGATTAATTTCTACAGCTGTGTGTGCGACTGTAAATGAATTCAGGACTGGTTTATACACATTTGCAGTGGCAACATTTACAATCCCAGATGACTGTAAAATTCATTTTACTACATACATCTCCTTGGGCATACACTGCTGAAGTCATCCCTTCATAGATGTTGTATACCTCACTTGTACTCAAAATGTTCCTGTGGTGTTGGCTCCTGCTAAATGGTTGCATGCATTATGCATATTTAACTAGACAGGTAGGCAGGTTTGCCCTAATGGTTAAGGTGCTTACCTCACAGACACAAGGAACAAGGTTTGATTCTTACTTTTCAAGGGAAATTGGTTATGCTTAAAATGGCCTGCAAGGACAGCTAACCTAGTACTTACCAGTGAAACTATGGGTCAATGAGTCCATCCTTGCTTAGATAGTATGACTCTACCTTTATGTTCACTTCCACTTATGAGATGTATTTACATGGCACAGTGTTAAAATAGCAAATTCTAGCATCCCATAGGAAAATAACTTTTTGGCAACACAACGATTATATAATCTTCCATAACCGCAGTATATCACAATTGTAGTGTGACTTCTCTTGTGTTGTGTGACTTTGATACTGTGCTTTATACACTGTGTATCCACATAAGAGGTTTGAACCTGCTGTGAGTATTTCTTTCCCTGTTATACTGTGTAAACTACTCTTTGTGTGTGTGTGTGTATGTATATATATATATATATATATATATATATATATATAGATGCATATGTGTGTGATGTGTAGCTGTATATCGTTATTGTGCCCTTCGAACATTTTTGGCATAAACATCCAGCTAATAAACAATAGTGATGTCATCCATTCAACTGTGCACTTTCACAGTTGTACCGCAACATGTCATGCGGTGCTTGCAATTCAGACACTAATCTGTAGCTTGTGATCTTAGCTAGTTAGTTCAAATCCAGCCATTTCTGCTCAGACTACGTCATGTCAGTCTTATTGTGATTGTTCATGTCACTATCACACACATCTGCTCTGTACATGTTGATTCCTCTTACAAAAAGCCACGATAATTTCTCACAATAACTTTTATTCAGTGTTACGATGAATGATGATTATATTTCCTTACCTAACATTTGCAGTAAGCATTCTCTTCTGGCATGAGGAAATGAGACAATATTCTGTATGTTGTTGCCCTAGTACAGCGGTTACAGGCACACATATCCCTTAACATGATGTAATGTCTTGAAATACTGACATATCTCACAATTGTAGTGACACTTCTACCATGGCAAAGTCATCCTGTATAACATCATCTATTTTCTGTAGTCAAATGCTCAGGTGTTAAACATCCACAGTCAGTGACTGTTAGCATTGTTGGGCTTTATACTATAATGCACGAATGTCATTTACTACAGTTATAATATATACAGTTACCGTTGGAGAGGCATCCCCCATCCCTTTTATATCAAAGAGATTGTTTACGACACATGCATATGATATAATAAGTTAGCACAGATGGAGTGTCACACTTGTGTTAAGATTTCCAGGATGGTGCTTGTGGTTCATTCACCTGTCCTTAGGCTGTATTCTTTGCTGTCCAGTTCCAGAAAAGGGCAACAGAATATGAATGGACTGATGTTACATATAACCCATTATATCTAATTATTTCTATCCATTTTTATGTTGGAAAATAATGTATAATCACAGAACATGATTGTATGGCAGTCAAATGGTTTTCAGGGCATATTGTACTGTGAATGCTCCTGTGGTACATGCATTAAGTACTGGCTTGTATAGCATATCTACACAGATAGAATGTGGTTCAATTCTGGGAGTGTGCATGTACTACACAATGGGAACAGCTGCCTTGCAAAGTAGCATTGATATTGTACTGCTCACTGTTGTGTGGACAGTAATACATGTAGCTCCTTTTCCGCTTTTGGACTAAATCAGAATGTTCAAATTATATTTGTAACTCCTTTCTTACTGCACACATTAATTACAGTTATTTGTGACAGCCTCCATCACTATTTTCTGTGGCACTTGCAGCCTTTACAGAGATCTATAGATAGCCTAGTATCATAGACAGGAGTTTGAAACTCGTAACCTGTCTGTCAGACAGCAGTGGCTTACACACAGACAATAGTTATGGCACAGTCACAGGGTCACCTTTTTCAGGCTATTGTCCTACAGTGTATGGCATTCATAACTCTTATGATGCTGTTAAGTCCTTTAATGGTGATCTTCATGATACAACTGATATATGTATTTCTGTGGCATCCATGATTGGGATGCATCTCTTTGATATTTGTCCTGTCCTGGCATGTGTTCAAAATATCATGATGCAAATGTTTATTATGTCATTCATTGCTCAGAGGCATTACCTATTTCTAAAATAATTATGCTTTGCATTACATGTCTTCATCCAAATGTTTCTTTATTACTGCACTTGTTTTTGTCTCATTATACAGCTTAATGGCAGATGAGGGTTCAGACCATCAGAAAGTGTGATTGGTCCATTGTTATGACACATTCTTAAGTGTTCATAAGTGGAATGTCTGGCTATCATTTGGAAACACAGTTTTGCTGCATTTTTCATTTTGTTTTTCTAACTAATTGTTTTTTCTGTGTGACCTTTTTACTCATTGTTTTAGTTTGTTAGTTGGGACATTTTGCAGTCACCCTATGGTTTATGGATATCAGTTGGGTACAACAGCCCTGTGTTTCAAATGTTAGCTAAATATTCTACTCATGCTGTGCTGATGCTGCCATAAGAAGGCAGAAACATGCATTTCCACAGCTAGTGGGATTTTGTCTGGGAAATAAATCAATGCAATATATTTCTATTCTCTTTCACTTTTCAGTATATCTGGATTTTTTTTAATATTCCCAATATATATCTTTGTTTTCTAAACCTAAACCCTTCTGCTGCAAAAGTTTTTTTTTTGTCACTGAAATACATTTACAGGATTACATGTATCTTCTTCTACGCAGTCCATGTTGGATTAAATTATTTTCTGCTATTAGGGGTGATTTTACGAATGAGATCTCTTCATTTTGAATTAGTTAGGGAGGAATCCCTTTCGTACTTTGATCTCTCCTTCTTTTCTTTTTTCCTCGTTTCCATCAATTCTTTTTATTATTCTTATAAATTGCCCTCCAATGTGCTTAGTGCCTATTCATCACAAAACAGGAAACAAGTGCATTCAGAAACATGAGATGTATTTAGTTAGTTCACATGCTTGGAGATGGCATTACATTTTCTGAAGTCATTAAAGAATCTAGTTCTTCTGTTTGGTTTAGGAACTAGAACTGTTGGACTATTCCATTTACTGGTAGATTCCACAACCCTCAAATGGAGCATCCTTCCTCCTTCCTTCTTTCTCGACTACCTTGCTCTGCTATTCAAGGATCCTGAAGAGTTTTTAGTTAAATTTCTCAAGGGTTGATTTCTGTGTGATGTTTAAGTAATGTAGTCTTACTAAGAAGTTCTGAGAACATCTCCTTGTTCCATAACAGCTACTAATGTACCTCCTGTTTTTGAAGTTTGGACAGTATATCATCGACCAGAATCTGTGGTATAGATAATGGTCTTCTCTTGCTATCAGGATCTTGGTTTTAGGCTGCTACTCTCACCATAGCTCTCTTTACTTCTCTCCATGGCTTCAATATATTCACATCGTATACTTGTTCCAGACATCTCCTCTTTTCTACCTGTCTGACTTTGTAATTCATATCAGTTAATTTCTCCATAACTTCAGAGGTTCCCTGCTACTTGTTTAAACACTTGTCTTTGGCAGAGGGAATCCTTTTGGTACTTTGATCTTTATTACTTTACTTTTTTCTCGTTTCTACCAAGTTTTTTTATTTTTAATAAATTGCCCCGTAATGTGCTTAGTGCCTGTTGCTTACAAAATAGGAAACAAGCACATTCAGAAACATGAGATGTATTTAGTTAGTTTACATACCTGGAGATGGCATTACATTTTCTGAAGTCATTAAAGAATCTAATTGTTTTGTTTGGTTTAGGAACCAGAACTAAAGGACTATTACATTCGCTGGTGGATTCCACAACAATCCTTAGACAGAGCACCATCCTTCACTCCTTCCTTCCTTCCTTCTAGACTACATTGCTCTACTTTTCAAGGATCCTGAAGGGTTTCAGGTTAAATTTCACAAGGGTTGATTTCTATGTGATGTTTCAGTAATGTAGTCTTACTAAGAAGTTCTGAGAACATTTCCTTGTTCCATAGCATATACTCATGTACCTCCTGTTTCTGGAGTCTGGATAGTGTATCATCCACCAGAACCTGTGGTATAGATAATGGTCATGTCTTCCTATCAGAATCTTGGTCTTTGACTGCTAATCTCACCATAGCTTGCTTTGCTTCTTTCCATGGCTTCAATATATTCACATGGTTAATGTGTTCTAGACATCTCTTTCCTCTTTTCTACCTGTCTGACTTTGTAATTTATGCCACTTAATTTCTACATAACCTCAGAGGGTCCCTGGCACTTGATTAAACATTTGTCTTTGGCAGAGGGAAACCTCTGCTTCTAATATGTTTGCTATAAAACCCTTGCTTAAGCCCTTTTCATAAGCTTTTGAGCTATGGGCATTACTATTTTAATTTGTCTTAGAGGCTAGTATAATGCACCAGTGTACTCTCAAATGATGTATTTGCTTATTTCCATGTCTCTCTGCTGATATCTAACAACCCATTGGGGTGTCAGCCATATAGGAGTTCCAACAGTAATATCCCCATCACCAGCAGTGACACTTCCCCGATTCCAAACAGAAAATAAGGTCAGAGTTAATCCCAGGTCTTCCCATCCTCCTCAGTAAACTTCATTAACATGGACTTCAAAGACTTCTTAAACTGTTCCAATAAGCTGTTAGTCCATGGGGGATATACTGGGGTTATAAACTGTTTTTCTTTACAATATTAGCATAAATTGTGCACAGTTTTATACATGAACAGAGTCCCTTGATAAGTTAGTATCCAAGTTGGTGTTCTCACCCAAGAGAACAGTAAAATTAGTTCCCTTAATATATTCTGGAACTGGCCTTTTTGAGAGGTATTCAGGATATTTAGTGGTATAGTCTAGGATTACCAGTATGTACGGTATCCATTACTGGACTTAATTAGTGGCGCAATGATATCCATGGCAATCCATTCAAAAGGAACTTCTATTGTAGCATGGAATTTAAGCCTTTTTTAAAGTTTGGGTATGGAGCTCATTTCTGACTCTCAAGGCATCCTGCACAAAAAATAAAACAATAATAAAATAATAATAAATTATTTTATTATGCCCAGCCAATTAAATCTAGCCAAAATTATGATATGTCCCCAGTACATAACTATGTGACAATTTCATGACTAAATTCCTGAAGCTGTGCAGTACCAGGAAACAACATACTTCTTCCTCCATTTCCTTTGTTACTGTATATGGTTAGTCATTCTGTAATCCAAAGTGGGGAAATATGTAGCAGATTCCTCTCCTACCACCATGGTTATATTTTCTTTGTTCCTACCACCATGGTTACATTCTATTTGTCGCTGCCCCAAGCATTATCCTCTCACTGGATCTTTTTAAAGTTTATCTGATTCATCTGAAAATCAGCTAGGAAGGGTGTCTCTTCTCAAGTACTTTGTTATGAGGTAAAGGGTCTTGCCTCTTTCCCTATTAGCATAGGTACAGGGGATTCAGTGTGCCACTCTTTCCTCAAGCAAGTTAGTTCTTCACAGTTTTCATCATGATACTCAGTTACTTGCTTTTCTTTAGAATTCTCAGTAGATCTTCTGCCCATGGCCTGGAATTTAGTACCCTCCTCTCTCTTCCTCAAGCTTATCCTGTCTCAGGTTTGTAATATGTATTGCCTCCTCCCTGCTTTTCCCTTTCTGCTAAAGTTAGCGTTAATCAGACCTCCTGACTAGGGTCTTCTCAGAGTCCACAGGAAATGACTTGTTCTAAAGTTTCTCTTGTACTCTCAGCTTGCCCCTCTGTTTCTAGTCTTGCTTTGCTCAATATTGGTAACAGCACTCAAGTTTCTGGAGGGTTTTTATCACCCCCCCCCTTCTATGCCAACCAATGTCCTCATTTCCCTAGAGATATCTAATACTGTTCCTGAGCCTTTTCTGAACCCAAACTTACTAATGTTTACAGTTGTATAATGTACACAAACTTACTAACGTACACAGTTGTATAATGTACACAAACTTACTAATGTACACAGCTGTATAATGTAGACAAACCTAATGAACACAGCTGTATAATGTACACACTTACTAATGTACACAGCTGTATAATGTACACAAACTTATTAATGTACACAGCTGTATAATGTACACACTTACTAATGTACACAGTTGTATAATGTATACACTTACTAATGTACACAGCTGTGGATAGGTTCTTATATGATACTGGGAATGACAAAAGAGTGGTAATGAGTTGTTTAATCTGATGGTTCACCCCTTTAAGTTGAAAAGATAGTTTATAATATGGTATCTCTTTGTACTGTTTCAATGGCTCTTTCAAATGAGAGAAACCCTCCCCAGTTATTATGGCACCAGCTAGGTATGATACTAAATACAGGAGCCAATTTGGGCATGTTAAAACAAGGTAAACATAAGGTGTACACCTTGTGGTAACTATTTCATATTCAGAGACATCCGTACCATGTTGCTTTAGCACAAAGACATACAGCACTATACTGGACTGTCTCTGCAGCTGTGGTAAATGCTAGTGAGGCATTTCAAGGGGACAGGCATATGCTAATTAGTAATTTGCTCTCCCTTGAAAATGCCTATAGTAGGGCATCTATGCAGAAAATCACACTGTTGTGTAAAGTAACATGGCCTCTCCTAGCTATTTGTGAACTTGACCTAAATCTTGTGTTCACTGATTACTGCACAGATAAGTGCCAGGGAGTTTAGTGGTCAAGTAGTGTTGAGATGTGTGTGTGGGTGGACTAAATGAGAGTTACAGCTGTCTGTGCCAAGATGATGTATGAGTTAACTTCCACAGGAATGTGCAGATTAGTATTAGTGGCAGTTAACAATAATGCAGAGACATGCCAATTACTTAACAATGAGGCCTTTCCTCATTGCAGCTAAGGAGTCCCTAAATTGCATTCTTCCACGCAACAGAAAGAGTACCTTTTTGCTTCAACTCTTACAGGAAGTATTAAGGTACTTTCTGAATCCTTAGGTCAGTTTGGATTCCCACTTGAGCAATGAGATACCATTTTATCATCCCCATGTATACACACTACTTTCACCGAATTCCATTATATTTTAAATGCTCTACATTGTTCATAAGTTTTTTTCCACATATTTAACATTCATATCAGGATCAACATCAACATTTCTGAATTTAGCAATGTGGCCCCCTCCCCAAAGTTAAATCACAATATATGTGCAGTTGTCCCTTTTGTTTTTAATAAGAGATTTCTCAGTAAATACCCTTTGCGTAAATTTTTGCTACACAGGATTGTTTCCACTAGGCTAATAAAACTTTCAGAATCCTTCGGGTTTAACTGACACACCCAGATTTAATTACAATTTGCACTGCTTGTTTAAATCTATCAATTACCAATATCTCAATCAATGTTTCCTTACCTGGTCTAAGCATAAAGGCACAGTGTGCTTCTATTCAGATGCATGAGACTTTACTGCTCTATAGACAGAAAAAAGTCCGCTCATGCAACTTACAAGACTAGGTCTCTGCTGTGACCCCAGCTCATGCAAGCAAACATTTCTTGACTTTCTTCATAGTCCCATGAAAGCACAAAGGAGATCACTGCTAACTGTGCACAGGGCAGTCAAGCTGAGGATACTTTCAAAATCTGTAATGTTATATAGTCTTTCAATGTACTCCTCTAATTCTTCATCTCAGGATAGTGGTTTTAGTGGATATGGTAGCCAATATCATTCCCTCAGCAATGGCTGCAATGGCCTGTAGGAGTGGTCATCTTGCCAGCTATACAGAGTTATGCTTTTTTTTTTTTTTTTTACAGACTCTATAGACAGTCAATATGTTCCATCAGCGATACAATATAAGGAATACCAGCAAATAAACCTCACAAAGACAACATCAGCTGGAAGAAGGTATGTACTTTTTCTTCATCTCTCATGGCAAGGCAACTTACCGGATAGTAATTAAAGAGATGCACTGTATTTATTGAGGTGTGCTTCAGGATAACCCTCAAATAAGTCAGGAGAGTTACTTCAGCACCATAGACTACATATAATGGCAAATTAAAAATCCTGTGCATTTGAAAACAATAAGTTCATTTATCTATCTATCTGATTGCTTGTTTCTTCCTTTCCTTGTATTTGTTGACAGAGTAGACCCTTAATCCAGCCAGGCTATTTTTAGTCTCAGTCCAAGTATATCAGAATGTGTGAAAGAGATTGTTGTTTTGTGAAGTACAGGCATCACAGGCACTGCCAATGTGTATCACTCAGACATTATGATAACATTGTTATTGTTACAAATAATTAGGAAAATGACTGAATAATAATCAAGTCAGGATGGCACAGTGGTGCAGCAATTTGCATTATCGCCTCACAGCAAGAGGTTTTCTACTTCGATTCTCAGCCAGGGTGCCTTCTGTATGGAGTCTGCATGTACTCCCTGCATTTGTGTAGGTTTCCCTGAGTGCTCCGGTTTCCTCCCTCATTACAAAGACGTGTGTGGAACATTTCTCCCAGGGCCTCCACTGAAAATTTGATCATTCCTAGTTGGACTTTTCCAGTTAAACAAATGTTAAATAAAAATAAATGTCAGTTAATACACCCTGTGCTCCCCTTGGGATCTTAGTCTCAATATGAGTGAAGTCTTTTGTGCCAAGCACCACTGACTCTGACTACAGACATGTGACCAAACAGGTGTTCTGGCACTGGAGGAGTTAATGAGGGAGGATGGCGTGAGTGGCTGGTGTTTGATTCTAGCAACCTGCTGGAAGATTGGTAATTCAAACAGCTGCACTATTGGCACCCATCAGAAGAATACCTACATGACAGGTAACACACTGGACCATGGTGTGTGCTTGGCTTGCCAAGCCATTCTCAGTAGCTGTCAATGGAAGCATGTGCACTAGCAAACACACATCAATGGAAAGGCACTGCAGGCCCTTAAAGTGATGGAAGTGCATGCAACAGCCACCATGAGCAATGATGTTAGGCTGTAGAAGTGCCCCACTGCTCTGTAATATAGATGATGCAACTTAAATGCAGCAGGGCTGTTATATAATTTAATGTCCTCGGGACCCCTAGCAGCTGTCCTTAAATGCAGGTTGTCTATCTCTGTGCGATGAAGCTAAACTCACAAGCTTCCATGTGAAAGATATTATAGTGGGGCATAAAGTACCTTCCTGCCTGCACAACAGCTCTGCTGTCAGTTATTAACTTTGCAGCTAATGGAACCCAATGAAAAGGGAATGCATGAGCTCAAAACCTATGTGGTTATGGTAGTGGGGGGGGGGGGGTGTCAGCCGACATGGAAAAAGGCAGAAGAAAATAAAAAGGATAAAATGCCTAACGGTCTATGGCAGTATGACATGCCTGGTGGAACATGGGAAACACTGTAAAATCACACGTGTTACATGATTCAGGTGATGTCTGTGAAAAATGCCTACGGTCCCATAAGTATATCACAGTGAGTGAGTGAGTGTGTGTGTGTGTGTGTGTGTGTGTGTGTGTGTGTGTGTGTGTGTGTGTGTGTGTGTGTGTGTGTGTGTGCGCGCAGTTGAATGTGTGCGTTTGTGCTCATATGTTCATGTAAAATACCTATGGTTCAAGATTTTTGTGAGTTTATGTGTGTGTGCTTGTGTGTGTATGTGTGTTTTTAAAATGCCTACACTTCAAGACATGTGTGTGTGTGTGTGTGTGTGTGTGTGTGTGTGTGTGTGTGTGTGTGTGTGTGTGTGTGTGTGTGTGTGTGTGTGTGTGTGTGCACTCATACGTGTATCTAAAATACATACAGTTCCAGTGTGTGTGTGTGTGTGTGTGTGTGTGTGTGTGTGTGTGTGTGTGTGTGTGTATGAGGACAGTAGCAGACGTGAAAGACAGAGGTGATCTATATAATGGTTAAGTATAACCTTCTATTCCAAACAGCCACATGTCTAAAACGGCCATTCACATGTCTAAAGGTGTATATAACAATAAAGAAAACTTTCTGTATCAAAAATTTTGTCTTATTCTCAAAGCAGACTGTTCATTTTATCCATTGTATCACTTCCTATATCCTTGCTGTCAGTTTCTTTTACACCTTTCCATAAATATTAGTAAATAACTGGTGTGTCAAAGGTAGGCAACACGTATGTGAAAGGATCCCACTTTTTAGGGGATGAAATGTTAGGAAAATGTCTCACCCCAATTGTTAGTAGCATCCTTGCCAATAAGGTGGTGCAGCAGGGCAGTAATATGGCGGTATGCATTGGGTCAAATGTTGATTCATATTTTATCTGTGGGTAGTCACAAGGGTGCAGCCTAACTGACAAAACTTGAGTGAGATACTATGAATGAATATATGAATTTTCCGACAGCCCTGCCACAGTGTATTGCTACGATATAATATCATTATTTCTATAAGAAATATCTTAGCTTTTTAAAATAAAACTGTTATATAAGGCACACTCTATTCCTCTTCTATTTTTTGGTATTGATGTGATCTAGTGATGGGATGACTTGTAACACATGGTGCACGTGAATTCTTTTGAACTTGAATTTTCTAGAACTACCTCACAAATGTAGTTCTTATCACATCCCATGATCTAGTTATTTTCTTGTTGACTGTAGTTGCTCTAAAACTGTTGTTTGTGTCACTACAGCATGTCTGTGGGAAAGTAAAATGAAAAGGATAAGAAGCTAGAAGGATTTGAAAAAGGAACATAGATGATCGAGGTCTGTTAATATTTCTTAAAGTTTTTTTTTTGGCTAGAAGGATCAACAGCTATAATCAAAAAGTCACGAAACATTTAATTTTGTTTTTGGTAGTTACACTGATCTGTCTTTCATCGCTGCTACTGTACTCACCATTAAGATATATTGAGTTAAAAATCTCAGATGAAATGTATTATACTTAAGTGGAAGGTAAACATGAAAAGAAAAGAGAGGAGAAGTAATTTGGAAGGCACATTGGGCTAGAGAGCTGCTAATCATTCAAAGTGAAGGCCATTCATCCATCACTACTGTTAGTATCTGAAATACAATCAATAGCCTGATATCTTGCATTTGCTCTGCAAAACAACAGCACATCAATAATCATTTCTGCTTTAAACTACAGCAAAGAAGAAAATGACTAGATTATGGGATTCCGTAAGAACTACATTTGTGAGGCAGTTCTAGAAAATGAATAGCCATTGATTTCATATGTCATGCTGTCAGTACATTTTTTCATACAGTTTCCTAGCAACTGAATACAAAAATGCAGGCATGCTTGACAATGACTTTCTATTTTAATTTGTTCAAATTAAAATATTAAACAAGCTAATTGGACAAAATGCATACAGTGATTAGAGCCTCCAAGTGCTTATAACTAGTATTAGCAATATTTGTTTTTGTACATGGAAGAAATGTAACTGAATTTTTTTTTATGGAATTACAGGTCAAAAATGTTGCAGTACAATAGTTCTTTATCTGCTTTACTGTGAATAATAATAATGCATAAATACAATAGATCTTTAATGGCTGCAAGCATACATATTTGTCAATAAACATTTTGGATGAATATCTCTTTAGCATAGTTAAATGTTTTGTTGCTATTTTTGCAGTAAAATGTGCTGCTATATGATAGAAATAGACAGATAACATTTGTTATCATCTTCAGATGACTGCAGCTTCCCAGTCTCATTATAAAACATTAGCACTTATGACAGTGAACCCCATTCTGTTAAAACCTCTAAAACCAAAGAGGTAGCTGGACATATTCTTTATACTCAACTGGTTTCTGTTAAACGAAAGTATAGAAACATTAAGTATTATAAACCAAGTCTATACATATTTATATGGCCTGGATTGCAAGTGCAATAGACAGAAAATTCTAGCCTGGTATTTTCTAAGACAAGAAATAAAAAGCTAAGAACTCTTTATTGCAGATGCTAAAAAGGATATAAGGGATTTCCAGACATACAGTAGATGTAGCTGTTATTAAGGTGTGTTCATAATGAAAGTCAAGCCAGACTCCTCCTGGCTCTGGTCTTGCTTACTTCATGACTGACTGTCTCTTTCTTTCTCTTTCTCTCTCAGACCTCCAGACTATCACCAGCTCCTAACTTTCCAGCTCTCCTACCTTATCCTTTAAAAATAAATAAGTCTTATCTATATTTATAACTGTATACTATTTTTATTGCTCCTTTGTAAATGAAATTTGTTTATTGCTGTATATGTAAATGAAACCTGTTTCTTATTGTATAACATAACTATGATTTCAAAAACCCATTTCTACTATTAAGAAAAAGATTCTTTTTTATCTGTAAATTGTTTGTAATTTTTGTAATTTTTTGCAACTGTAATCTAGCATTTTTCCATGGGCTGCTGCTAAAAATGGGCCTGAGTGCCCATTCAGGCCATCATGGTAAACAAAAGGCAATAAATGAATGAATGAATGAATGAATGAATGAAGATTCTGTCTCATTTTGTAAAAACTCATAAATCCAACTAAAATACTCAAGCCTTTAATCACAAGTAATCCTAGTTTATGATAGCATAGCAAACACATATAAAGTATCACTTGTAGATGGCTTCATCTCTTCAAAATGCAATACCAGAATTTTAACTTTACATCACTAATATCTAAATACACTAATTCAGAGGACACACAAACTTGAAATAAAGAGAAATGTTAGTTTGCAAACAACAGTCATATTTTCTATTTACTATGTTTCGAGTAACATTAGCACTACTATCACAGGAAAACGGTTTTGACATAAAACATTCAACAAAATACAGAATCAACACTATAGCCTTATGACAAAACATCATTAGATTTCAAATCTCAAAAAAATAAATAAATAAATAAAAGAATATTAAGAAAAGGTAATGTTCCCACAAGATGTTGCATACCCACTATCTCAGAAGTCTATGTTTCAGAAGTGGAGGTTTGTTTCATCATGTGTTGTGAGGGTGCAAACTGAATTTGTACAAAATTTCAAGAATTTAGCTTATAAAAATGACTTCTACACTAACGATTATCCTTCTTCGGAGAAAATGAAGACCCAAGAAGAATTTTTTTGTTTGCCACTCTTCATGGCCTGTTTTAAATCCAAAGTAGAGGTATTATTTTTCCATCTATAGTTTATAGACTTGCCTATAGTGTCTTATGGCTGCAAGTTTGAATGATTTGGGCTGTCTGCTGAATGGAGCTTTTTTATAGTAGTAAATGTGCTTTAAGAAAGTTTACCACCACCACCAAAAACACCCCATTTAACCATTCAAATAGCTATGCAGAGGGCTATTTCTAGAAATGGCAGGTAATACATAATATAATGCAATAGTATAAACTGTTTTTGGCACCAGTGCATGCAGCAGATATGCATCCATTTGCTTTGAACTACTCATAAATATTGTAAAGGGAAGTATCGGTAGTATACATCCAGAGGTTTTAAACACTACATCAACAAAATCTGACTAATATATTAAGAAGTTGTCAGCTCAACAACACCAGAACTACATGCTGTGATTAAAGGAAATATTGCCAGCACAGCTAGCTGGAATTTTCTAAATAATTATATGTCATTGGTGAACATCAAAATAATTTATACAGGATGTTTGTGTTACAAATGAATTGGAACTGTATGTCATGTGTATATCAAACTACTTGTATAGACGTGTGTGTTGAAGAGGCATTTGCAAGGTACTGTTTGAAATGTAATCACAGTGTGCCCTACTTGAGGGGAACAAAAATCTACATGCACTATTGTAACTGTTTAAATGTATATATTTTAACAGTGGAAAGTGGGATACAAAAGGTTAACCTCAGTCTAGTAAATTTTAGAAAAAAAATACTGAAATTAAATTACTTTATGGCTAGGCAATAAAAGATGGCATCTTTCAGTTTTCAATGAAGCAAAAGACACAATGTTTGTACTAGGGAACTTTCTGTATTGTCTTTAGGGTGAACTAATTACTAGTCATGAAAGCATGAAGGAATACAATTGTGTTATGACTTCCAGCATCTGCCAGAGATCTGAGGAGAAGCCTTTGTCTATGCATTTTTACAGGTAGATGCTAAATACTGCCAGCTTCATCAATGGTTGTTTGGCCTGGGAACTAGGACTCAGATGACAAGAAATAATGTCATTCTGCAAGCTATCCCAGCAGTAATATTTTAGATATTAATTTGAGAAGTCTCTTAGTGAGACAGAGCATTCTGTATTTGGTCTTGGACCTGTCAAGAAGACCCATTCACCACACATCTTATTTGCTTTATTGGTAAGTTCTTAGGCTATAGTATAATTCTGCTAGATCCATTCAGGAATATAGTAAAGCTTAGTTTAGATATTTTTCTTATTTATTTGAAACTGTCCTGCAATGTTGTTTTAAATATTTCCTGTGGTTTTCAACTCTGATGTCACTGTGAATATATATTTACCATTGTCCTGCTCTTTTATTATTTATTATAAAATATATTTAAACCTTTCATTGTTACTGATCTGTGTACTGATATTTAAGTTTTGAGAGTACTTGCATATTTATTTGGTGACACTATGTGGGTCACTCCTGACAGCCTTGCTCTTGGTCAAACTACCATTTGTATTAATATTAATATTGCACACTAAAAGTGGTCACCCTTTGTTAAGGGCCTTAAAGTAGCTGATAAGGAGTGACAGATGGCAGTGATAACTACCTTATAGTCTGGGCAGAAGGGGGTATAGCTAGTAAACCTGTGTCAGCCATTCCCAGGTGTGTGTATGTGTATGAAAATCAAACCTCAAAGAATATGTGTGTCAGCTACATGGGAGGGACACAAATCACTGGTTGGACAGAGAGGGTGCTGGAGGTCTTAGCTTGGTCACTCAGCTGAGATCTCAAGTCTATGGCTGCGCCAGTGGAGAGTCTTACTGGGGATCTGGAGTAAGGTAGAGGAACCAGCCCCAGACTGACTGTGGTCTCTGTGTGCTCTTAAGGGAAATTTCACTTGAAGCAGAGAGCTGCATCTGTGTACTGGTTAACCTCCCAGTGTTCACCCCCTACTGTTGCCAGTGGTGAGAATTGAGACTCCTTGATTACTGCTATGATGGTGGGGCATCACACATGCATATAAGTGTATTGTGGAGGTATCCCACTGATTACAGTAAGTCAAGCATTCAGTCTCACCATACCATGACAAAGAAGAAATTCCATAACAACAAAATATTTAGGGTTATCAATGAAACAAGCCAGATACTGTGACCTAGCAATCTCAGAAACATCCTAGCAATTCATTGCTACATTGCACATAAAGCAGTCGAGTATGTGAAATTAACTTGTAAAGAACTTGTGACAGTCTCATGCCAATTTGTGGACAATATTAGGGACAGCTCAACTAAGTTAAGATTAAGGATAATTATAAAATGGCTATTTCTCACATTGGAGTGAACAGTCTAAGAAGGTTCTTCATTGTGGATAAGCAACATGATAATTTTGAATTACTGACCATTTTAGAAAGCATGAAGAAAAAAGACATCTATATTATAGTTATATATTATATTATAATATTTCTGGCTGTTGTGTGTGCCTAAATATCATATCTAATTTTTGGGATTTAGAACCTATTAGCATGGAGTGACGTGTACAAACAGCCAGAATACATTTGACATCACCTGTCTTGGGGGTGGAATATAAGTAATGAATAGAACATTTTATAGCTCCATAGTGCCTTATGCATGTATTTATTTTTTTATTTATTTTACATTTGTTTACCAGGGGTGTCTGACTGGACCAGTGGCCTTTTTTCAGTGGAGGTCCAGGGAGAAAAGCTCCATTACAAAAACACATTAAAACAATGCAAGAAATTTATAACAATCAAGAATATATAACTTTGGTAAATATAGGCAGGCATATCTATCACTCTCTTTACCATTCTGGCACTATGAAGGCAGTATATAGTTTAGGAATAATATAAAATAGGGCAAAAACCTGTCAAATAAACTGGCATGAAATAGTATGAGCCACCATAGAGAAATGGTGGCAAATATGTATGAGCTACATGCATGATATATAACAAAAAATATAGCTGATTGTTGCTATGTTAGTGTTACTTGCTCTAAACAGTGCTAGTTAAGGCAATACTGAGCTGAAATACAAGAAGGAGTGAATATGATGAACTGTAAGAAGCTTGAGATTGATAGAAGAGATAAGAGCAGTGGTGAGATTGAGATATGTAGAGAGAAATTGGAATTCAGTTTGAGAAGGGATAGTTTGGATGTTAGAATTTAGTAAAGGAAGAGATATTTTGGTTGTAAGATAAAGGAAGGACAGCATGATCAGCTTGGATTAGTGCACAAGCAAAGCCAGTTTTTGGTTAGGTGTTCCTTAAGCAGTGGTTTAAATTTGGATGTGTTGCTGGAATTTAGTATTGTCTGAGGCATGTAATTCCAAGACTTTGATATTTGGTGGGAGAATAGAGAGTTACCATAACAATTATTAGATTTAGTTACTTTGAGAGTTACTTTGAGTAGTAGTTTGTTGGAGGATCTTAGTGGTCTGCTGTTTGAGTAGGGCTGCACTAAGCTTTGGAGTGATGGACAGTTGTCTGGATGGTGGAAGATGGAATGAATGAAAGTTGGTTGAGGGCAAGGAGATTAGGTAGTTTGATCCAATTTAGTTTAAGAAGTGCTGTGCAGTGATGTGATCTGTAAAGGAGGTTAGTAGCAAATCTTGCAATTTTGTTATCGCGGGACTCCAGTTTCTTTAAATTTGATTTTCTGAGATAAGTGAATATTGGTAAGGCATACAGAAGGGTATCGAGTAAATGAGTCCTAGCTATGTAATGTCTAATGGCCTCGGTTAGGTAAGGCTTAACTCTGTATAGTGAGCCTAGCATGATGAAGACCTTTTTGATAGTTAGAGTGAGGTGTTTGTCAAATTTATGGTTGTTGTCGATTGTGACTCCAAGGAGTTTAGTGTGCTGGAGAGGTACAGTTTTAGTTTTATTGGTTGAGAAGGTGGTGAAGGGGGAGAGTTATCAGCTACTTTGCTGTCAGTGAAGCACATGAACTTTGTTTTATTTGGACTGAGTATGAGTTGAAGTCTGAGAGGTATTTTTCAATATCCTGTCAAGATTGTTGGGTTGTGTGTAGGAGTTCTGGTAGGAAGGGAGCTGAACATATGAGGGAGGCGTCATCTCTCTGTGTGTTGAATGATGGTTGCATGCTGGATGGCTGTACTCAGTCTGCTGGTGAATATGGTGAAGAGTAATGGACCGAGAATTGAGCCTTGGGGTACTCCTACTGAGATTGGTAATAGGGTGGAGAGCTCATTTTGCCACTTAACAGTCTGTGCCAGTCAGTTAAGTAGCTGAGAAACCAGAAGAGGGCTGGCTGGGTTAGGTTTAAGGAAGTAAGCTCATTTAGTAGCTTTTGGTGGGGTACTGTATCAAAGACCTTAGACATGTCAAGAAAGATAGACAAGATGAGCTGGTTGTCATTTCTAAGCTGGTTGACTGAGTTTGCAAAACTAACAAGGGCTGTGGTTGTACTGTGTTTAGGTCTGAAGCCATGTTGAGATACAGATAGGAGATTATTGCTTAGTAGATAGCCAAAGAATTGCCTGTGTATGCATATTTCAAGAATCATGGCTATGGGAAGGAAGATAGTAATTGACCTGTAGTTTGAGAAGTCAGTAGAGGTGCTGCCTTTGTGTAGAAGGATGATATGGGAGAGTTTCCAGCATTTTAGGATGTACCACTAAGCAATGGAACAGCTTATTAGGAGAGATATAGGGTAGGACATGGCATCTGCTGCTAGTTTTTGAAATTCATTGGGGAGTTGGTCAGCTGTGAGAGAGGAGGGCTTAAGTTTGGAAGATATTTTTGATGGCATTAGACTGAATTTGCTTAATTGGAAAGGAGTTGAGGGTGTTGTCTAATTCAGGAGGGATATATAGGTGTCTTACTGTTGTTTCTACTAGGGAGAGTACAGAGTTGATAAAGTGTGAATGAAATTGTGTGGTGATGCTATCTGCGGAATTTGTTGTGGTTGGAGCTGGGGTTGTGATCTGTCTAGGCTTAAGTAGTTGCTTAATGGCTCCTCAAAATTTCTGGTGATTGTTTTGGTGTTTTTGTTGCATTGTTATATAGTATAGTTTTTTGTCATGCCTGATTTGTTTTTTGGTAAGGCTGAATAACTGAAGGTAGGTGAGAAGGGAGTCTGTGTCTATAATGGCTAAAAGAATAGCAAAATGAATGCCAAAATTGACAGATATGGATCAATGTGGTTTTGTGGAGGGGAGGCAAACATCTGACAGCATTAACAGAACATTAATGATCCAGAGGGAAGAAGAATGTAAAAAATGCCATTGTTGTTGGTGGGTCTTGATGCAGAGAAAGTGCTGTAAACTGTGACTTCATGAGTAGGGCAATGGAAGCATTTGCATTTCTTGAAAAAGTAAAAAGGTTGATGATTAGGAGGATATATGAGGGATCAGAGGCAAACATTAAAGTGTGTGGGGTCCTCTCTGATAATTTCTGCTTGAGCAGAGGAACCAGGCAGGGGTGTCCTCTTTCCCCTTTGTTATTTGCATTATATTTAGAACCATTGGCAAAGAAAATAAGGGACTCAGAAATTCAAAGATATAATTGGTATGGTAGGCAAGAAAAGTTGGCTCTGTTTGCAGATGATATTATTTTACACCTGACAAAACCAGCAAAACCAGAAAGAGACATTATAGTGTTGTGGAACATTTTGAGACAGTTTGAAATCTTTTCAGGATACAAAATTAATTTAGCTAAAACAAAGGTAATAGTGGTAAATTATGTACGTGCATACAAATTGGTTCCACAATATCCATATTTATGGGGACATGAAAAAATTAAGTATTTAGGAGTATGGATTAAAATGTTTCTGGTGTGTCAGCTAAGGATATGTGGGAAGAGACTAAACAAAAGCTAATACAAAAACTGAGAAAATGGAAGCTTTGCTATATGGATATGGATAGTAAGATAAAAGCAGTCAAAATGTTTTTAGTCTCTTTAGTCTTATATACAGGTCAGGCATATTTTTATAAACCAGAGGAGAAGTTGTGGATAGCAATTAATAAAGAGCCAAATAACTTTATCTGGGAAGGGAAGATGGCAAAAGTCAAGTGGGATAAGTTTATTTTTGGTCTTATGGTAAAGGGACCAGGCTCCATCTCTCTGTTTGAGGAGCTGCTTGGGTCATTGGTAAGCCATGGTATGTGATTGGAGATAGAATGGGTCTTTCTAAGGTGAGCTAGGTTGTTTAGCATACTGAGGAATTTGTCATTGAAATATTGAACAGCCGAGTCAAGATGCAGGTATTTTAAAGGGGACCAGTCACATTACTGCAGAAGAGATTTAAAGACATCAGGGGAAAAATGTCTTTTGTTGTGGACAAGTTTGTAAATTATATTTTTAGTGGGGCAAACATGATGCCTAAGAAGGTAAGTGGGTAAGTGATCACTTAGGCTGTCAGAGATATAGCCAGATGGGTGACAGACAGAGGGTTTGTTTGTAAGTGTCCAGTCTAGGATTGATTATTTTTTGGTATGTTTGTGAAATCTGTTAGGGGATTATATATTTTGACAAAAAACATGAAGGTTAATAAAATAGGAGGGATTTCTGAGGAGCAGGTGGACCAATCCATGTTTGAAATCCCCCATTATTATTGCTTCTTGACTAAACGTTGAGGCACACCAACAAAGGAGGTCTTCAGTAATGGCTGGGTTGTTACCTAAGGGTATATAAATAGCTATTATAATAATGTGTTTCTTGGAGTTTAGTTGAAGACAGGTGATTAGAATTTCTGAATTCAAGAGGTCTGGGGGGTTGATTTGAAGTCTTTCTAGTTTGATAGTATTGTTTATATCTTATAGCCATGCTGCCACCTTGTTTATGTGTCATGTCATGCCTATGGATATTATAACCATGGGTGAGAATTTCACTATCTGGTGTATGGGTTTCATCCATTTTTCCATTAGAACTGCTAATTCGGGGAGTATTGGGTGACAGTTGTTGAAATTCATGAGTTTTATTTAGGATGCTTCTTAGGTTCATGTTTAATATTAACAGGTCCAAATTACTATGTGGGAGATTAGTGATGTTTGGGGAGTAAGGGTTGTTTGGAGTGAGAGGGGTTTGATTAAGGGGTTGAGGTTCTGGATTTGGATGTATGTCAACACTTAGTTTGATCAGGGTAGAATTGAATAGCTATACGTGTGTGAATCTGGTAACTAGTTTGACATAATTGTGCAGTAAATGTGGGGTTAAGTGTGTGTATGTGTGTGTGTGTGTGTGTGTGTGTGTGTGTGTGTGTGTGTGTGTGTGTGTGTGTGTATTTAAGTGTGAAGAGTTCTGCACTGGAGCTATTGTAAAGGTATGGAGATATGATGGTGTTTAAAGAAATATGGAGTGAAGTGTTGAGTGCGCTAGTGGGGAGTAGATAGTTATAACCTACTATGTTTGATAACAAGTAGAAAGGTAAGAGGTAATTAGCAGAATAAATAGTACAAAGTGTTGGAGCAACATTGTGTTTGTATTTAATTTGGAGTTAAGTGCTGTGTTGGTGAATGTTGTTGGGAGAGCTTATGAGGGTATGGTTGCTTTAAGGTTGGGCTGTGCTGAGGTTAAGAAAAGCAATCTGTGTTATAGTATAATGCTAAGTGGCAATTATATGCATGACTGATGTGATTGGATGAGTAGTTAAGGGTGTGTGTTTTGTGGATAAGTTTAAATGTAGGGGTAGTGGGGGGTGGGGTTTTGAGGTAGGGTAGGGAAGTGGAGTGAGCCTGAATGGAGCAAAGGCAAATGGAGTGGGCAGAACTGCAGCTACTAGGAATGAGAAACTTGCTGTAAGATTAGGACAGCAGATAAGTGCCAAAAAGGTTAGAGAACCTAATGCACTCTGCTACAGTATTTCAGGGATTCTTTTTACAGTGTGTTTTACAGTATGGTGTGAATGGATCTTAATATATGTATTACGATTGCCTTGTAGAGTGGTTTGGGATATACTTGCCATATTCAGCTTACTTTGCTCATATGTAAGGCAATACAGCACCACCTAGTGACAAAAGGGGGGCAGAGCTAGAGAGGGAGGAGAAGAGAAACTAGTTGCTGTTGTCCCTGTAAGTGTGCACACCACTTCAATCTTATAGAAAAAATGAAGAGTTAAACTATACAATAAGAGCAGGATCTTCATATAGAAAACCTATATTTTGCTGATTGAGTGTTCTGTCCTGTAATCTTTATTCTGTAGGACATATGGACACGCATGGAGGGAGATATTAGCAATTTGTTTTGACCAGCTGGGGGGGGGGGACTACTCACAAAGTGAATTTAGTTGATAAGAAAACTGCAAAAGCATGTATAAAGATGGATATTAGAGGTGTAGGCTAATAAAAAAGAAAAAAATATGAACAAAAACAATAGAAACACTGCTGCATTACATCTAAGTATATTTAAATCATTGTGTTTGTATACTATCTACAGTGTAAGGTGAATGAGATATCTTAAATTCAAATATTACAGTATGTCCATCACCAGTACTAAGAATAGACACTGTAATATATGATAAAAATACACGTTAGCCTTTCAAGAACTAGTCTGCTGTACTTACAGAGTGAGGACCTATCTATGTAACAATTATCAAGTACTAGTGCTGCTTAGATATGTGAGTGCAAGGGTTAGCAGCAGCCTATAATTAATGCTGTTCATATATGAAGATCACTGTTGCATAGAACTAGGGAATACCTTTAGACAATCAATGCTGTCTATATATGAAGTTCACTTTCAAAGGACACAGCATATTAAAACACTGCTAAAGAGAACTAAGAAAATATGTTTAGCCAAGTGCGATACAGTCCACAAATCCCAAGACAAAAAAAATGAAAGATGCACAAGAAAAAAAAGAAGAAAAGCTATTTTGCTATTGGCACAAACACTCAACTTTAAAAATGAGTGATTTCCTCTGGAGGATGTGACTGTCTATACCATCACTGAAATCTGTTTTAAGGTTCTAAAGCGTATATGAAAAATTCCAATGTCTGCCTCATTGTTTATATCTTTGTAAAGAAAATAAAACACATAAAAGCCAAATGCAAAGAAAATGGCTCAGTACCAGAAATTGATCATACAGTAATTAATATCAATGGTATTCAATATAATATTATAGAAATCGGTTATACATCATCAGAGTGCACTGGTCTGCATTATTTCAGGAGTAAGTTCTAGAATATAAACAAAATCTATAAAATTCTTTCCTTATGGGGAATTTTAGCTTCCTAAACATTGAATGTCTAAACTTCTTGAAGTCAAATAAAAATGTACAAATGTTAATTGACTATGTTGTTCAAAGCAGTTTGAAATGAATAGTATGGAATCAAGTGAAATGGTAATATTTTAGCTATAGTTTACATATATTGATGTAACAAGGAATTTTTTTTCTACACTCACAACTTTGTAAGTAGTTACTAGGAATATGTCCTGGAGGCCACTGACAAGCCTATTCCAATTTCATGGGTTCATAGGTTCATAGATTAGTACTAAGCTAACTGCCCTTGCGAGCCATTTTAAGCCTAACCAATTATCCCTTGTGAGATTCAAGCCCTGCACCTTGTGTTTGTAAGGCAAACACCTTAACCATTAGGCCACCTTCCCAACCCCTACAGCAACAATGCTTGGTTAACTGATTTGTTCAAAGTCATACCCTAGGCAACTAGAGGCTGTGTGAATCAAACCATGGGCTGCAAAAAGCAGCTTGTTTACACCTCATAAACTCAATTTTCTGCACTAACTGCTATAGTTATTCTCTCCATAATTAACAAAGATCATGATATGATATTCATTATTTTTAATCAGACTAGAATGAAACTCATTCATAATCAGGTCATCCTTCTGTATCAAAAACTGCAAACCAGTTTTGAGGACATTTGCTCAATGCAATCCAGGTTTCTGATTCAGAGATCAGTATAGTGGCACTGTTGAGATGCATTCTGAATGTGCACGATGCCTGCTGGATTAGCTGTAATCACGATTATATCCATGACCATGGCCATGTGGCTGACCACATCTGGGTGTGGACACCTCCACTAATGACAGATCAATGGAAGTAGTACCACTGTGGGAGTGGCTTGGTACAGCCACAGCCACTTTGGCTAACATCTGATGATGTACCGAGTCTTTGGCCTAGTAGATGCTCATGTTCCTGCAGCAGACATTCCAGAACAGACACTGTATGGTCCAGTGATTAATTCATTCAGTCCAAGGGATCACACACAAATGGTTCAAGCACTCTCCTACGTCAGAATGTATGACATGCAGTATTCTAACTATTTCTTCCAAGGCCCTGGTGGAACTTGCCTGTGCCCCTATGATGGCTGTACACATATATTGGGTAACAGATACTGAAACATCAGTATCAGGGAAGGTCATCATCATGCCTCTCCCGCACACCTCTACCAACATCCCTGTGTGATAATTTGCCCTTTTGAAGGCTAGGAGGAGATTCAGCCAGCTCTACAACTAGGGTAAATACCCAATCCTGATCAATCTTCTCTTCATTAATCTGTCCAGTCTCATTAATCTGGTTCTGTGTCATTGTTAAGTGTAGGTATACTGACTGTGTCCATACTATGTGGGGCAGGATATGGCAACCACATCCTCTGTCAGGCATACCCTCTGCAACCTCTTACCATATCTGTTCATCACTGCCATCCTTGTCAGAGTTTACCTATCTTCTAACCAGGTGATAGGAGATCCATTGTGTTGGTGTCAGCCTCATCTGTGAGTACACCAAGAAAACAGAAGAAATACAAATAAATGATCAAAACATGCCACCTAAACCAGAAACAAAGCAACAATAGATGTAAATGCAAATAACCTTGTGATATATATATATATATATATATATATATATATATATATATATATATATATATATATATTAAGACAAATAATCTATGCCCATACTATGTGCAGGTAGTCATTTAACCTCAATGCCAGAAGTCCTTAAACACACAAAACTGCAATTGATAGAGGCATTGCAAGCATAAAACATAAAGCAACTTAAATTAAGACTCTACCAATTTATATATATATATATATATATATATATATATATATATATATATATATATATATATATATATATACTTATATATAATATATATAATTCCCCTTTATAATCTCGAGATACTGAAAGCTCGAATTTCAGTATCTCGAAACTATAAAGTCGAACAGCCCACAATCCCGAAACACACAAACATGAAAAACTGAAAACCCGAACATTCACAAACCATACACCACACAACACGCACACCATTCAACTACACAATCATACACTATATCTACGGAGGGGGGCTGCGCCCCCCACACCCCCCTACTTATATATACCAACTCAGAGATTGCACTAACAGTTGAAAAATGCATCACTCACACACAGACATTCCACACTCCCTTGCACACACACACACACACACACACACACACACACACACACACACACACACACACACACACACACACACACACATATATCACATATGCAAACACAACCTCCCTACCCTAACCCACACGCACAACTTACAATAAAACTCACATACACTCACTTACCTTCACTTCCATAAACCATCCCTACCAAACACTTCCCGTCCCGTTGCTGCACTACATAAGCACGGATTTGATCTGTATATATATATATATATATATATATATATATATATATATATATATATATATATGGGTCAAGGACATTTCACTCAGTGCACATTTCACTGATACTCAAATGACTGAACACAAACCACTGAAAGCACAATTCATTGAAAACTCAATTCACTGAAACACATTTCACTGAAAGTTATATATGGCCTTTTCCCATAGTAAGGGAGGGTGTGGGGCATAGCCCTCCACATATTTTAAGTATATATCATGTTCGGAAAAGAGTAATATATTGGAACTGCAAGTATCTATGTATATAGTTCAAAATATTTAAAATATGTACCCCACACACACACCCTTACTATATATACTAACTCCAGGGTTGCACTACAGTGGGAAAAAGGCTATATATAACTTTCAGTGAAATGTGTTTCAGTGAATTCAGTTTTCAGTGAATTGAGCTTTCAGTGAAAAGTGTACAATAATTTGACTTTCAGTGAAATGTGCATTCAGTGAAATGTCCTAGACCCATATATATATATATATGGGGCTAGGACATTTCACTGAAACTCAAATGACTGAACACAAATCACTGAAAGCACAATTCACTGAAAACTCAATTCACTGAAAGTTATATATGGCCTTTTCCCCACTGTAGTGCGACCCTGGAGTTAGTATATATAGTAAGGGGGGTTGTCCCCCACACCCCCCATAAATTAAATATTCAAACTCCAAGATCGCACTACAGTGGGAAAAAAGTTAATTTCCTAACCTCAGTGTATGGTGATTGAGATACAGTGAGGTTAAGAAATTAACTTTTTTTCACTGTAGTGCAATCTTGGAGTTGGTATATTTAATTTGCAGGGGGGTGTGGGGCAGAGCCCCACACATGGGGAATGCAGGGGGGCTTGCCCCCCTGCAGAAACATAGCAGAAAGTGTGTTTGTTAGTTAGGTGGTGTTGTTGGTGGAGAGGATGTTATTTATATATGCATTGTAGTTTTCAGTGTTATGAAGCACACTTTTAATGTTCTGAGTTTTCAATGTTTTTGGTTTTCAATGTTTTGGGATTTAGATGTTTTGGTCTCAATGTTATAAAATTCAATGTTATGAAATTTCAGTGTTATGAAGTAGACTCAAACACACACGCACACATATATATATATATATATATATTATATATATATATATATATATATATATATATATATATATATATATATATATATATATATATATATATATATATATATATATATATAGATAGATATATATAAATGATTTCAGGCAGCCCACATCACTTAAAGCTCATTTGATTGAAAGTGAGAATATAAAGTTTGGGACGCATGGGAGGGGCACAGCCCCCAACATTGGGGGGTGTGGGAGGCCCCACATTTTGCAACTAGTTTTCGCTGACGTTATATGTTTCAATGTATTTTTAATGGATACACAAGTATATAATAGTGAATACACTGCAATTATGTGGGGGGTTATTCCCCCCACACCCCCCCTAACTTTATATTCTCACTCCAGGGTCACACTGCAGTGGGGCAGGGGCTATATTCCATTTTCGACCTGATGGAATTCGATCAAATGGGTTTTCAGCGAAATGCATTTTCGGTGAAGTGGGCTGCCTAACATCATTTTTGACCAAATGTAATTCTCCCAAAAGCAGTAGACCCATATATATATATATATATATATATATATATATATATATATATATATATATATATACATACATACATACACATATAAATATATACACTGTTGTTCTGCAATTGTCTGCCTTACTGTGCCTGTTAAATCCTATTTTTTACCTGTTTTCACTGTTTGTAAAGCTCTTTTTGCTATTTTCACTGTTTAAGTATTTGCTGGTACTTTTCAGTGTTGCAAAGCAATCTGTTCTGCTTTTTGTGGTTTTTATGGGTTCATAGGTTCATAGGTGTGTACTAGGCTAATGGCCCTGGAGCCTTTACAAGCCTAGCCCATAGGATTATCCTGGCATCGTGACACCCGACCTTAGTTCCCAGTGCTTCTGTCGAGTAGAGCCACTGGAGTGATCCCCGGGGTGAATTTTCTATTTCCCATCCATTCATCAAGATTTCTCTTGAAGAGGGCAAGTGAGGTGCTTTGTTTGACATGTATGGGAAGTCTATTCCATAGCATGGGCAGTCTCTGGGTTATGAACCTGTCCCTCCAGCATGTTCTGTTGATTGTGGTAATGAGGTTGAGGTCTCTGAAGCATGTGGTTCGGAGGGATTGGGGTTTCTTTAGATGTAGCATTTCCAACACAGCTGGGTCAGACATGGCTTTGTATGTCAAGCAGAGATCACCTCTAAGTAGGCGATATGAGACAGAGAATAGTTGTAGTTTTTTGAGTTTGTCCATATAGGACAAGTGTTTAAGGCCTAGGATCCTCCTTGTGAGGTACTTTTTCAGCCTCTCCAGTTGTTGCAGGTGGCTAGTGAGGATGCAAAACCCTTAGTAATGAGATGTGCCACATAGAAGGACTTTCTGACCACAGTGGTGGTCAAAAGAGATGTTGCTGTCAACCTGTGTTCCCAGATCTCTTATAATGTCTTCTATGTTCAGTGGACTACCACCAGTGGACTACCATCAATGTGGTAATTCATTTTCCCAAAGGGGATGACACATTTTTTGGCATTGAGCTTAAGGCCATGGTTTTGACACCAGTCATTGGTCTCAGTGAGGTTTTTCTATAGGATGTCAACATCACTTAGGGAGTTAATAATAGCTCCCAGCTTGCAGTCATCTGTGAACTTTGTCAGCCAGAGTCCCTTCATGTTAGCCTGGACTTCTGAGAAGTAGATACCAAACAGGAGAGGCTCCAGGACCGAACCCTGTGAGTTTTCACTCGTGACTGGTTGGCAGTCTGACTTGGAGTCAGCTTCTTTCACACTGTGGGTTCTATCTGTGAGCCAATTTGCAACCCAACTAGTTTTTCCATGATTCCTGAGTGGGGAATGGTATCTAAGGCCTTGGCCAGATCAAGGTAGGCTGTATGAACCACCTTGCCTTCATCCACAGCTCTGGTGACTGACTCAAAGAAGCCAACCAGGTTGAGCAGGCATGATCTACCCTTCACAAAACCAAACCGTGTGGAATCCAGAGTTTGGAGATTCCCTATATCCTTGTTTATTAAGTCCATGATGATGTATGCCATAGCTTTGCATATAAGACTTGTCAGGCTAATGGGGCGATAGTTCCCAGGGTCTGTAGTCACTCCTCCTTTTAGAGAGGGATGACTGTAGCAGTGCACCATTTGGTATGGACAAAGCCTGAGGCTGTGATTGAACAGGAGACACAGGTGAGGTGCCAGTTCACTCTGTAGTTCATGTAGAACACAGCCAGGGATATTGTCAGGTCCCATAGAAGCTGTATTCTTGGCCATGGACAGTGCTGTTTTAACCTGTGTAGCAGTAATACTGGGTGCCTGGCAATCTACTGGTATTGTGATTGGTCATTTGTTGGGGGAGAGAGGGGTAAAGGTGGCACTGAATCTATCGGCGAGTACATTGGCAATATCTGTTGGTTCAGTATAGGAGGTACCATTGTGCAGTAGCTCAGAGAAAATATGGGTATTGCCATGGAGATTCTTTAGATAACTATAGATAGTTTCATAGGTAGGTACTAGGCTATATAAGCCTAGCCGGAATGTGTTGGCTTTCGCCGCCTCCTTAGATTAGTTCCCTGTGCCTCTGTCCAGCAGAGCCATTGAAGTGATCCCTGGAGTAAGCTTTCTGTTTCCCATCCACTTGTCAAGGTTTCTCTTGAAGAGAGTTAATGAGGAGCTCTGTCTAATGTAGATAGGAATCTTGTTCCAAAGCATGGGAAGTCTCTGGGACAGGAATCTATCCCTCCAGCATGTCCTATTTATTGTTGTGGTGAAGTTTAGATCCCTGGAGTGTGTGGCTTGAGGGGATATGGTTTTCTTTAGGTGGAGCATGTCCATCAATTCTGGGTTGGACATGGCCTTGTATGTCAGACAGAGATCACCTTTGAGTAGGCGGTATGCAACCGAGTACAGCTGGAGTTTCTTAAGTTGAGCTGCATAGGGCATCTACTTGAGGCCAGTGATCCTCTTGGTGAGGTACATCTGTGATCTTTCCAGTTGTTGCAGGTGTCTTGTAAGGTGCATCCCAAATGGGACATTGTACTCTATGATGGGTCTGATGAGTGATGCGTAGGGGGGCCCAATGACCTCTTTCGATCTGGATGCAAACCATTTTGTGATTAGGTGGGCCACATAGAAGGATTTTCTAACCACTTTGGCAATGTGATTATCAAAGGAGAGGTTACTATATACTTGGGTCCCCAGATACCTTATTACGTCTTCTGTATTTAGGGGGCTGCCACCTATGTGATAGTTTGTGGGTACTTTGTTTTTTCCAAAGGGGATGACTATACACTTTTTGTCATTTAGCCTGAGGTCATGGTTCTGACACCAGATATCTGTCTCAGTGAGATCCTTTTGGAGGATGTCTGTGTCAGCTGGAGAGTCTATTATAGCCCCTAGTTTGCAGTTGTCTGCGAACTTGGTCAGCCATAGTCCTCCTGTGCTTGCCTGTACCTCTGAGAAGTATATGCCGAACAGGAGGGGTCCCAGGACTGAGCCCTGGGGAATGCCACTTGTAACCGGTTTAGAGTCAGACCTAGCTCCTGCAACTCTTACCATGTGGGTTCTGTCCATGAGCCAGTTGGCAACCCATCTCGTGATGTAGGGGTTTATGTTCAAGCTGCTGAGCTTATCTATAATACCTGAGTGGGGAATGGTGTTGAAGGCCTTTGTGAGGTCTAGATAGGCTGTGTGGACCACCTTTCCCGCATCTATAGCCTTGGTAACTGTCTCAAAGAAGTCCACCAGGTTTAGGAGGCATGATCTGCCCCTAATAATGCCCAACTGGGTAGGGTCCAGTGTTTGGAGGTTCCCAATGTCTCTGTCAATGAGATCTATGATGATGCACTCCATAGCTTTGCAGACAAAGCTAGTCAGGCTTATAGGGCAATAGTTTCCACAGTCCATTGCAGCTCCACCTTTGTGGAGCAGAATAACCGTTGCTGTGTGCCACTCTGTGGACACATAGCCTGTGGAGAGGCTGAGTTTAAACAGTGTGTTTAGGTGAGTGGTTAGTTCATCTTTAAGCTCATGTAGAACGCAGCCTGGGACACTGTCCAGTCCCATTGATGCTGTGTTTTTGGCTTTGGAGAGGGCTGTTTTAACCTGAGTGTCTGTGATTTCAGGGGAACTACATTCTTCTGGTATAGTTATGGGCCCTTTTGGGGGTAAAAGGGGGTGAAGTTTGCACTGAACCTGTCTGCCAGGATGTTGGCTATATTGGTCGGTTCAGTGTATTTTGTGCCATTCTGCACTAACTCCAAACAGATCTGAGAATTGCCACTTAGATTCTCGACATAGCTAAAGAATGCCTTGTGGTTATCTTTGGAGTCCATGGCAATTTTTCTTTCGAAGCTAACCTTGGATGATTTTATGAGGGAATGTAGTTTCTTGCTGATACTGATCAGGGATGTCTTCCCTTCTTGAGATTTTACTCTTGTCTGCACTAGTTTCCTCCTTCTATTGTATAGCTTGTTCATGGCAGGGGTCCACCAGACTGGTTTCTTTTTCTTGGAGGAGTGAGTCTTGGTTTTGTTTGGGATAGCACGATCCATGCATTCTTGTAGGTGCCCGTAGAATGTATTAGTAAAGGATTTTGCAGCTTGGACAGTGTTATCCTTTAGCATGGGTGCTTTGAAACTTCCCACCTTGGTCTTAAGTAATGTAAAGTTTGCTTTTGAAAAGATTTTTCACTGTGGTTTCTTTGATGGGGGGGGGGGTGGCAGAATGTGGATATCCAGAGTGATTAGTTTATGGTCAGATCTAACCAATGAGGGGATGACATCTGGTGTAGAATACCGGTCATCCATCTTAGTGATGACCAGGTCCAATATGTTGCCACCTCTGGTGGGGGTGTTGACCAGTTGATCCAGGGCATTTGAGTTTATAAATTCTAGGAAATGTTGGGCAAGGGAGTTTGTACTTGAGTAGTTCTCCCAGTTAATGTTTGGGTAATTGAAATCACCCAATATCAGGGTGTTTGGTAGGACCTTTATGTTTACCAGTATTTCCAGGAATGCAGAGTGGGGGTCCTGGGACATGGCAGGTGATCTGTAGCAAGCTATAATTTGAATAGCAGTTTTTCCCATTGTTAGTTGCATGTGGATGATCTCTGAAGCATAGTGCTGTGCCACTAACCTGGAGGTGTGGGTATCCTTGATGAATATGGATACTCCCCCGCCTTTTGTATTTTGGTCCGGGTTTTGTGGCTGAAATGTATGGTATGAGTTGTAGTCTGGTATTGCTGGGGTGCTCTCTGGAGCCTTAAACCAGGTTTCTGTTACTGCACATATATCAATTTTCTCCATACTGAGGAGTGCCTCGAGTGCGTGCATTTTGAGGTTTAGACTTCTGGCATTGAGTAGCATTACCCTCATTTTTTTGTTACTTGTGCTATTTACGGCAGTGGGTTTTTCTTTTGAGCCTTGCCTAAAAAAGGCACTATGGGGGTAGGAAAAGCCTTAGCCAGTATTTGAAAGCCTAAGGGTGACAGGTGCAAGCTAACTCTCTAGCAAAGCAGCGTGGCTTGTTGAGCATGTCATCCCAGGCTGACAGACACTGGATCCCCTTTGAATGACACCAGAAGCTTAACCAATTGTTGAAATTAATAATTTTTTCCCTATACCTTGGTATCATTCTTGGTGAGGGCAGGATGCTACTCAGGGTCAGGGTCATACAGGCCTGGGCTACGTGATCAGAGAGCTCATCCATGTCTCTTTTCATGTAGTCCAGGGAAGTACGGCTCAGGTCATTCACACCAACATGGACAATGACAGAGTCATATTTGTACTTGTTCTGGAGTGACCTGAGTGCTTGTGTTATGTGGCAGATCCTGGCACCCGACAGGCAGCTAACAGTAACTTCTCCCTCTTCAGCCTAGTGAGTGGGACGTCAGTGTGCCTGACTATAGAGTCACCTATTACTAGTGTGTTGGGTATGTTATTTTGCCTTAAGGGCTGTGATTGCATGGCACACTGGTTCTGTGAAGTATGTGTTTCATGGTTTGTGTTGGGGGTGTGGGGGTGGAGGTTGCTTGGATGTCTGCTTTGGAGGTCTCTGTTGTGTTTGCAGATTTTTATTTAGAGCCTCCAAGTATGTTTTCGTGTATTCATGTGTGTTTTTTGCCGGTGCTGGTTTCATAGGTCTATGTGAGACTGGTGGTGGGATGCAAGTAATTCCCTTCTTCTCTTGACTGCCTGGTCCAGTCTTGGGTTGAGAGTGCTTAGCCTCCAGTTTGGCTGTATAATTGCATCGCTCACAAATATTAGTGTTTGGTGGAAGGAGGAGAGGGTTGTCTGTGTACATGAGGCAATTGTAACATTGCCTCAAAATGCCCAGATTCACCAGCTGGACCGGAGAGTACACCTGAAACTGCCCTTTGGACATGCCTGGATAGGTACAGTGAACTGCTTTACTGATTGGCTGGTAAGGTCGAATAGAGAGCCTTGTCCTTCTTGACAGTATGGGGGGGGGGGGGTCTAGTGCTAAGGTTTATTAGTGCTTGCTATGAGTTTTGAGCAAGTGCCGGGATGAGAAGTGAATGATTTGAGTGCTTAAGTTGAATGTTTGTATAGTTCCAAGGGAAAAATGGCTTTGTGGAGCCGGGAATAGTTATACCCTGCTGCCCGGCATGCAAAACAGTGCAAATGCGGGTTTTATAGCAGGGAAATGAAAGAGATAGAAATTAGCCCAAAATGGCCAATAAACTACTAATTTCTGGGCTAAAACCATTCCTCCAGGGACAGATAGGCTGCTCAAAGCTCCCTCTCTCACAGTGAACTGAGAAATGTCCTTCTATCCAAGTAAGGTATGGGCAAACAAAGAAACTTGTAACACTGCCCTGAACTCAGCACGAACCTGAAAACTGGACTATACTAGCTTAGAAAGGCAGGAAAACAAATATATATATATATATATATATATATATATTTTTTTTTTTTTTTTTCAGAAAATAAAGCAGATACAATAAAAAAACACTTTAAATGCACAGAAATGGCTATCACACTTGAGTGTGTAGCCTACAACAGTTAAACAGGTAATTTAAACACAAAAACGACTTTGTTAAAGTGCAGGCAGTAACATAAGTACAATATGTAGCTGAAACAAGCTTTTTAAATCACAGAAACTCTAGAAAATCGGAGTTTTAGGCGGAATTAGCTAAAGGCAGCAAGAACATGCAGAAAAATGATACTTAATCACTCCAAAGTCTCTCTTTTGTCTCTCTGCTGCCGTAGAACTCTGCAAGGCACCAGGCAGGAGCTTACTGAGCTGTATACTAGCCCAAAAACCTCAAAAATGTGGGTTTTATAGCAGGGAAATGAAAGAAATAGAAATTAACCCCAAATGGCCAATAAACTACTAATTTCTGGGCTGAAACCACTCCTCCAGGGACAGATAGGCTGCTCAAAGCTTCCTCTCTCACAGTGAACAGAGAAACTTCCTTCTATCCAAGTAAGGTATGGGCAAAAACAGAAACTTGTAATATAGCCCTGAATTCAGCACTAACCTGAAAACTGGACTATACTAGCTTAGAAAGGCCAGAAAACAAGTATATATATTTTTTGTTTGTTTTTTTCAGAAGGCCTTGTGGTTGTCTTTACTATCTTTTGCAATTCTTTTTTCATAGCTAGCTTTAGAGGATTTGATGAGGGATCTCAACTTTTTGTTGAGGCTGATAAGGGAGTTTTTCCAGTCTTGGGGCTTCACCTTATTCCACATCAGTTTTCTCCTTCTATTATAGAGTTTGCTTATGGCAGGGGGCCACCAGATTGATTTCCTTTTTTTGGGGAAGAGTGTCTTGGTTCTATTGGGTATGGCGAGATCCATGCATATCTGTACATGTTCGTACAAGGCATTAGTGTATGATTTGGTGGTCATGCAACTGCTCTCCATTTGCATGGGTGCCATGAAGTTAGCCCCCTCTGTTTTTACGAGCCCAAAGTTAGCTTTGGAGAAGTTTTTCATAGTGGTTACCTTTGCAGGGGGGTGGAGAATTTCCAAGGTGATTAGTTTGTGGTCGGATCTAACCAGGGAGGACTTGCTATTGGTGCAGAGTAAAGGTTGCCATGTTAGTAATGACCAGGTCAAGGATGTTGCTACCTGTAGTGGGGTAAGAATGAGCTGGTGTAGAGCAATGGTCGCCTATGTTAGTAATGACCAGGTTAAGGATGTTGCTACCTCTAATGTTTCCCACCAAAACTAGTGTAGGTAGCAACTGTAGCATAGTCCAGATACAGGTTTGCTGCATTTGGATCTGTGTGTAGTGACTCTTTGTTCTGAGCATATTTTTCAGGCTATCTTTGATTGGAAGGGGCCCTTCTGCACTCTAGTGAGAGAAGTGTGCTGATTGGAACCTGTCTGGTGAAGGTCGGTTGGTCTAGGACTTGGAGGCATACCAGGCAAGCAAAAGAAAAACAAAACAGCAAGAGACAACAAAGAGCAAACAAGGAAAGAAAATGACAACAACCATGCAGGACTAAAAACCTTGACAAAAACAAAACCTTCAGCGAAAGAAAAAGGATGAAGGACAATCACAATGAAACCAGGAAAAGTCCTACATAACTGAAAAGAAACAGAAGCCCTAACAAAGAAGAAACAACCTAACAAAGAAAAAGAACTCCAAACAGTACTACAGGACTAAAAATGCCTACAAAATACAAATTCTTGCTAACATCCAAACACTAAACTCAAAACAAACAAATGGACGAAAGCAAGATAAAAGGCTACAACAAATGCACAAAGTCTTGTAATACTGTAAACAGCAAAAATCAGCAAAAATGAAATGGTTGCAGGAATTAAAAATGCTGGGGAATTCCATAAGAAAGGAGTGTAGCAGCTTTAAATATACTCCAGTCAAGAAAAACAGGAGATATGAACACCTAAAACAAGAACAGCACTGATATAAGAAATACCAGTGCAAAAAAACTCTCACAAAAAGAAATACTTCCTGTAATGCAAGAAAAATAATAAAGGGTTGGCAAACTAAAGAAGCAAGCTGTGCAAGGTCTAACCGCCCCACCCCTTGTGCCAGAACCACATCCTCAACTGAGCAAGTAGAGAGGGCATAGACAGAACCTTCCCAGCAAGAACCTCACTACAATGGGCAGTCCAAGGAAGTCTCAGAGCAGACACCAAGAGAAAATCTGCCCAAGCAACCGCTGGCATCCCGACACAACCATAATCCTCATGAAAACGTTCATCAAGTGTGATGGGAAACAAATGGGGCACTGAATAGTTATGTTGAACATCCTCCCATAAGCCAGACAACCTATTACAGTGAAGAAAAACATTTTCTGCAGTTTCCAAAGTCCCACAACCAGCAGGTGGGCATGACTGGATCCCCCACTGTATGAAAAGCATAAGACGACCTCACTGGCAACTTATCAAAGGAACAACGGCACAAAAATTACTCCAATGGGACAAAGAGGCATAATGCCACATACACTGACTCAACTCCTGCAACCTCCAAGGGGAATAGACCTGATACCCATTAATGGCATAGGAATGGGTCAAAAGAGAGGAAGACCACTATTGCCTAGAAAAAGGAAGGGCACTGAACGTAACATGCCACCCAAGCAACAAAGACTGGACTTCCCGCAGCTGCACAGAGGTGACTCTCCATTCATGCTTCCCAGCCCAGCAAGTCTGCCAAAACTGGCCAGACAAAGCTGGGAGCAAGTGACCAAGAAAGGAAAGATCAGCAGCCTGCAAATGTCACAAAACAGGAAAAAGAAATAAAGTATACAGAAAAAGAATAGGATGGTGCTGCCTGACACCACCTAAAGCAGGAAGGGAATACAAAATACCCCTCTGTACAGGTGTATAAGAGGTCCCTGAAAAGAAATGAAAAACTTAAGACAAAAGAAGGGTAGACCAAAAATGGGGAAACAAATAAACAGAAAAAACATACCTCAATTTACCCAACAAAGTACCATTCAAGAAATAAACTTTCTTGTGGAAGATGATGGAAAGGAGTGCCAAAAAAAAAACAATCACTGGAAAGCCTTATCAAGAAGACTTTCACAAGACTCCAGTATCCAAGAAGGAGGACCAAAAATCACACCCAAAATGGAAAGGTATGCAGAAGAAAAAGAAACCTTCCCAACATTAGGGAATACACTAAAACCATCCAATTTAGCAAGGTTAAGGGAGAGACCCACCAAGGAAAAAAAAAAAAAAAAAAAAGAAACAAAAACAAAAGAGAAATACTGCATACAAGTACAGCAGAAGACTCAGCAAGCACCATCACATCATCTGCATAAGACAAAAAAAGGAGGCACGAAACACCAGAACAGGAAAAAGAAAAAGGAGATAAAGAAAAATGGCCTGCACCTTAAAAAACACTGCACCCACCACCAAGGTAAAGAGATAGCTGCTTAAAGGGCAGCCCTTATGCACACCATTCTTCATAGCAACCTCTGCACCTAACCATCCATTCACCATAGGAACAATAACCAAAGAAGAATAAAAAGAGGAAATGTACTTGAGAAAAAGAGGGTCAAACCCAAAGGCTTTCAAATGGCTAACAAGGCCCCATGGCTAACCTTATAAAATGCCTTAACAAGGTCACAAGAAAAAAGCAAAGCAGAAGGAGAAGAGTGAACATAAGGAGTAAGAGACTTCAGGAAAAGCAACAAATCCTGCATAGGCTTACCTGAAATACCAAAGACCTCGGGATCCAAAAGAAAATGCATCTTAGAATGAAGCTGTAACTGTAAAACTTTACAAAACAGCTTGCAATCAGCATTGCACAAGGAACTAAGGAGCCAATTGGATAACACCCTGCAGTTACCCTTGTTCCCAAGAAACTTAAGGGCAATGCACAAAAAGTCAGGACTGGAAAAACATTAGAAAACCACTCATTAAACAATTGAACAAGTACTGACAACTGAACATCAGAAAGAGAGTAGTAAAAATGATATGAAAGCCCATCCTACCCTGGGACAGAATCAACCTTAAACGAAGAAATGGCCCAGCAAACCTCAACTAAGGTAATAGGTGCATCAAGAGAAGCCCTAAAAGCAGCTGGCATCACCAGAATGGGCCTTGATTCAGCAGGAGAAACCTTACCACCATATAAGGAACACAAATAAGAATTAACTTTATGCAAAATACCTTCCTTAGCAACAACATCTCCAGAAGAAGTTAGCAAACTATCAATAAAGGTCTCTGTCCTTAGCATACACTTACCCACATAAGGAAGAAATTCCTCACCACTACCCTTAAAGGAGTGAGCCAAGTTCCAAAGAACTACCTTGACCTGCACAATATTGTGCAAATGCAGCTCACAAAGATGCTGAAGAGCACTAGCAGGGTCCTGACATATATGAAAATAAACATACCGGGCATCAGAAGACTGCTTAAACTGAAAATAAGACTGGGCAAACCGATTATAATGAGCAACAAACTTATCCTTAAAGGCTAACCACCATGAAAACAGAGAAGGAAAGAAAGGCAACAGAGTGAAATGATCATCCCATAATTCAAAACAACCTCCTGCCAAGCAAGAGTAGAAGTCCAGGGAGCAATATATCTAGGCAAACCCTTACCCTTAGATAAAGTAGAGGAAACACCAAAGGAAAATAACAAAAAACGGGAGTCAGTAAAGGGTATCAAAGACAAAGAAAAAGAAACTACAGCAATAATGGGAGAACAAAAACAATAAACAATATGGGTGTGTGCAGTGCCATGAAAATAAGTAAAAGCATCAGAGCTACACACGGTAAGGGTGGCCAGGCATAAAAGGTCCTTGCAACAATGAACACTAGAGTCTTGCCTAGATCTAGAATCCCATGGTATAACACCACAATGAAAGTCCCCCCCAAAAAAGAATGGGACAGTCAAAAAGAAAATAAGGCCATAAGAGCTGAAACAATAAATGACATTCAGCTACAGAAATAAAGGCATAGGCAATAACAAAATGTATAAAGGTATGCCTGCACAATAAATCCACCACCAATACCCTACCAGGTAAAACATGAACAACATCCTTAACCACCACCACAGACTTATTATACAGAACCATTATGCTAGACCGGCGATCAGTCCCCAAAGACTAAAACCACCCCCCCAAAACTTCCCATTTTAAACAAGAAGACATTTTGCCCACATCTAACAAACAAATAAATTAAGAAGAAAGGGAAGAAACCCAAGAATGCACAGTCAAATTGCCTAGATAATCTAAAGACACCATACAATTTATATTACAAAAAAACAAAAGCAGGTCAGCCATCAGTAACCAAACTAGAATCATCATCCAAAGCCCTTTTTAGTGCATTTAAGCTTTATAGACCTCTGTTTGGAACATGAAATCTCTGACTGGAACTCAGGCAGATCAGAACTAACATCTGCCACACAACCATCACCCTCTGAGGAGTCCCAACACCTTAGTACCGACATCCAGTAGAAGAAGCAGCAGACACCCCATGTTACCTATTGGAGTCTAACATTTCAGTCCTAGTAGGAACAACATAAATAATAGGTGAAAGGGGAATCCCGGTAGAAAGGCTAGTAATTACAGGGTGTGATGATTTAATAAAGTAAGCAAAGAACACACCTCAGAATCCCCAGAAAGAGTTATAGGAACTGAAGCTGGTAAAGAAGGAGGTGGTGGGTCAGGAATGGGATCCACAGCCTAGTGCAAAGAAACATCAGCAGGCACAATGCTGGCTCAGAGTTAGTAGCAGGCAAAACAGCAGAGGCCTCAGTGGAACCAGGGACTGCAGGGGGCACATCTGGACAACCAGAGTCCCCATGTGAACATAAACACAAATGACACCACTGAGAACAAGCCTTAGCAAAATGCTCAGACAACCCACAATGAGTACATCTCCTAGAAGGACATGCAGGCACCAAATGTGAGAAGTCACCGCAAAAGAAGCATGATTAAGGCTGTCCTGCATATCTCAAAATACCCCTCTGACCACCCAATAAACAAACCAGGCAAATGGGAAACTTCAGAATCTAGCACATGTAAGGCCACCCAGGCCTCCCATGCCCCATACCAAATGCCACCAACATCAGTATCAAAAGACTTTTTCACAGAAAAAAAAATCTGCACAATTTGAGAGCAAAAACTCTCTAACATGAACCCCAGTAACATAAATAGAGCGAGAATACAAAACTGTTTTATGCTTATAATGAATATCTACTTCAGATAACACAGTCAGACCAAGGCTTCTAAGAATTATGCCTAGAAAAACTGGAAACAACATCAACAAAAATACCCTTCCCCCAGTGAATAATAGCACACAAAGACTGAACTGAAACAAATAAAGGCTTTAACAAATAATGCCAAATAAACTTACATGATAAAGGCTGATCTGAAGCAGATTTCAAATGCACCAAAGGTTTATAAACAATCCGTACCTGTCCATTAAACCCAAGCTGACTGCCAGAAGCAGAAACTGACATTTTTACCACAGCAACAAAGGATTTAGCTTTAGAAACAACAGTACATGCACCAGAAGCTACAGTGCTAGTAAAAGTAGCTGGCTTCTCCACTAAGGGAGCTAAAACAGCAGATACTGAAGCAGTAAAAGTCTGAACAATCCTGTAATTCCATAGAATCACCCCAGTCAAGTAAAGTCAAATTATCAGCATCTTTCAAAACAGTGGAACCTTCAAAAGAGGTCTGAGAACTAGACAAAGATGATACAGGTGAAAAAGACACTGAAACATTACCAGAAGCCAAATTAGCAACCCGCGGTGGTGGTGCTGCAGTAGCGTTGCCGCCTCACAGTAAGACGCTGTCCGGTTTGATTCTCAGCTAGAGCATCTTCTGCGTGGAGACATGCGTGAATGGGCGTACCTTCATTGAAGGTTGTGCATCAGGGCTGGTAACTCGGCATGTAAAAATCAACTACCAATCATTAGCGGATCGGAGTTCCGCTGTGGCGACCCCTAACCGGGAAAAGCCGAAAGACACAACAACAACAACAATAGTAGAAGCAGCAGCAGGAGCCAAAACTCCTGCTGCTGAAATGGCTGCCATCTTATTTCACCCAGATGTGAAAGCAAGGACTTCCTAAAGGTTTGGAGTAAGCATCCTCATTGATCCTTTTGAACCTTTTTACATTTTTTTCAAGTTTTTATCTTCTGGTATTCAAGCTCTGAATTTTGAGCAGGTTTCAGCTTGTTTGTGCATTGTGCAGCACTGTGCACTGCCTTGCAGTTCTGTGCCATAGTCTGACAGATAAATTTGACAAAGTTTCCCTTAGATACAGCTGTAGCACATTAGTGTAGTCCTTACCTTAGGAATTTTCCAGTCTAAGAAATACTGCTAGTGAGCTATGACCTATTAAACCACCAGCAAAAAAAAAAAATGGCAGAAATAGCCATCTACTGAGCACTTCCTTGATCAGACCTGAAATGCCTCCACTTTGTGATAACAGTTCTTCAATCTAGCATTATGGACAGTTGGACTACCCTTGTTTCTCCTGCCAACCTTGTTGACTTGAGTCACCTGAGGCACTGTAGCAATTGCCTCATGTACACTGACAACCGTCTACTAATAACTCACTCTAGTACAAAGTGCAAGAGATGTAGCTACACCAAGAATCTTGAATCCCTGCTCTCTCACACTTGAAACTGACACTGAAGAGGTTGTCAACTCACCCATCACTACTCATGAACATAGTTCCACTACGTATGCACATAGTATGCATCAAACATAAAAATGAAAATACATGGAGGTTCACTTAAAAAACTTACTGAAACACCAGAGACCTCCAAAACACAAGATTGATACAACTAATACAGTTCCCACAGCATCTATGATACATAGTAACACCTGTGTCTCACCTACCAAGCCCATAAGATGTAACACTGGTTCAAGGCCTCAAAGATTACCCAGGCTTTGCAAGGCTACAATGCCTTCCACAACTTCAGACCACAAAACAAACATGAGAACCAAAGGAGGTGATGTTTCTATCTATATTAGAGAAAAATTCACCTCCTGCCTAGTTAGACTGGACAACTCCACAGAGTTACTCCAAGTTCAGATTACTGTGGGTAAGAACCCCATTGAAGTCATAGCCAATTATGGATCCCCTTCCATGGGTCATGATGCACACAAAGCCTACTTGACCAAACTGGAATCAATCCAAATATTCCAAAACATTATGAGGGATTTCAATTATCCCATCAGCTGGGAAGCCTACTCTAGCCCTAACTCACAAGTGCAAAATTTCCTTGACTTTGTTAACTCAAATGCCCTGGAACAAATTGTTCATACCCTGAAAAGAGGAACAAACATACTAGATCTGGTCCTCACTAACATGACAAACAAATGCACTGCCACAACTGTCAAACCCTCATTAGTTAAAACTGACCACAAATCAGTCATCTTCAAGCTGTCACTAACATCAGAACTCACAAAGGGCAAAGTCAGACTAAAAAACTTCACCAAGGCAAACTATACCCTCCTAGGGGAAAGTATATGTATTCCAAGCCCCACCCCCAGCCGAAAGTGGTAACAACACCAAAGCTTAAACTAAAGCCCTATAGAAGCATTTGCATAGGGGTATAGACTTGGTTATACCGGAAAGAATGAAAGCCAGATCCCCAAGTGAAAACAAGCTGCTATGGTGGACATACAGCATCAACAAACATTACAACAAAAGCAATAAGTTGCTGTCCAAGAAAACAAAGGCAAGGCCCCAACAATGGAAAAGCACCCTCCTTAGTCTCAACAGGCAAACAAGACAAAATGTCTAATCCTCTAAGGGCATCTTTGAGAAAACTTAGCAAGCACAGCCAAGGATAACCATAAGGCCTTTTACAGCTATGTACATAGCCTAAAAGGTAGGACTCAAGCATGTGCTGAACTAGTGATTAACGGTATCACACACACTGATCGTGCAGAGATAGCAAACATGATAGCAGAAAGGTTTGGTGAAAATTTCACTCACTTATCCCCTCCAAACTTATCACAAACCTTTCCCCAAATCCCCCCCATCCCACCCTACATATCTAAAGAGCAGGTCATTAAAGCCTTTTCCAAGGCAGAATCACAGCCTCTATGGGACCAGACAGCATTCCAGGCTGTCTTCTAAATAGGATAAAACATGAACTAGCATCACCATTAAGTACTGTTTTTAATCATAGCCTAACCACAGGCTTTGTTCCTGCAGAATGGAGAGCATTAACAGTTATTCCCCTCCACAAAGGTGGCCTAGCAACAGACCCAGGGAATTATAGACCCATAAGTCTGAACAGTCTCATCTGTAAGGCCATATAATGTATCATTATGGACCTCATAAATATAGGGCTCTAGGACTATTGAACAAAAGTTCAATAGTCCGAATCCACAATCACTGAAAACACTTTAACGAAAGCACTTTCACCAAAAAAGCACTTTCATTAAAGTGTGTTAAAAAAAAAAACATTACATTTACATTTTTGCAGGGGGGACAAGCCCCCCTGCACCACCCACATGGGGGGCTGTGCCCCATACTTTAATATTCTCACTCCGATGTCGCACTACAGTGGGGAAAAGGGAATTTTCCCTTATCCCTACTGTAGTGCGATCTCCACAACAGGTATACCTACGTAAAAGTGCTTTTTCGGTGAAAACTTAACTTATCTGCCAGGATGTTGGCAATATCAGTTGGTTCTGTAATTTTCATGTCATTGTGCTGTAACTCAGAGCAGATCTGGGTGTTGCCATTGAGATTGTTGACATAGCTATAGAATGCTTTGTGGTTGTCCTTAGAATCAGTGGAGATTTTGTTTTCGTAGCTAGCTTTGGAGGAACTTATAAGGGATCTCAGCTTCTTACTGAGGCTATCCAGGCAGCTCCTCTACTCATGGGATTTTACTCTCTTTTGCAACAGTTTCTTCCTTCTGTTGTACAGTTTTTTTATGGCAGGGGACCACCAGATTAGCCACCATTTTTTGGAGGATAGTGTCTTGGTTCTGTTGGGGATAGCACGATCCATGCACTCGTGTAAGTGCTTATAGAGTGCATTTGTGTAGGATTCAGCAGTCATAACTGTATTGTCTATCTGCATGGGTGTCATGAAGTTCACCACTTCTGTCTTCAGAAGCATGAAGTTGGCTTTGGAGAATTTTTTTACCGTGGTTTCCTTAATGTTGTAAATGCAACAGTTCTACCAGTTAGTTTTGGTTGGCACCACTCGGGAAACCTAGCAGTCTTCCCTACCATAATATAAATTCTGTACCCCCATGTGGTTTAGATTAACACCTCTGGGCATGCTGAATATGTAACTTAAGTGTCAGCTCATTATCGTTCCTGAATTATTCAATCTTCTCAAGGTGCTGGGCAGATAAACATGGTGTTAGGAGCATACCTCTCAACTGCACAGATTTTCACAGATTGTCCAGATTTTCGCCTCAAATATTTGGTCTTTTCCTCATACAATCTGTGGTTTTCTGTCAAATCATGGAGGACTGAAGTCACTAAATAATGACCAAATAATGACATATATTTGAGTTTCAAACTTCATATCCTTCAGAAAATGCATGCTAACACAAATCCTGTTATTCTAGAAACTTTCCGAGTTTATAAGAGCAATATTTAAAATCTGTCCCTATTTTTTGGGCCTTTATTTTAGGCTTTGTCCAGATTTCCTGCATTAAGAGGTTGAGAGGTATGGTTAAGACCTACACAATACTGCGTACATGATGAAGGAATGAAGTCCCTTCAGTAGGGAAGAAAGCACTCAACCGGTGTGTGGTACAATAAAGCTTTTTGGATTTACCAGTTGCTGTGAAGGTTTTTTTCAGTGGTTCCAGTTGTGGTTTGGAGTTGGAGGCATTGTTACTTTGTAATACTGTGTATATACCTGAGCAGTACAAGAGCAAGTATTAAGAACTTTGGCTAGGTAATGCCTTGCATTTGTGACTAATTAGTAATTTTGCATGTTCAGTTACTTATCATTCCTGCTAATGAGAAGTACAGTTACAGAGGGTGTGTCAGGGAGAATAGTTTTACTGAGAAGGTTTCATGTACATTTATTGACTTAGAAAATAACCTTGATACATCCCTTAGTAAAAGATGTATAGGATGATTATATGCCTGTGATGATAAAAGGGTTGTAAGTCATATCAAGCATATATAACAGACAAACAGAACAAACTACTAATTCATTGCAAAATGTAATATATGCATGGTACAAAGGAAATCAATGGAGTAATGCACACAAAAGGAAACAACAATCATGTCTTGCAGACATTTGTAATTTCACATGCTTGACTATTATAACGTTTGCAAGGGTTTCATTCAGCAAGACTTGTACTGTGACAGGAAAATGGCAACTGCACAATAACAAGTATATCTTACTGTCCAAATGTAAATGTAAAAATTATAAAGTTGAGTATATGTGCTCTACTTTCTGTATAATTCTATGTCAGTGCTGAGATTGCAAGCACAGTTAATCATGTCAGTGTTTCACAGTAATGCCATGGTTTCAGTGATCAAAACTATAGAGGGTTACATCTCTGTGGAAACAAGGATCCTTATTGTCAACTTCAGAAGCATTGCTGAATCAACCAGAGCCCCGTACTGGTACCATGAACCACTCCCCTCAGCTTTTCAAGTGAAGAGCAAAAAATGTAGACCTTTGTTTTACAGGCACACCAACCAGGTGGCCAAATGCACAACATGACCCCCCTCCTGCTCCAGCCATTCAGATCCTGTTTCTGTGCTCGGCCCCAACCCTCTTTCAATACAGTTTTTTTTTATTCTTCTTTTAAGCTGTAGCAAACAGCACAAGCAGTGCAGGGTTTGAATGTACATTAGGAATTGTTTGAAATTAGGGGTCAGAATCCAGTTATTTATTTTTTTGTAGTTGAACCTGAACTACAATTGCAATTTCAAAGGTGACTGCTGCAATACAAGTGTATATAATGGATGCTAAAGTTAACTGATCTTTGTCAACTGCAGTACTCATAGCATTGATCATAGTAAAGTTAAAGCACACTTGCATGTGTATGATGTTACAAATAGTTTTGCAAAACTATGAGGCAGTACAATCATCAACATTATGGGTTAGGAAAGTATGACAAGGTCAGCAACACAGGTTTAAGCATGCATATGAGATGGCTTCAGTGGAAAAACAGTTTTCATTACCCCAAGTATACATTGTACTGACGTATGATGTGTAGAATATCATATTCTGCTAAATATGTATGGCCACTTCCTCAATATGTGTTATGTATCATAACTTTAATGCAAGCAACAAGTCCACTCAAATTCATCCTTATAAAAGTGTTTATTTTTTCTTTGCATGACAGTTGTCAGGGAGCTCTATTAGTAAGTAGAAATGACTGTAAGGAAATGGAATTTTACATCCTATGGCAAAAACTCAAAAAATTAAGCGTGTGCTTAGATGTTAACAATGTCTGCACAGATATGCTTAACTTCAGCATGCATCAGTTAGTATTAATTATACTATAAAATCAATGCAATGGAAACAATTCCACATGACTACATATATGCCTCAAATTATTAATGCAAAGAACACCTCAAAGTACAACAGTTCCAGGCTTGAGAGAATTAGGTCTAGCTCCAGTCATGTTCAGAAATGTACACCTCAATTTATATCTTGGGAATATCTTTTCTTCTGTTGCATTGACAGTTAATACACAGAATAAAGAAGTTCAGATTTGTTTTTATCATGAATTTGATTTCCAAGTGATATCACTCACAGTTTGCAAAATGTATGTGCTACCAAGGCATTATGTACTACTGAAAATACATTTGCATAAGGACAACATTGAATGACAACAACATCGAGATTGTCTTGTCATATTTGTTTGTGACAATGTTCTAGTTATGATTGCCATCAACCTTCAGAGCTGCCAATATACCAACAGAAATGTTGCTGGGATATCAGCACTAACCAGCAGCTGACTGAGTGTGAAACATTTGTAAATACATTGATCAGCCCACATGGCTATGTTTCACACAAAGTGGATATTGAACAAATCATATCCATATGTCATTCCATTCCATTAGTGTGTTTTCTGTTGCAGAAATGCAGTTGGTCAATGCAGGTGATGGTGAGGATAGTGCTTGATTTAGAGAACAAAGGTGGTGTCAGGAGGAGATCAGGATCTTTTTTGGATTCCTCGTTAACCATTGCATCTGAAGGCTACTGCAGGAAAAGTACACTGGGTAACAGTACAAGACTGCAGCTTTGAATATCTTGGTGAAGGCTGTGATCAGTGGAGCTGACATCCCATGCACCGGTGACCTCTCAGCTGTCCAGACTTACAGAGAATGTCCACATTTTTGCCTCATATTTTAGTCTGTACCTTATAAAATGTGTGCTTTATTGACAAATCACTGAGAATGGAAGTCACTATATGATGTACATTTCAGCTTCAGATTTCATATCCTTCAGAAAACTCATGCTAACAAAAAATTCTGTTATTCTAGAAACTTTCTAAGTTTACAAGAGCAGTATTTAAAATCTGTCCTTGTTTCTGAGCTTTTGCCCCTCCATTATTTTCAGCTTTGTGCAGATTTATTGCTGTAAAGGTTGAGTTAAGTGGTGAAGAATATCATCACAATTACAGTAATTTGAAAAAGCACAAGCAGAACCTTCTTCACTGAAGTGAGGGGTATTTTAGGGCCAATGACCTACCTTAGCTGAGTAGGCATAGTGGCCCATTACCAGCCAATACAATACCATGGGTTGCCAACACAAAAATCGTTCATTATTTTTTCCCTGTTCTGTATAGCTTCTGCAAAGACCATCAGTCCATAATTGATTGACACTGCCACAGATGAGTAACCATACTCTTACATACCAAATATACATACTAGCTCAAATAGCTCTTGAAACATTACATTAGCCAATATTTAGTCAACATAGCTGTGTGTGAGTCAAAATCCATGCAGCAGCAGCAGTTAGTCTGGACTACCCAAAAATCTACTATTCTGCAGTTAGAATAAAATTGTAATAATTTCAGATGGACATTTCATGAGTTGGAATGCATAAAGTAATTATGCAATAGTCACACATGTCTTTACATAATGTGTATAATACTGATGAGAATAATGTGTGGTTTAACATACCTGTATGGCTTCACATTCATATGTGAATGTGACAAATCTTTAAATATTTATGTGGCAATATGTATGGAATTAAAAATCCAATTCCTGGTGCAGAGTAGAAAAAAAACGGTGCAGCTCGAACAGGACAGGAACAACTTCTACTGTACAACACAGTTCCACAGGTTTAAATCCACAGGTTAAGCGCTTTCATCTGTTCTATATACAGACTTCCTCAGAACCAAGGTAATCCATCACCAGCTCTCATTATAAATCCAATTTAGCGCCAAAATTTAAAAATATCCTTATGCTGCCTTAAAGAGACATTCACCAATTCCTCTCATGCACAACTAATACATGACATTTATAAATACTGTTTATCTAATACATTAAATTCGAAAGCTTGTGAACTCTATAAATAATTAAACTTATACTTATAAAAATGAATGAACTTGTATACAATATATATATATAAATATGTTGATAGTAAATCTACTCTAAAAAATCCACATAAAAAAATTGCACATAAAATTAATACATATAAAAATTGATGCAATATGTTTTAGAAACTTGTGTACTTAAAAATTCAATATAGTGTTGGCTAGAATATACAACAATAATTGATTCAATAATATATATACATATATAGAAGAACATCTAAATAGAAATATTGTATAAAAAATTATATAAAAATCATGATGGAAGTATATGTTAGATATATATTAAAAATTAAAAATACATGCAACAGTACTGATGTGCTGAAGCTACAACATAATTAGTCAAAAATAAGAAATTGTTTGATACTAATACTATCATTGATGCCTGGAAGACTTGTGGCATCTGTGAATATCTGCCACTTACTTTCCATCATAGCTAAATACACGTTCCAATTACCCCCACAAACACTGCTTTCAACATGTTCTAATATGGAAAATTTGAAATAATGTTGATTCCCTTTGCTAAATATATGCTTATACAAAGCATTCTTCATATCTTTAGTCTGAATCTTGTAATAATGTTCATATATTCTTTTTTTGAAATTCCGCTCAGTCTTACCTATGTAGAATGCTGAGCATACAACACATTTTGCAAGATATACTACTTGTCTAGTATTACAATTTCCTACCTTACTTTTGATATATGTCTTATTAATATTGTCCAACTTAAATTGCACCTCTTCATTGATGTATTTACATTGGTTACAAGAGCCACATTTTGAAGTTCCCTTAAAATTTGACTTATATTTTGCTGTGTGTTTTGTCTTCTTAATGTTAGGGGCTGTTTTAAATACACATGTGGGATATTTACCTAATGTGATACCTATACTTTCTATTATAGTAATCAAATCCCAATGTCTATTTAATATCTCTTTCACTTGGTTGGCATATGGTGTGTACATAATTACGCACGCTCTTCTGAAAGGTTCTAATGTAGTATCTTTCCTTCCAATATCTTTGTCTCTTTCTCTTGACATACCCAACAGTGGTAAATATTTATTCCCCCATTGTTGTCTCACATAGCCTGTGACATCTTTTAACATTGAGGTAGGATAGCCCCTACTTCTAAACATATTGAATATTAACTCTATTTCCTCTTCCATTATATTTTGACTCGAAGACATGCGAGCTGCCCGAATGCATTGTCCTTTTACCACATTCTTAAAAATGCATGGGTGGTGACAACTACTGAACTCTATGTAGTCGTTTGAAAATGTGTTTTTTCTATATATTTTGGATGCAAAACCATTTCTAGTATGACTTATATATGTATCCATATATTCTATACCTTCATCATTAAATTTGTGAGTAAATTTCAGGAATTCAGTTGTCCCATTAATGTAGTTGATAAACAAATTAATTTGTTCTTGTGTACCATTCCATAAAATAAATAAATCATCTAAGTATCTAATGTAAAGTACTATATATTGGTTGAATTCACTTTGAAAGACATAGTTGGACTCCCACTCTAACATAACGAGGTTTGCAAAAATTGGGGCACAAGAGGCCCCCATAGCGACATCTCTATTCTGTCTAAAGAATTCACCTTGGAATTGGATATAATTATGTTCTAAAACTAAACTCATCATATCCGTGATTAAATTAATCTTGTCCCATGTTAATTTTGAAACTTTTCTCAAGCTATTACAGAAATATTCCAAACCTACATCTTTAGGTATGCATGAGGAAAGATCAATGACATCAATTGTCAAAAAAATCAACCCTTCATTCCAAATATCAGAAGTTAATTTGCTTAAAAAATTCCAAGAATCCTTTGTTAGATGTGGAATGTTTTCATATACATGTTTTGTCCATCTATCAATTGTCACACCCAAATTGTACATCTTTGACCTAGATCCAGATATTATAGGTCTGAACGGAGGATTATCCATACACTTATGAATTTTAGGTATACCTATAATGTTCGCCACTGTGGGGAATTCTACTTTAATAAATTCATAAATCTCATTCGTAATTCTGTTGTCTATCAAATATTCTTCAATAGCTAAATCAATTCTTTTATAGCCTATATTAACTTGGTTTAGAGAAATAGCTTCGTAGTTACCTGATAGATGTAAAATATTAAATATCTTGGCATTATAGTCAAAACTATTATATGTAACTGTGCCTCCTCCTTTATCTGGTTTCATAATTCTGATATCTTTGTTGCTAATAAGTGATTCTAAACATCTCCGTTCGTTATTAGTAAGATTATCATCCATCATTTTATTATGACCATCACCTGCCTTGATATTCTTATATAGCCAATAGATTTCTTTGCATACCATTTTTTCAAAATTGACTACTTGGGTGTTTGAGACTGGGATATATGAACTTTTTCTTTTCAAATTATTTTGTATCCCATGCCCAGTCATTTCATCTTTTTGTCCAAATTGTAATGCCAAATTTAACCTTCTACAATATAATTTTATTTCCTTAATAGTATCAACTAAATTAAAACTAGTAGTGGGTATATACTTCATCCCTTTACTAAACAATGTAAAAAAATCATAACCAATTTCATAATCCGTATAATTATAAACATTAAAACCATTATGTGTATATAAAATAACTTTCCCTTCACTTCTTACTGTATTTGTCCCATTACCTTGGCCATCTACTTCTTGCTCAATATATGATGGAGTTACATAGTTAGTTTGTTCAATATTTGAATATATATAATAGAAAGCAAAGGAAGATACAGCGAGACGTTGAACTATATGAGAACAACAGAGTGTACATTTGGCCCAAAGACAGAATAGTTAAAGAGAAGGAAAAGTTTCAGAATGTCAGAAGTAGAGGTAGCAATTATGAAGGGGAGTCAAATTTTCAAGGAGGAATATTTTTTCCAGCCCCGAAACAGCAGCACAGAAATTAATGACAAATATGTCTCAGACAGTTTTTGATAACAATACTGAGTACATTGATCATGATTTTAAACAATATATAGTGGCAAAAAAGGATGATATGGATGGCCATGTATATATCCAAGGAAGCAAGTTAGATATGGAAGGAAAGGAAGGTAATGCTTTCCTACACTCATACTATGGCACAAGTACTGATTTATCAATAGAGAAATCGATGACTATCCATCTCTCCACAGTTTTCGATACAAATATTGAACAAACTAACTATGTAACTCCATCATATATTGAGCAAGAAGTAGATGGCCAAGGTAATGGGACAAATACAGCAGGAAGTGAAGGGAAAGTTATTTTATATACACATAATGGTTTTAATGTTTATAATTATACGGATTATGAAATTGGTTATGAATTTTTTACATTGTTTAGTAAAGAGATAAAGTATATACCCACTACTAGTTTTAATTTAGTTGATACTATTAAGGAAATAAAATTATATTGTAGAAGGTTAAATTTGGCATTACAATTTGGACAAAAAGATGAAATGACTGGGCATGGGATACAAAATAATTTGAAAAGAAAAAGTTCATATATTCCAGTCTCAAACACCCAAGTAGTCAATTTTGAAAAAATGGTATGCAAAGAAATCTATTGGCTATATAAGAATATCAAGGCAGGTGATGGTCATAATAAAATGATGGATGATAATCTTACTAATAACAAACGAGATGTTTAGAATCACTTATTAGCAACAAAGATATCAGAATTATGAAGCCAGATAAAGGAGGAGGCATAGTTATATATAATAGTTTTGACTATAATGCCAAGATATTTAATATTTTAAATCTATCAGGTAACTATGAAGCTATTTCTCTAAACCAAGTTAATATAGGCTATAAAAGAATTGATTTAGCTATTGAAGAATATTTGATAGACAATAGAATTACGAATGAGATTTATGAATTTATTAAAGTAGAATTCCCCACAGTGGCGAACATTATAGGTATACCTAAAATTCATAAGTGTATGGATAATCCTCCGTTCAGACCTATAATATCTGGATCTAGGTCAAAGACGTACAATTTGGGTGTGACAATTGATAGATGGACAAAACATGTATATGAAAACATTCCACATCTAACAAAGGATTCTTGGAATTTTTTAAGCAAATTAACTTCTGATATTTGGAATGAAGGGTTGATTTTTTTGACAATTGATGTCACTGATCTTTTCTCATGCATACCTAAAGATGTAGGTTTGGAATATTTCTGTAATAGCTTGAGAAAAGTTTCAAAATTAACATGGGACAAGGTTAATTTAATCACGGATATGATGAGTTTAGTTTTAGAACATAATTATATCCAATTCCAAGGTGAATTCTTTAGACAGAATAGAGGTGTCGCTATGGGGGCCTCTTGTGCCCCAATTTTTGCAAACCTCGTTATGTTAGAGTGGGAGTCCAACTATGTCTTTCAAAGTGAATTCAACCAATATATAGTACTTTACATTAGATATTTAGATGATTTATTTCTTTTATGTAATGGTACACAAGAACAAATTAATTTGTTTATCAACTACATTAATGGGACAACTGAATTCCTGAAATTTACTCACACATTTAATTATGAAGGTATAGAATATTTGGATACATATATAAGTCATACTAGAAATGGTTTTGCATCCAAAATATATAGAAAAAACACATTTTCAAACGACTACATAGAGTTCAGTAGTTGTCACCCCCCATACATTTTTAAGAATGTGGTAAAAGGACAATGCATTCGGGCAGCTCACATGTCTTCAAGTCAAAATATAATGGAAGAGGAAATAGAGTTAATATTCAATATGTTTAGAAGTAGGGGATATCCTACCTCAATGTTAAAAGATGTCACAGGCTATGTGAGACAACAATGAGGGAATAAATATTTACCACTGTTGGGTATGTCAAGAGAAAGAGACAAAGATATTGGAAGGAAAGATACTACATTAGAACCTTTCAGGAAAGCGTGCGTAATTATGTACACACCCTATGCCAACCAAGTGAAAGAGATATTAAATAGACATTGGGATTTGATTACTATAATAGAAAGTATAGGTATCACATTAGGTAAATATCCCACATGTGTATTTAAAACAGCCCCTAACATTAAGAAGTTACATGAGAAGACAACACACACAGCAAAATATAAGTCAAATTTTAAGGGAACGTCAAAATGTGGCTCTTGTAACCAATGTAAATACATCAATGAAGAGGTGCGATTTAAGTTGGACAATATTAATAAGACATATATCAAAAGTAAGGTAGGAAATTGTAATACTAGACAAGTAGTATATTTTGCAAAATGTGTTGTATGCTCAGCATTCTATATAGGAAAGACTGAGCGGAATTTCAGAAAAAGAATATATGAACATTATTACAAGATTCAGACTAAAGATATGAAGAATGCTTTGTATAAGCATATATTTAGCAAAGGGAATCAACATTATTTCAAATTTTCCATATTAGAACATGTTGAAAGCAGTGTTTGTGGGGGTAATTGGAAAGTGTATTTAGCTATGATGGAAAGTAAGTGGCAGATATTCACAGATGCCACAAGTCTTCCAGGCATCAATGATAGTATTAGTATCAAACCATTTCTTATTTTTGACTAATTATGTTGTAGCTTCAGCACATCAGTACTGTTGCATGTATTTTTAATTTTTAATATATATCTAACATATACTTCCATCATGATTTTTATATATTTTTTTATACAATATTTCTATTTAGATGTTCTTCTATATATGTATATATATTATTGAATCAATTATTGTTGTATATTCTAGCCAACACTATATTGAATTTTTAAGTACACAAGTTTCTAAAACATATTGCATCAATTTTTATATGTATTAATTTTATGTGCAATTTTTTATGTGGATTTTTTAGAGTAGATTTACTATCAACATATTTATATATATATATATATTGTATACAAGTTCATTTATTTTTATAAGTATAAGTTTAATTATTTATAGAGTTCACAAGCTTTCGAATTTAATGTATTAGATAAACAGTATTTATAAATGTCATGTATTAGTTGTGCATGAGAGGAATTGGTGAATGTCTCTTTAAGGCAGCATAAGGATATTTTTAAATTTTGGCACCAAATTGGATTTATAATGAGAGCTGGTGATGGATTACCTTGGTTCTGAGGAAGTCTGTATATAGAACAGATGAAAGCGCTTAACCTGTGGATTTAAACCTGTGGAATTGTGTTGTACAATAGAAGTTGTTCCTGTCCTGTTCGAGCTGCACCGTTTTTTTTCTACTCTGCACCAGGAATTGGATTTTTACTTGCAGTTTCTACAGTTGTTTCGTTGTTCGTTGTTGTGAATATGTATGGAATGTGATATATTAAAATTATATTGCATTTATGATATTTTTCTTTGTTGTCTCTCCCCACAACCTATCTCTCATTTTTTCTCGCTTTTTTAATGAAACTGGGACTATATTTCCTACTGCAATACGAATGAACATCACCACGGGGAGCAAGGCTAGTCTTGGAGTCTCAGGCTGCCAACCATCCACAGGTGGCTTCAGTGGCACCACTACCACAGGCAGTGTAGGCACCTGGTACTTTTGGGTCACAAAATGCTAGTGTTGCCTCCACAGTTCCTGCACTACTTATTCCAAATGTGTCAGGTAGCTCCGCCGTGAGAGTGATGCACTGGTGCCCACTAGGAGTAGTGACAATGGAGGTAGCAAGAATGTCACCCATCAAGAATGGACAGAGCTAATGGAAGAGTTAATGGACAGGGAACTATTATGGCAAATCCGTACTAAGGCTCATCACTTTCCTGGTATCAACGAGGCACAATCAATAAAATGTGTCCTTAAATGGCTCTCTTACAATAGATAGGTATATTAATTCACACATTTTCCTGATACATTTTCCTGATGCATCTTCTAGAAAGGTATTACAATACATAGCATTCTAATTTGTAATGTTTTTACAATGGAGGCTTTACCCCTTGTAAGACTTTTGTTTAGTAATAGGAATTTTACTGGAAGGGTTGTTTATTTAATTTAAGAAGAGTCGCGTTAGTACTATCACGCGCCCTCACTTTGTTAACAACTGACTATTTTTATTTATTCAGTGAGGTTTTATAGGTAGGCTGAATAAGCTTTTTTTCATGTGTAAAGGCGCTCACCTTTGTGATTTATTATGATTTATTAAGATTTATTAAGATTTTAAAAACCAAATAATGTGTTTAATAACAGTAACATTATTTAGCAATAAGTGATTTCTTAAATATATTTAACAACAGGAACATGCTTTAACTAGATCTAATAACATCTAGGAACAAACACGCTTATTTGATATTTATCACCTGTTGTCATTTTAGAGTATTTAATCTTTATAAAATGTGGCTCTAATGTATCTTATTTTATTTTATTACACATAGACTGTATATTTTATAGTCTAGTAACACGCAGCAACACAACATTTAGTAATAGCGGAAGTGATGCTAGCGTTTATTTTACAGTTCCCATGGTTTTTAACTGGAATGAGATGCTAGTTTCCTTGATTGGTTGATGCAAAATGTATGTAATTATTTAAACAGCAGTGTTATGTCATCCCACTGTTTGTCTGATGAAGGTGAGTTATTGAACTTGCCGAAAGCGCTAACATTTATTGGAAGAATAAATTTGTGGAACTATCAGCTCCTCTTATTGTGTTTCATTCACCTTTTGGTTTTTATAGTGGTTCGTGAGTTTTTCTATTTGTACAAGCGTTAATGGACAGGGACCTAGGTGCTCATATTGGCAGAACATAAAAATTCCTGCATCGAATAGCCAAACTGATGCCCCATCCAACACTGCCCAATGTGTCTGCAACAGGAGATAGTGATGATATTTCAGAGGATGAGTACTAGGTTCTCACTGTCCTCATGCTGGATAAGAATGCACCTCTGAAGCCCCATTCATATCTCCAATCATGGTGTCCTCCTACCTTTGTGTTCATTATTTTCCCTTTCTGTCTTGTATGTACTATATGTCTGCACCTGCCAACTAACCTACCCTACCTACCCCTCTTATTCTTGAATACCTTCACCAACATTCTTCTCTCTTAAAAAATAAAAATAAAATGGCCACCTGTCCCACAAAAAATTAAACTCATACATAGCTCTTCATATCTTAAATGTGAGTGTATGACACACTTGATCTGATCCATTTGGCCATACACCATTATTAAGTTGTTGTCTCTCTCTCTCTCTCTCTCTCTCTCACACACACACACGCACACACACACACACACACACACACACACACACACACACACACACACACACACACACACACACACACACACACACACCCTGAAGTGGTGATATCCAAGTTCCTCAAATTATTTACAGGAATACACTGTTAGTGTGTGAAGACGTAAATAGCTATGGTGCTCTTCCACCGTTATACTTCACATTATTTTAATCTACTCCCATGCCTTACCCTCTGCTTGCTTCCCATTTTTCACCACAATCCTTCATCCCCTTTTCACACTTTTAATCTGGTAAAATAATAGACTCACACAACACACACATGGTCAAAAATGACCCATAAGCCAAAATTTCTATTTCTGTCCTCACCATTTGCATAATGCTTGGCATTGAGCACCAGTGGTAATTGATAGTAACTAACTGTCCACATGCCATGGCAAAAACTGAAGATTTTAACTTTGGCCACATTAGCATGGTGCTAGTCTTGCTACCGTGCTTATCCCCACTGCAGACCAAAAAGTAACACTGATAGCACTCTGAGGAGATTGTTATTCTTATAAAGTTAAAATTGCTGGAGCAATGTCAGACTCAAAGCCAGTCACAAGTGGTGTCCCACAGGGATCTGTCCTGGGACCCCTCTTGTTCAGCATTTATTTCTCAGATGTTAAAGCAAACATGGGAGGGTTGTGGCTGACAAAGTTTGCAGATGACTGCAAACTAGGCGCCATAGTCGATACACCAGCAGACACATACATCCTACAAAAAGGCCTCACAGAAACGGACAACTGGTGCCGGAGTCATGGCCTTAAACTAAATGCCAAAAAATGTATAGTCATCCCCTTTGGGAAAAACAAAGTACCCACAAATTATCACTTAGACAGCAACCCACTGAATATGGAAAAAGTAATCAGAGACCTAGGGACCCAAGTCGACAGCGACCTCTCATTTGACACCCACGTTGCCAAAGTGGTTAGAAAAACATTCTACCTTGCACACCTTATCATGAAGGGATTCACATCCAGGTCCAAGGATGTCATTGTACCCCTATACTCCTCCCTCATCAGACCCATGATTGAGTACAATGCCCCATTTGGTATGTAGCTCACCCGGCATTTGCAACAGCTAGAGAGACCACAAAAGTACCTCACCAAGAGGATCAAGGGTCTCCAACATATGTATTATTCTGCCAGACTAAAGAAACTCCAGCTCTATTCAGTAGCATACCGCCTGCTCAGAGGTGATCTCTGCCTGACGTACAAGGCCATGTTGGACATGCTGCACCTCAAAAAAATCCAAATCCATCAGAACCACGAGAGCTAAGGACTTAAACATCGGCACAAGTATGACTAGGACATGCTGGAGGGATAGATTTATAACCCAGAGGCTTCCCATGCTCTGGAACAACATCCCAGTTCATGTTAGGCAGAGCCCCTCACTGACTTTCTTCAAGAGAAATCTTGATGAGTGGATGGGAGATCATAACTTTACCCCAGGGGTCACATCTGTGTCACTACTCGACAGGGGCACAGTAAACTAATTTTATTATATAAGGGGACCTTCACTGTGTCACTACTAGACAGAGGCACAGTATTCTAGATCTATTCTGTGCATTTTTGTACCATTTCATGGGGTGGCAAAAGCCACATCACTATGGCTAGGCTTACAAATGCCCCAGGGCAGATAGCCTAGTACTAAACTATGAAACTATGAAACTATATGTTTAACAGGCTTCAGGGTTTAATGTGCACCATATGGTATGTTACAGTTTTCATTACTGTTATGAAGATGCAGGCATAATCTCGTGTATCACACTTTTCTAATTGTCCCTTCAAACGTATAAATCATACTGCCTAAAATATTACTTGCTTTGTGATGCTCTCAGGTAATGTTCAGGCCTAGAAAATGTTGATGCAGATTAACAGGTGTCTGAATCCAACATTATGCAAAATTAAGTTATTTTTTCCCCATTATATTTTTCCTTCTGAAGTACTGGATAGATGTGATAGTCTTCCACCAGTACCCTGCTATTTTTTATTTACTATTCCAGAATCCCACCCTTTCTCATACCTTTCCACCTCTAAATGCAAGAAATCTGGACAAAGTGAAAAGTTATGGGATGAGCAAAAGTTTAAAACTTGGAACAGATTATAATTATTAATTCTGTATACTTTGGAAGTTCTTAGAATAAAATATTAAGCATTAACATTCCTTTTCTGAAGGATATGAAGTTTTACACATAAATGTATGTTATTACATAGTGACATCAGTCCTCAATGATTTGTTAGAGAAAAAAACATTTGGAAGATTAGCACAACAAAATTATGTTTAAACATCTGGACATTCTGCAAATATGTGGGCAATGGAGAGGTATGCTACCGCATTATCCATATTATTAACACTTTACTGTAATAATCATGACAGATGTTTAATCATGACACTGAATACATTACCACAACAAGCGCAAATTACAAAATGGCTAAGTCACAAAAATGTCTGCATGCATGTATTCCTTATTTGTGTGGTGCTTGCATGGAACATGATACGCTACTGTTAATTCCCATTCTAAGTTCAGAAACTCAAAAAATAATTAACCATGTGCCAATATTTTTCCATCAGTTGTACAAATGAACGTGGCAGCAGTATGCTTCAATAAGCAACTCTGACATAAAGAAAGTAATGTCTGTGGCTTGTATTACTTGTGCATGGTTTAATGACTCACTATAGTCAACATATGATGAGTTCACTGTGATGGTACTACATTATGTCAATGAGTTTTGCAGTTTAATATATTATGCTCCCAACTTTATTCCAATAAATTTGGACCATCAAATGGATACCTACATGGCATTATTAATAATGAGTGTACTTTGATATGTTTTCCATATATGGCTTCTAGTTATCTTGCACAATGTATACCTGCTGCAAAGTCTTCACAATTATCCACAAGCTAAATCAAGAATTTCTTACAATGATCTTGAGGTCAGCAATCAGGAATACATGTGCAATACTCCACTGGTTGGCAACTGTGAGTATCAGACATCATATAACTGGTGAATACACCTTAATGTAACACACGTAGATATCATTCATGCTACAATAATGTCCATAAATGAAGTGATGCATAAGTTATTGCTACAGTATTTAATGATTTGTGCTCTGTCTTCCTTTTCTGTCACAACACATCGCCCATTCAAATCAAACATGTCATGTAAACTACAATTAAAGAGCTCCAAAAAAAAACAACAAAGAGTAAAAATAGGCACAAACAGAGCTGGAGAATAACTGCAGATGTCCAAAAGTGAAAAGCCACAGTAGGTAATCCACAAAAGGTATTTATTGAGAGAACGGATCCACAAAGCTTTCGTCCCTGCACAATCAGGAACTTCGTCAGAATAAAACAATTTCCTCTGTAATCGGATTTAAATAATCTTTAGCAATCACAGGGTCATAAAAACATGCCCCCCTTTTTTTCTTTATTTACATATTTAATTAAAGAATCACACAATATAAAAAACACTATTGACATTATATATAATCAATTAAAATGCACTAATTGCTTAAAATCTGTTAAAATCATCTCTCTAATGCTTTCAGTTTTAAGAAACATGCAAGTGAGAAGGAATCATTAAGTCCTGGCCATTGTAAAGCATTCAATTTTAACTGTCATAAGGCTTCCTGTCTTTCCAAACTGAGAGCCCAAGAACCTCCCCTTACAGCTACTACAATTATTTCCAATATCATAAATTTAAACATATGGTCAGGAAATTCCATATTGTGTCTGGTCAGGGCATTTGTATCTTTCTTATTCCTTATGTCTCTTATATGTGCATAGATCCTGTTTTTCAATTTTCTCTCTGTTTTTCCTACATAAAAACAGGAAGATTTTGGGCAAAGTGCACAGTAAACAACCTTCTCTGAATTACATGTGCAGTTTTTCTTCGTATTTACAGTAATATTATTGATGGTACATGTTCTAGCATGTTTTTAATAATAAGAAGAAAGATAGGACTATTAAAAACATGCTAGAACATGTACCATCTAAATCACAGAATGGTTCCATGAGAAAATGTGGCATGTGCAATTATTGTACCTATATTGAAGAGGGTGTCACATTTAATATAAATAATATTACTGTAAATATGAAGAAAAAAATGCACATGTAATTCAGAGAAGGTTGTTTACTGTGCAATTATTCAAGGCAGAGACTAATAAAAACAAGGAATGCTGTAGCAGTGATAACACTCTTTGTGGTGCATTATTTTAGGCTGAATCTGTGACCAGGCAGTATTTAATATAGAATAAGGAGCAAATGGCTAAGAATACTTCAGGAGGCATAGAGTATGTTACTCTGAAAACCACATGGATACATGTATTAATTCTCTATACTGTGTAATACGCACATAATTTTATTTTTATTTATCATTTGTTGACCGGGAAAGTCTGACTAGGTTCCACAGAGCCTGTTTTCAGCAGGGGCCTGGGGAGAAATGCTCCAGATGCATGTCTTTGGAATGTGGGAGGAAACCGTAGTACCCAGAGGAAACCCACACGAACACAGGGAGAACATGCAAACTCCACACAGAAGGCACCCCAGCCGAGAATTGAACTGGAGAACCTCTTGCTGTGAGGTGACAATGTTAACCACTGTACCACTGTGCCGCCCTAATAGGAATTTATATGCAAGAACACCAATGCTATTGCACTTATAAAACTGTGCTACTTGCTTCTGTGAAGTACTGCATATTGTTGAATGAACTGAATAACAATATGTTCTGGCAACCAAAGAAATTCAGTCCCTTCGATGCTATTGGATAGCTACAGGACAAGAAAATTGTAGATTGGATATCTGAAGGCATAAATATGATTGGCTGTAACAAGAAGCAGGATTTATGCTGTATGCAAATCATTAACTTTGTTGCTATTGGATAGTTCTGCCACTAGGACACCAGACATTTGATACCTTGAGATACAATAATGATTGGTTCACAGCAAGACCCAGGAGATATGTTGTATGCAAACTAACGAGTTTTCATTGGTTATGACTATGTGTCTGGAACATTGATTGGTTTATTCTGTTGGTTTATTCTGTCTTTAAATTCAGGGTGAGCACAGCTAAGACATATGATTTGATGAAGGCTAGTAAGCCGAAAGCGCTTATCAAGGAATTTTACTGTGCTCCTGTGTTTGTTGTTTTTACTGAAGATTAAAGTTTGTTTTTAAGATTTTTACAGCTGTGGTGGAACCAATGATTTTTTCTTACTACATTTTTACAATGGGAGAGGTCTCCCACAACTCTTTAACACTTCAAGTCAAACATTTGTCTTGTAACACAATGATGAGATCAGCCTTTCAAATATGTTATGTCTCAGAGTTCTTGTCAGATTTCCCCTTTGAAGTAAGTGGATAGCACACAGTGCTATATAGTTTGTATATAGCTAGGCAAGGAGTCAAATCTGGCAATGTATAAGTAATGTATGTGAGCACAACAACAGTGATACACAGGACTACATTATCAAACATATGGTAATATAGCTAACTCACACTTATGGGAACATTGATATAGATAAAGGATTTTAATCCCTAAAATACAATTTAGGGGATACATGAGCATTCCAAAACAATGCTTAAGTGACCTTGAACTGTGTGCTTTCTGCACTAAAGTCTCTTGTGGCAGAAGCAGATAATACCCAGCTCTTTAGAGTGTCTACTTAGGAAGCAGTTCATATCCAGCTACTTTTAACCATTGTAGCTGTATAATAGATGATGTGGATAAGTCAATGCAAGGTTAACAGTCACATGGCTATAGTATTTTAATAACTCAAACACATTTTATGTGAGTCATATGGCTTCAAACATATCACTAAAATTATCCATTCAAGTGTGTGCTTTATGACATCTCGGATATTGATCTCTTCCATGGCATCAGCAGTTAATATGCAGTTTTCTAGATAGACAGGGGCTTAAATTAGGTGATGTGATTATGTCAGATGGTGTAGATAGGACTGGCTTACCCAACAGATGGTGACATGCAAACTCACACTTGTGTGAACACTATCAGGGCTAAATTTTTTGAGCCCCAAAATATGTTTTAAGGGAAGCATAAATCTTGCAATAGACAACTTATATAATCCCTACAATTGTGTGCTTCATAAGACTTCAGGTAAAATTCTCTCTGTGGTGTCAGTGGCTGATATACAGCTTCTGGAACTATAAATTCAGATAGTCAGGTGTTTAAGTCTGGCAAGGTGTAAATACTGAATGTGCAAAATACTAGCAACATGCAGGATTGGCCTCTGAAGAGTAATTGATAATCACAATTTTACTTACTGTAAACATTTACACTTTATTAGATACAGACAAACTTTTGTAATTTATTTAAAGGAAGCCATCTGAATTTAAACACAATGCTGTGGTTATCGCTTCAAGTGTATGTTGTCTTTCAAGTGTCCTATGAAGTTTTGTGTGGTGTCATCCATTAGTGCATAGGTCAAGAAGAGATCAATGTACATTGTATATGTTCTAATCTATTGGTGTATGCCTTTTATTATTTTGTTCATAATACAATGATTACAGGCAAGAATGGCTTATTCAGCAGATCTTGATGTGTGTGATGCTACATAGTGGACACAAAGTATAGTAGGACCTTTGTTATATTATTTTGTTATGGTTTTATGATGGCTGGGTAATATTCATCCACTAAATGCTGTATTTCCCTATGATCATGCCTAGTATAATGATGTATTCCATTCCACAACATTTAGCACAAAGTCCAGTAAGTAACCAATATTGTGGAATAGTTATTCATATTTTTTGTTTTGTGGCAAAATCTTCTGAGAATTTGCCTCTGGCAGCAGGGCTGTGCCAACAGGTGTACAATGGCGGCAGTGGTCAATGTGGAGAAGCCATAAACATTGTTATAGGCTGGTGTACACCTGTTGCATATAACTTCTAGCAGCTTCTACAGTTCACTTACTACCTGATGGTACTGTTGCACCTGTCTGTGAGTTATGTTATGTGTTATGAACCATGTATTGCAAATGTGTTGCACAATTCTTATTTGGGGAGATATTTTGATTTATGACATGATTTTATACTGCCTTCAGAGGTGTACTTTGTGAGACTGCAGTAATTTGCATATTTGTGGAAACAGCAGGGAGTACATATGTAATATGATGATACGTTCATAGGTACATACTAGGCTAGCTACCCTTGTGGGCCATTTTAAGCCTAGCCAGTTTCCCCTTTAAAGGTGAGACTGAAACCCTGTTCCTTGTCTCTGTGAGTTAAATACCTTAACCATTATGCTAACCCCCCACCCACATAGCCACAACTGCTTTACACTCCCATCACATATATAATGAAGTGCAATAATGCATGATTATGATATACTGACAGCAGGCACATTTTTGTAGTGATTACCTTTTCTAGGCCCTAAATATCATGAGTGATCTTCCCTTTCAAACAGACCTAATCATGTCTGTAGGCATACACTGACATTCACAGACACAAAACCCTGATGTTACTGGACTGCCTCCACATGACTTGTATCTTCTAGGACTTCCATCTTAGTATATTTCTCATGATATGTCCCACATCTCCTATGTGCTTACATCTCATCGGCTATAGTTATACATATGTGCCAATGCACTGCAACATAATCGCAAGTAATATGCTGTTCAATATAACAGTTCTTTTCTGTTTCAGTGCAGGTCCTTGTGGATTGCACTATATACTGATTTGGGGTATATTAATTATCTCATTTCCTACCCTTCCCAGCATGCATGTTGCTACAACTGTTATTATTGTTTCCACTATCAGTACTTTCATGGGAATTATGTCTAGGGAATGTTCCTTATTTTTCTTAGTCAGCCCACAGTTTTATGTATATTGTTTCCCATAACTCTACATTGTCACTTCAGTACATATAAAGTATGAGACTTTGAACACTTGTGTCACCTTCATGACTGTTCAAATATCACAAATGATTCATTTGAAACATTTGATGCCTGTGTTTTATTTTCAAATACACATGACAATGCCAGTAACGTTCCTACACACCCACTACCTGCACTAAATGCAATGTCCTAATGTGTCAGCTTTCCTTGTACACTAGTATCATACCTTTCAACTGTACCTGATTTTTAGGGCTCTCCCTGATATAGGCTCATATTTTAGCTCTGCCCATCTTAGTCCCTTATAAAACTGGTGACATTTAGAGAAAGGTGGTGAGTTACGCTTAAGTAAATAATGACAAGAATTACAGGTATATACTTCTTTTACTTCAGAAAACATGTTAATTCACGGTCTCTTGTTCTGCTAACATCTCTGTTTAATAGTCCTAACATTTTAAAAAGTGTCTATAATTGTTCCTGATTATTTCTAGATCTGAGCTTAATTCTGATGAGGTTAGCTCTTCAGTTGAGTTAAGACTGGTATTGTTACCGTCCCCTGTCTTTTTTGTATTCCAAATTGCCCTGTCTATTGCTGTGTCTTTCATGCATGCTCACTTATTGGGTTTAGGCTTGTTTACAGTGCTGAATTTATATTGCCTGCAGGAGCCCTGCTGCACCTCAGTGTGGCCACAAGCATGTGTTCTGGGCTTGAGCAGAAGCCGCCTGATATGTAGAAGAATTTGGAGTCTTACATATTCAATAAGCAGTGCTGCTCATCACACACAGCCAGCTGATTGAGTTAACTTAACTCATTCCCTCCAATGGAGCTCTAAACGTCTACACTTCAACTTCTAATGGGTGGAGCCTAAGCTTTTTGATAGATTTCAAATTATGTCCTCACATTTCAAACAAATGTACATATGTCTGGAATCACAGGGGTTACCAAAAAGTGTAAATGGCAAACTCTTCAGAACAAACTGTTTTAATAGTGCTAGCATTCTTTAGGTTTTATGTCTTAAACTGGATTTTATAAGTTCATAGGTTCATACTTTTCTGCTAGGCTACTAGACCACCAGGGCCTTAATAAGCCTAGCTATGCAACCCAACTCAATTTTGTCCCTGTGTATCATGGACATTTATTATGAGGAGCTATGTTAGTTATGAAATTTATAGAATTTATGTGGGTAGCAGTACATTAGTTTGGACATTACTGTCTGCCTTGTTTTCCAATTTCCTATACATTTTCAAGGTTACAGTTAAATAGGGTTAGGGATGGACTCTGTTTCACATGAATGGGGGGGGGCCTGTTCCAGAGCATAGGGATCCTCTTGAGACACATATTTGTCTTGTCAATATGTCTTATTTATGTCACAAGCAAAATTTAAATCCTTGGATCTAGTGGTTCTAATGTTCATTTTTCAGGTGTGGAAAAGGTCCATCAGAGCTGGCTCCAAGGATGCCTTGTATTCCAGGCTTAGATCACCTCTTAGTAACCTGTAGGAGACAGAGTATAGAAAGAGGGCTTTAAGGTGATCTGTATAGAATACCTTGTTTATCAGTAAACATGTAACTATTAAGTTTGTAATATTTTGTAAACAACTTGCCATATCTCAGCAACCACTCAAGTCGAACACATACTGTTAGCAGCATTTTGTTCATCCAGCCATTGGCTTTTCATATGAGGTGAAGCAGTTCTGTCTGTGCTACTTGGCAGGTGAGATATTTAGAAAAAAAAAACTGATATTTATGACAATTTAAATAAACATTATCTGAATAAAAATTAATATCTTTGTACCAGCACTAGACGGAGGTGAAGTTGATACCAACACAGTTGTGTCTGTCATTGTGTAAGCATTAAGATAAATTACTTTGTATTTTCCATGATCTGAAATTATTATCACAAATTTAAATAAGCAATATTTGATGTCTTGAGACATCATCACTCCATAATGAGTAAAGCATGACATTTACACACTGATAATGTATTCCTGGCAAAGAGTTCCACACTTTGTTGTTTACTTGCAATATAGCTTTCAGAGTTTTTGGACTCACTGTATCAAGTCTTGAACTTCTGATAGAACACCATTTTTTGTTGTTAACATAGTTTCTAATCCCCCCACCGACAAAAAAATTCTAGTTGAATTGACCACAGTCTGCCATATATGTATACATGTAAACTTGCCATTACAGCTTTTACCGTGGCTAAAGAGGGGTATGCAATGACCTGTTTCATTTACAGTTAAGAAATAAGTTAAAGTAAACCTAAATCTTGTTCTGTTTAAGCTGTGTTATATGATGCAGTCCACACATAGTTAGCATGTTTCAAAAAGTGAAGATGTTTATTTTAAATAGTGTATCATTTCTGTACATCGGCAGCTAGTTGTTATGAAAATAAACAGAAGGACTAAGAACCGCTGCTCTTTTTCGCATGCAAATTTTTACCATTGTTTTAATGAGGTACAGTTATTGTTGCCTGATTCTCTTAATGCTTCAGAGAATGCATTTAACAACAGAGTTCTATTTTCGAGGATAATTTATGGAGGATAGTTAAAGGAATGTATGAACAGTAAATCCTCTGCTGGTTTATGGTGGTTAATGAATGCAGTTCACAGACAGAGGAATGATTTCTGGAATATTAAATAGGTTACAAAACATTGTTGGAGGCTTTAGCAAAAAAAGTCTGAATCATATTGATTATTCATTGAATCTAACAGAGGCAATATGCCTGATTGTCAAAGCAATAAGAATGCTACAATTGCCTACAACAAATAAAGAAAGACATGATAATATATTTTATTCCTGAGGTTAGAATGCAGCTTTTATCATGACAGTATGTCATCACAAAATAAGAACATACAGTATCATTTAAATTTGTTTAGAAAATGGCAGTTTAAAAGGAGACACATTCTACAGTGGGGTTTCTAAATTTCTTAAAGGGAGTTAAGAAATGAAACAAGATACTGCAGATGACACAAGTATGACAAGATGAAAACTAAACCATAGTACTAATAACAAATGAGATATTAAATACTGGGATGGTGTCTCAATGTGGTTGTTGGGTTGAGGGTCAGGTGAGTACTACTGCATTATTTTAAATCCACTGGTGTGTCAACAACTTTCCAGTATTTTGGTGTTTTCCCCAATTGCCTTCAGACTACATCTGTTGTCTCCCCTTAAGCCATTGTCTCTGATGTAGCCAACTAGGTGGGATCTCACCTTAAGAAGAATGGCCACAGTGACTCTTGCTGCTGGGATGCAGTCCTGTAGAAGAGGTGGCAGTCTATTCAATCACGTTAATTTTAGGAAAAGAATTTTCTTTATGCCTCAATTTCTCCTACATGATATACAAGCCTGTTGCTTAAGGAGGCTTAATCAGTAGTGCTGTTCCATAAAGATCTGACTATGGCCCAGCCATCCTGGGCTAGATTTGTGGCTCAGGCATCTAATGGAGCAGCAAGGAAGGAATGAGGGTGCAAGTCCTGGGTGGGAGGGTACTTGTTGATGCACTTATTAAGTGGAGGTGTGGCCAAAGAAGGGAGTTATTCCTGGATGCAATCAATGAGTGTGGAGGGAGAGGGAAAGGGAGTGGGTAGAACATTAAAAAAAACAGACAGAATCACCAGAAAAGCCAAGCCCAACCTGGATAACTGGATGGGAAACAGAAAATACACCCCTGAGATTCCACCTGTGTCCCAGCTGGACAGGGGATCTGGGTGCTGACTTGTCTAAGCATGGGCTAAACTCTTGGCCTGGCTTATAAGGGCCTCAGGGCCAATAGCCTAGTAACCTCCAATGATCCTACGATCCTATGATCCACAGTACACCCTTAGGATCCATGACCAGCCCAAGCAATACTGACATAAATGTGGAGGGGGTAGGAGAATAGCTGGTATACCTAATATGGAAGTGGGGAAATGGGGTATAGCCAGTAAAGGTGAGATCCAAGGGGACCAAAAAAACTGAAGAAAAAGGAGGCATAATCAGTATATTTTGAGAGTTGTGGTTATCATGGCATCCTTCTCTTTCCAAGGTAAGTATTTGTTCTCCATGACAAAACACTCTTCCTGCAAGGACAGCAGCTCCTCCCTACAAAGAAAGTCAGTATGCCACTTGTCAGTTAATCAGTTAATCATTCTCTTCCCTCAGTGAACCTTTGATACCCGAGACACAAATTAGACACATCACCTGCAGGGCCTTTCCTGCCTGCACTGTATATGATTGCTTTGAGAATGGTAGTTATTAGGTTTCTAGCATCAAGAAGTGTTATGCCTCTATGTGTTCAACAGTCATAACAGGACTTTCAGTTATTAGCAGAAACTTATTCTAGAATTCCTGAAATTCTTTGTCAAAAAGTAGGCAAATAATCATACTTCTGACATAAGCTTAGTATTTTCACTTGTTCCTCAGTTTCATATATGCAATTGATTCCCACTTATTTTCTCTACTATGACCAAACTGGATTATAACTAACAAAGTCAACAAGGGCAACCAATCTTTGCCTATGTTCAGGCAGAACTATGTACAGTTTGCTTCAGTTTTTTTTCACCTCCACAGGTTTATAGTAGAGTCCCAAATTTTCATAACTGGATACAATGTTTTTATGGCTCTGAGAGTTCACTACACTCTGTATAGTCATTATTTGCTTCAACTACACAGTTTTTGGAACTTAAACCCTAAATGAGTTAAACAATTCATATAAAGTTAACAATCTGAAATATTTCAGACATACTGAGATGGAAACTTACAGACTTAATAAGATGGGAAAGTTATTACAAGTTACTAAATGTGCAAATTATTCCTCATAAGGTTATCTGCATCTTTCCAAAGAGCAAACAAAAAGGATCAAACTAAAATGCACTGAAATAATGAACTGGTAACCATGAGTTTGAAAAATAACATACACAGATATAGATATAGGTATAAATATAGATACAGAGATATAGACATAGATATATGGATTCACTTTATATCCTCGAAATACTAAAATGTCGAAATTCAGTATTTCAAAGTTATAAAGTCAAATTTTTGAAACATAGAAAACTCAGAAGCACGAAATTCGAAATCTCGCACACCGGAGATTTTGAATTTCATGCTACTACTGCACACACACACCACCCTCCCCAAACACAAACACAAGCTCTCTAAAACATAAAAGCAGGCAGGCAAGCCCCCCTGCACCCCCATGTGGAGGGATGTGCCCCCCACACCCCCTACTTAAATATTTTAACTCCGAGGTCGCACTACACACAAACACACACACAACACCACCACACAAGCTACATTCTGCTCGCACACACACACATCACAGCAACAAAACACACTAACACACACCACAGCCCTTACCCAAAACCCTTAACACACACACACACACACACACACACACACTTACCTGAATCCGTAACCACAGCAGAACCTCAGAAGTGCAAAATTCAAAACCTCTGGTATTCGAGGTTTTGAATTTCGTGTTTCTGAGCTTTCGCTCTTTTCAGGATTCCACTTTATGGGCTCGAAATACTGAACTTCGACATTTCAGTGTTTCGAGCTTCTAAAGTGAATCCAGATATAGCTATAGATATAGATATCTTAACTAATGCCATTGCATGTTTCCCTTGTGGAGAAGAATATTATTTCTCTGCTCTGTCTGTAAAAAAATTAACTGTAACTGAAAAATGATTATGAGAGCAGAACGTGTGTTTAAAAAAATGCTTATATATGCCCCGAAAGACTGATCACTCAGAGGTAGAGCTTAGATTTACATAGTGCAACAATAACTCAACTCTAAGAGAACAAATGAAAATTTGTCAAAGATGTCATCACCTCATGAAATATTCCTTATGACACCACATTTGAATTCCTATATGTCAGATTTGCCATAAACAAGACTAATTACCACATCATAGCTAATTATAGAACACCCTCCTCTTCTAAACATGATAGCTATCTTAACCCATTAGATCCAATACCTTTCTACTGGGGGACTCCATTATCCATCAATAAACTGTCTGATCCACACTGTCAATGATCAGCATGTCCAACACTTCCTTGAAATTCTAAACACTAATTCTTTTTTACAGATAATTAACCATCCTACTTGGATCCCCTAGTATCCTAATCAGTTTGGTCACTTTCTTGCAAGTCTCCATATGTATGACCCTACCTTGTTAAACTGGGCTAGAAATTAGTGGCATTTTCCTTTAAAACTGGAGTACTTCCAATGTAAATACCTTTGTGTTTAGGGACTTCTCAAAAGCAACCCTTCTTCAGTTACTTGATGACCTAAATAAATTCTGCTATAATGTTCCTCCTGTGGATCCTATTGCTAAAACTGCTGCCTATGCCTCTGACATCTACTCCCACTTAAATAGATTTGTTGATAAGATAGTCATAATTGGAATGAAACGTAATGAGAAATTTAAAAAGAAACCGTTATGGTGGAATACACATGTAAGTAAATTATATAACAAATAAATAAATAAATAAAAAACACTTTATGCTTATAAGATGACTCATTCTACCCACCTTAATACCACCCTTAAATAGGCTAGTAAAGAACCTAAGGGAACCATAAGAAACTTCAAAGAGGAGTATGAATTTAAAATGCCACTAAAACCCAAACTAATTACAAATATTTGCCTAACTATATCACGCAGTTAAGAATTAATACCCAACAAAGTTCAGCGTTCTATGCTCTGACTAGGTTGGTTCAAGATGGTGGCACCTTATGCGGCAGTGGCCTCTTTGACTCCCATTGTATGTCTCATGTTCTTTTAGTAGTTGTTAGTATGTGTCCATTTTTATTGTAGTCAATTGTGGCCGGGTGTGGAGCGGTGCAGTTGTGGTGTCAGTGGTGGTGTTGGTAGATCGGTTGGATTGGTGGACCATTCAGATTAGCTTGGGCAACTTGGAGCAACTGGAGTGGCTGGAGTGGTTAGTCTGGTTATGCTTATTTGGGCCTACATGTGGAGAGGTGCACCGAATGGAGCGGATGGTGGTGACAGAGGTTCAGAAAGTGTTGGATGGTGTCGGATGGTGTTGTGCTGGATCCAGATTTGATTTTGATGGAGGAAACTGGAACTTTGCTGGTGTGGAGATGAGGTTGGTGACAGAGTGGATGGTGGATTGAGATCACGGAGGACAATGGAGACTGTGATCGTTGATCTGGACGAGGCGAAAGGTGGTGTCCTGATTGTCTGCTGGATGTGTACTGATCCAAGTTTTTTGATTTTTGTTTTTTTTTATTTTTTTGTTTGGTTTTTTTGATTTTTTTTTGTTTGGCTGATGAAATTGGACTGAGATTTGCAGGTGTGAAATGGAGCTCCGGTTAGCATGGGCTCTGTGTTGTGTGTGCATATTGTTTATTTGTTTATGTTTTTTGTTGAAATGATTCTGTGTTATGTGTATCCATGAGCTTGAAGAAATGTAATTTCATTCAGCTGTGCACTTTGTGGTTGTATGGTCTGAATGACAATAAAGTTTTACTTGACTTAAAGGAAATACCTAATGTCCTAGCTGATAGATTTAGTGCAAATTTGATTTCACTTACAGCTATAGCTATTCCAGAGGTTCTAGAATCCCAGCCATCCCATTTAATTACTATGGAACAAGCTCTCTGAAAAATTAAGAGCATCTTATCCAAGGGTCCTGATAATATACTACATTGCCTGATTATCAGTGCCAAGTATGACCTATCTGAACCCCTTCTTATCTTCTTTAATCTAAGCTTCTCTATTGGATACATTCCTAAAGCCTGGAAAGCAGCTATTGCAATGTCAAAAAACAAGGGTGGCCCAACCACAGACACAAGTAACTATATACTTACTTGTCTCACCAGCCCATATGTAAAGCTAAAGGGCATATTGTCACAAACTTCATTAACATGGACATTGAAAATCTGTTAACTCTGGTCCCTCACCAATTTGGTTTTGTCAAAGGAAGATCCTACCTCTTTAACCTCATTAATTCCTTTGAAAAAGTAACTAAAGCAGTAGGTAGTGGTTATGCAATACATGCAACATATCTGGACCTGGTCAAGGCCTTTTAAACTATTTCCCATGCAGGCATGACCAACAGACTTGTAAATCTGAATGTACATCCTTATGTTGTGTGGTGGATAGCTATTTGGTTGTCTGTCAGAATCCATTAGATTAGAGTTGTAGGTACTAGTTCTGAAACCAAACATTTTCCAGTGGTGTACCATGTGCCTCACCGATGGGCCCTCTCTTATTTAGCATCTGTTTCTCAGACCATCAGGCCAGCACTCCTGGCCTAGAGTTATCTAAGTTTGCAGACAACTGTAAATTGGCCATTGTCAGTCAATCTTCCAATGTCTCACAGTTGCTCCAACACAGGTAAGATCATGTTTACAGTTGGTGTAAGGACAATGGCCTCAAATTAAATGTGAAAAAAATAGCATAATTAATTTTAGTAAGCACAATATTTTCACATACCACTACTGGATACCATTGGATTAATACTACTGAAGAGTCCTAAGTTATCTATTCACCAGCTGATCTTCCCTCTGAAAGGTATATACTGCTGTCAAATTCCAGGTCTTGCAAAATGAATACATGAATAGAGAATGGGTTTTATCTTTTTTCATGGCCTGTAATCTTGTAGTATTTTCTAGAGTAAAGGGTAACATAAGTTATTATCATATACTTATTCTATTTATTTACACAGGGCTCAGTAAACCAAAGAATGTTACTTAATATACATACTGATCATAGAGATAAGGAAATATTACACAAGGCATAGAAATAATTGTTTGCATTTGCCAGATACCTGGAGGCATTTTAAAGTTTAATTGATTTGTACCTGCAAAACAGTTTTCAAATAATACTTTTCCAGGCTATTTGCACCTCAAAGAATTAAACTAGCATTTGCATGTGTTATATAAAATATGACAATGTTTATGTTTGGTGAGTTTTATGTTTTCCTAAAAGGAAAAAACAGGAAAAATATAAGTTTTGTTCACAAGACACTTAATTCTCTGTATTTGGCATCTCAAAGTTATGAAAATAATGCACTAACAAATTAATAGGAATATATATATATACCCTTAAGAATTGTGTTTACAACCGTAATTATTCCCATTGACATGTCCTGTGCAGTACTAACTATAAGTTAATATCTAATAAACGCACACCTAAACCATTTATTGAATTATTACTTACACAAAATGCAAATAATATATAATCTTGCTGACCCAATTCAAATGCCTGGACAACATTAAAGCTCATGACCATTCATGCATAGCGACAACCTGAGGCCCATTCCATTAATAAGAGTGTCCGGGTCTATATTATCTTATCGAAAACTGAATTCACCGAACTGCATCTACATCGGAAATGCAGTTCAGCGACTTCACTCTTGTAGGGGCTGTGCCCCGCCACCCCCTACTAATTATATATACCAACTCCAAGATCGCACTACAGCCAGGAAAGGTCAAATTTTCTGATCCTCACTGTACCACAGTTTCACTATTATCAGTTTGCTGAACTGCATTTCTCACATAGATGCAGTTCAGAGAATTCAGTTTTTGAGGATATAATATAGACCCGAGTGGCCTATACATTGTATCACCAATATATCTGACTTTCACAAACCAGATGTTATCATTGTATTTAAATGTTATTTATTAACTACATATACCAAAGTGATTTGTCTGTATACCTCAAGTTCTACAAAAGATGTGTTAAAGTTTGAAACAGAAACAGCAATCATGTTCAATAAATGAAGATACACCCTGGGATACAATAAAGCCTACAAAGAAACTAATTATGATACTACTAGGTGAAACAAAATGAAAAGGAAGGTCACAGCTAAAAAAGAACTGTTTATTTTAAATAGTAAGCTCTTTCATTCATCAAACATCAATGAATTTCATCAGACATCTTTTTTAACATTCACCCTCATCTTAAATAGTCCCCCACGGTCATATGACCAACATAACATCGTGTGACATCAATAAAACTGTACTCCAACTTAAATACCCCATTTAAGAGAAACACTTTACGTTTCAAAAAAAAATATTCAAAAACAGAATACTTCCAACACACCTTTTTTTTCCTAATCTACCCTCCTTACTTAAAACATCAATAAAGATATATATATATATATATATATATATATATATATATATATTATATATTTTTTTACTTATATTTAATGAATGCAAACATATTCTAAACTCCTTCCTTCATCCGGAGAGACTTTTTAATTTCAGTAAGCAGGCTATGGAACATTGGTCATTCAACCCTGGGTATCAATAATCATTCAATGCAAATTGCCACCAGAATTCTTGTTTTTTAAGCTTTAAGTTCAGTGGACAACTCCTTGGGCCCACTTTAACCTGTTATATAACTCTAAATTTGAAAGTGTGATTCGGGTTGGTTTGAAGGTGTTTTGCTAAAGCACTAGCCTCTGTCACTTCATTAATACAGTACACGTGTTCGTAAATCCGTTCCTTTAACCTATGTCTGGTCTTGCCAACATAAAAACATTTACATCCTTGGCATTTTGCCAAGTAAACCACTCCTTTGGTGTTACAATCATACTTATTCTGTGTGACACATTTCCTATTTCTTATAATGAAGTTCCGCCCAATATCAATCACTTTACAATAGGGGCATGATTCACACTTATACATCCCCGGGTGTCTACTGGTATTCTTTTGTTCTTTTTCAAGAATGTTTTTTAAGTTGGCCCTCTTTCTATAAATTATTTTAGGTAAACAATTAAATTTGTCTTTAATGCTGGTATCTTCAGTCAGGACACACCGGTTCTTTACCAAAATGTTTTTAGTGGGTTAGAGTCCAAGGTATAAAACGTAATAAAACTCAACCCAAAATTATTTTCAACACCCTCTTCAAGTCCACCCTGGTGTGGTTGTTCAAGTGTAACCCTTATCATTTCCACCCTAGATAGGATGGATTTAAAATACCCTTCCTCCCTTTTTCTTTGAACTTCTTTAACTCTTCAATTAAATGTGAAGGGTAACCCCGTTTCAAAAACATATTCTTTAAGTTGGTTCATTCGGTCAAAAAGTCAACCTCCAGGTTATCATCCTGGCTGCCCATACCAAATGTCCCTTCATTACTGAACATTTTTGGTGGAACAGGTGTCCACTGGTAAAATGAAGGAAGGAATTAGAGTATGTGCTCTTTCTAAAAATATTAGCCACATAGGCCCAATTACCCCTATCCTTAATTAAGTCAGCATCCAAAAATCCAATATTTTATGTGTTGAAGGTAGAGGTGAATTCTAAAAAGGTAGTACTATTATTCATATACCCCATTACGTCCATAGCAAACTCAAAGTCCCCTTTCAAAATGATAAAAATATCTTCCAAATAACGGGTATAAAAAATATTTTCTCATGTATTTGTTCATTATTAAAAATAAATTCCTTCTCCCAAAATGCCATTACTAAATTTGCAAAGCTGGCCCCACAAGGAGAGCCCATTGCCACTCATTCCTTTTATATATAAAAGGACCCTTCAAAAATGAAATAATTCTTACTTAAAATAATTTCCAATAGGTACTCAATTAGTCTAATATTTGTGGATGGTGCTCCCTTTTCTAATAAAAAGCTTATAACCCATTCCAACCTCAATTTGTGTGTAATTACTGTATATAGGTCTTTAATGTCCACTGTCAAAAAGTTACAATTATTGTGAAATGCCTGTTGGTTAATGGCTTTCAAAAAGGACCAAGAGTCCCGACAAATATGTGGTTCCTTAACCGCATATTTCTTGAGTAGATTATCTACTATTTTCGCACAAAAATATGTAATAGAATTCCTTGTGTTCACGATTGGACATAACAGTGGATCCTGTAAATTTTTGTGGACTTTAAGGAGGGGGTAATTGGTGCTGGCATTGTTAAATGCTTATAAAGCTCTATATCTATCTGTCCATTAATCAACAAATCATTAAGGTAAATCCTAATCTTATGATAGGTCCCATTTATGTCACTTAAGGACACCAAATCAAACCTGTCAGAATTTAGTAAATTCAGCATCCTATTCCTATAATCTTCCGGGATCATAAATATTAACCTCCTGCCTTTATCAGATTTCATTGCTCTGATATGACTTTCCCTTAAGGCATAAAGAGCTTCATTTTCTTTTTTTGTCATGTTACTGTTTACCCCCCATAGGTAAACGATTATTCAGCAAATTCCTAAAGTCTAACTCACACACACATTCAAACAGTGCAAGTGTGGGTTGCAATGGTGGGTTGTAAGTCCTTGGAATTGTGTATTCCCTCCTTTGGTTCTCATTCTCATTAAACATAATAAATTGGTCCAGCTTATTGACATAAATCTTAAAATCCATTAAGGTTTGTGCTAAATTAGCCCTCTGTAATGGCACAAAAGTAAGCCCTTTTGCTAAGATGTCGGCAATGTCTTGTCCGACATCAAACTTTGTATAGTTAAAAATGTTAAAGTCACATTATGTGTTATTTACGATCACCACATTATTCTGGTTCTCCATTGGATAAATCCATTTTTCTTCTAAGTGCTTTACTTAGGTTCTGGCATGTAGATTGCGAGACAATTGGCCGCAAGCTATAATGCTGAATGTAGAAGGCCACAGCACTGCTAGAATGTAGAGCTATGCGGCCAAAAGAGAAGTATGCTGTAGAAACCCACACAGATGGTTAAACTGCCATATCGAGATGATCCCTAATGTACTAAGTGGGCTGTTTCCTGACAGTGGAAACAGCTATGCTTGACAAGTGATCATTAGTAAACAGTGTGATAAAGAAATCAAACTAAATAAAAAAAAGACAGAAAAGCAGAATAACTGTAACTCCCACACACAGAGGAATCCCCAAACACACTCCTTAGAGAAACCTTGCTGTGTGAAGCTTCAAGACGGGAATAACCAAAGAAGATGCAGCTGATAGATACAGAAGTACATGCACACTGTCATAGCAAATGCTCATTCACAGGCATCCCTACAATGTACCTAAAGTGCTCTTTTGGAGCCTCCCTAGTGCATAGCATGTATTCAATTATTTAACGAATATAACCTTATTCCACGTCTAAATGAAAGCCAGCAGCACAACAGCAGTTCATCCTTCAAGACATATATATAAAAATGCAGATGACAACAGGCATGAATGAGTAAGACACATCCTCCAAATCCCAAGTGCATCAATAAAATAGTATCACTGCTGTACTACCCCTTATACATGACATGCCCATAGCCAAAGCTACTGGTATCCTAGTTACTGCCGAATTGTGGCAGGTGTAAATATGACAACCCTGGCAATTAAAGACTACCTAACTAAAGGTACAGAAGCAACCACTGTAGAAAGGAACACTGACACATAGGGGAGGAAGAGTACATATGGCACACACAGGAGTATAAACCCACCTCACCATTCACAGCAGATCATAGACTACTGAAGCAGCATGTGTGTAATGTGGGGGGTTCCCAAACCCATCCTACGGTTGTTGCAGATGGGGTACACACATGTGCAGAGGCATGTAGGCAGAAAAGGGTGCTATACAGGAGAACATCCCTAATTAATGTCTGTCTCTGAAAATGAGACTGGGCACCATAGTCTGACTGGTCAAGACAGACAGCAGGGAGTTATAGGGGACCTGTGCAGTAAATGCAGCACCAGTGGTGTAAGCAAGCTGGTTAGACACCTACTGGACTGTATATTGCTGTTTGTCCCTGAGCTGTGTGGATTGGAAGTACAGCATATCTAGCAGGGAATTATGTAACAGCAGGGTGGAGTGCATACTGCAATGAAGAGCCCATTGTGGCAGACAGCACTTGGTGGGAATTCTACATGACAAGGTGACATACAGCAAGATACAAGCAGTCAGACTGTGGCTTATACCTAAGTGGCATTCAGGTGCTGTGCCTTGCTACACTGGCTGAGATGGATGCTGAGAAGCCCTCTACAAGTGTTGTTGATATGATGGCTACTGTATACGAGTACAGCCCAGAGCAGCTTGGCAACAGATATTGGACAGTGACTAGCCAACGAGGCAAGCCAATGATGGTAGTGGAGGGATACCTATACCATTTAGAGCATGAGCTGCTCTCCAAATGGTGCTGGATGTGTATTGAGCAGAGAATAAAGGGCTGCAGAGGCCATGCTATCACTGTTTACCAGGATGAGTGGGAAGAACTGCAGAAATCCCAGTCACACAAGCATCGGCTAGATACAACTAGTACTCAAATGGGTGTGCTGTGTGCAGAAATATGACAGAGGGTGGGCAACAGCAATTATTTGCCTAGTCTGCTAAAGGAGAGTGTCCTTGGCATGGCAGATGACAATGTGCTGCAACAGATGCCTTACCATGCCACCCTCCATTGTAGCATTACCAGGATATAGCAGAGGGCACAGGCATCTGCCCATACCCCCAGCAACCCTAGCAGATATTGATGTTAGCCAGTACCTACTCCATACTGGTTGCTTTATCATACCAAGAAAGTTGGATATGGATGGGAAGAACTCCATTGTTTTGCTCACTACAGTACAAAATCTGGCAGATCTCTTCAGGTCAGACATCATACCTGGGGATGGCACATTCCCAACACATGCAGATGTGTACCGTAAACTCTACACTTTACATGAATCTATTGGCACTCCCACCACAGCCAGGATTGCCCCCCTGGTGTATTGCCTAATGACACTGAAATCAGAGTCCGCATACATCAATATGCAGGATATGCTTAAGGGTATGGCTGCAGATCAGGGATGCAACCCTACATCCATTCTACATCATGACTGAGTTTGAGAAGGCAACGATCCATGCCAGCCATAAGGCATTCCCCAAGAGTATTCTGAAGGGTTGCCTATTCCATTTTTCCCAGATCATTTGGTGCTGAATCCAACATCACCACCTTGTGGCCTTGCATGGTATGGACACTGCATTCTCAATAGGCATCCGCAAGCTGATTGCACTGGCATTCCTACCAGTAGATGATGTTGTCCCCACATTTCTGGAGATCGTGGCTAGACTACCTGACTGTGCTAAGCCTATCGCGACCTTTCTGGGCCATCATTACATTTGTGGATGACCAAGGAAATATGCATCTTGCTGTTCAGCACCACAACTGCCATCTTCTTACGCTTTGAAATTCTGGAATGTATGTGTTGTGCCTGACATGGATTTTCCATGGACCAATAACCAGTGGGAAGCATGGCACCATCGACTGAAAGTGATACTTGGATGCCCTACAGTACAGCTTCGTGACCTTCTGTCTGTTCTGCAACAGGAACAAAATCTGACATATAACCGAAGGGAATCACTTTTGAGGGGGAGGCCAGTGACACCGTGTAGGAAGGCTATTGTTGTCAGGGAGCATTGCCTAGAACACGTCCTGCATCATAAGTGTGACTACAGTAATTTCCAGGATTTCTTACATGCTGTAGCACATTTTTACAAGTTGTGACTGTAGGTGCATCTAGTACACACCAAGCACTTCACGCACCATGTTACATGTTAAGTTAATAAAGGGATTGCCCACAGTACACAGGTTTTACAGTGCCACCTTTATGCCCCACTGGCATCCAGATACACCCACTTGTACTGCAGATGATGATACCTGTCAGCTTCTGGGGGGGGGGGTGCAGGGTCCCACACTATGAGGGTTTGTGTCTGCCACCTACAGATGTGGTGCAGGGGTATCTACTATGCCCAAAGGGAATTGTCCACAGGCATTTGCCATTGTAGCTTAACTGCCATCCTGCCATGTGTCCATATCCAGCTGTCTCACAGGGGGCTGTCACACCACCCAGGTGCCTGAATCCATTTTACTCCTAAATTTTCCAGCAAAGGTGGTCGAGTTGAGGTTTCTTCAATTAAAAAAATCTACCTGCACTGTTTGTTGTTCTTGCAAGGTTTCCCCTTCTGCGAGCCCTCCATTGGTTGTTTCTCCCTTGGAAGTTGTTACATCTTGAAAATTTTAATGGTTTCCATTATTGTTAACCCCGTTCACTTCTTGGGCCCAAAAATGTTTACTTCACCTTAATTCTTGACTTGCAACCTGATTGGTTAACCCATTGTTGTCAATCACTGGATAGTCCGACCCAGATCCTCCATTCTCATTAGGGTTATGTTCTTCCTTTGAGTTCCCTTCTCTACTGTCCCACCTCTGGGATGGTGGAGGTTGGGGAAAGGCTGATCCATTTTTATAATTTTTATCATTTTGAAAGGGGGCTTTGAGGTTGCTATGGATGTACTTGAGGACATGAATAATAGTACTACCTTTTTAGAATTCACCTCTACCTTCAACACAGAAAAATTTGTTTTTTTGGATATTGAATTAATTAAGGATAGGGGTAATTGAGCCTATGTGGCCAAGATTTTTAGAAAGAGCACATACTCTAATTCCTTCCTTCATTTTATCAGTGGACACCCATTCCACCAAAAACGTTTGGTAGTGAAGGGACACTTAATACGGCTGGCCAGAATGATAACCCTGGAGGTTGAATTTTTGACCGAATGAACCAACTTAAAGAATATGTTTTTGAAACTGGTTACCCTTCACATTTAATTGAAGAGTTAAAGAAGTTCAAAGGAAAAGGGGAAAAGGGTATTTTAAACCCATCCTAAGTAGGGTGGAAATGATAAGGGCTACACTTGAATAACCACACCAGGTGGGCTTGAAAAGGGTGTTGAAAATAATTTTGGATTGAGTTTTATTACATTTTATACCTTCAACTCTAACCTACTAAAAACATTTTGGTAAAGAACTGGTATGTCCTGATGGAAGATACCAGCATTAAAGACAAATGTATTTGCTTACCTAAGATTGTTTATAGAAAGGGGGCCAACTTAAAAAACATTCTTAAAAAAGAACAAAAGAACACCAGTAGACACCCAGGGATGTGTAAGTATGAATCATGCCCCTATTGTAACCTGATTGATATTGGGCAGAACTTCATTATAAGAAATGGGAAATATGTCACACAGAATAAGTATGATTGTAACACCAAAATAGTGGTTTACTTGTCAAAATGCCCAGAATGTGAAAGTTTTTATGTTGGCATGACCAAATGCAGGTTAAGGGAATGGATTTATGAATGTGTTTACTGTATTAATAAAGCAAAAGAGGCTAGTGCTTTAGCAAAATATGTTCAAACCAACCCAGGTCACACTTTCAAATGTAGAGTTATAGAACAGGTTAAATTGGACCGAGGGGTGGTCCACTGAACTTAAAGCTTGAAAAACAAGAATTCTGGTGGCAATTTGCATTGAATGCTTATTGCTACCCAGGGTCGAAAGACCAGTGTTCCATAGCCTGCTTATTGAAATTAAAAAGTCTCTCTAGATGGAGGAAGGAGTTTAGAATATGTTTGCATTCATTAAATATAAGTAAAAAAATATATATACATATTGATGTTTTAAAATTGTTAACGATGGCAAAAGTAAGGAGGGTGGATTAGGATAAAATAAGGTATGTTGGAAGTATTCTGTTTTTGAATTTTTTTAAGCATAAACTGTTTCTCTTAAATGGGGTATTTAAGTTGGAGTACATTTTTACTGATGTCACATGATGTTATGTTGGTCATATGACCATGGAGGACTATTTAAGATGGGGGTGAATGTTAAAAACGATGTCTGATGAAGTTCATTAATGTTTGGTGAATGAAAGCACTTACTATTTAAAATAAACAGTTCTTTTTTAGCTGTGACCTTCCTTTTCATTTTATTCAATAAAGCCTACATGGAGTTTACGTGTTTGTGTGGTGAACAGCAGTGGTGATTACATACTGGCACCACATACCATGATTAAATGTAAATAAGTGTGGTTTAGTGGCTGTCAACAGTGTTGCTGCCCATAAAATATGTAAAACAACATGAATACCAAACCTGTTTACAGTAGAGTAATGTAGGTTATCAGGATTGCGTGGAATGCACAGTGATAACCAGGATGTATTATATAGCAATGTGTATGGTCCAAACACAGTACAGGACAATGTATGCAGTGCAGAGTATTATGAAATCCCATTCCTGGCATTCTGTGCAAAAGCTGTGTAAATGATATGTAAGGCTACATGGACTGCCATTTAAAATAAACAGTCAGGGGAAGTCTGTGTATTACATAGGGACACACAGATGAATTGTAGGAATGAACCCAGGGAACGTGGACAGGTGAAACATCATAATGTACAGATGATGAGGGCATATAAATGGAAGACAGTTGTAGCAGGAACACAAATCACATATCAACATGATACATTATGAACTTCCAAGTGAAAATGTATATTATATGACTGTCAGACAAGGTGACAAAACAATGTAGAAGATGCCTGTGTGAGATAAGTATCCTGACATGAACAATGGAGATAGCTGTCAGTGATGTTATTTATAGCTGGTGTTGGGTGCATATTATGAAGCTGTGCAAACTGATTTGCCTGAATATGAGTGTACCATCAGCAGACGTCTCCAACAAGTGGGACACAGTTGCAGGCCCATGGACAACAGTAAAAGAAGCACAAACAATCATGGACAATATCAGTATAATACCACCAGTAATCACATGTCTCTAACACAACATATGTGATTCTGAGTGATCATAGATTGTTCTGCATGAACACACTTGTGCAACTATTATGACATGTCAGTAATCTATAAGGGTAATCAAGCACACCTTCCTGACACTGTAACATCTGCTGGAGGTGTTAGGAGAGAAATTGCTATACCTGTATGTGACATTATGATCACTACAGCCTAGAAGACTGGTGTGCAAGGCATACACACACACAGACACACACACACACACACACACACACACACACATATATATATATATATATATATATATATATATATATATATATGTGTGTGTGTGTATATACACAATCCACACTGTCACGGATGTAACTCATGGCATCAGTGTTGTCAAACACCTATGTATGTACTGTGTGTGTCAATAAAACAGTTATCACATATGCACCTGGTGTAACACCTTGATGTGTGTTATGCACTATCAGTCAGTAATGTTAATACAACAAAAAGAATACCTAGGTATGGCCAATAAGATATGTGACAGCTCACTGTGGCAAAGGTATTACACTTCAGTTACACAACACTGGAAGATGTGTAGGGAGGTACATGAAGAAGGGTGCATTGTACTCAGTTACTGGTATGATGTAGGCTGTGAACTATGGCGGTATTATTGCCTTTGATGTGGATATCCTGCACATACTCAGTAGTTGTGTTACATACAAGGGAGTATTCACCACTGTGGCAACATGCTGGTGGATGTCCCACATACCATCTACCCCAGGACACAGGTCACATACCAATTGGTCTCCTGATAGGGTGTGATGTCTACATTATCCTTGGTTTGTGCATTTGTTTTCATAACATAACATATCCTTTCATGTTTTTGTTTCATCTCATGTGTTGCCATGGCTGTGGCAGCAGTCTTTGGTGCATTTTGATACCATTTGTATTATACTAATATCACAGTTGGAGTAAATGATTGCCCACAATCTGTAGTCCTCCAGACAGCTGTTTGGGCACAGTATGTGTATGTCATTCTTGACATCTGTGACATAAATAATGGACAGGAAAGGGCCTAGAAGACAGCCCTGATGTACAAACCTGATCACTGGACCAGTGAGCTACATCACTTCACACATTTCAACATATTTAGATGCCACATATGTGATCCAGTGGTCTACCCACTTGGTGATGTAGGTGTTTATGGCCATATCTGACAGTGCTGAGTGAATACCTCAGTGTGAATTAGTGTCAAATGCCTTGGCCAGGTCAAGTTCCACAGAATCATAGAGTTCTCTTCATGTATGCCCTCAATGACCTTTTCCAGGACATCTAACAGATGTAAAATACATGGATGTAGCATTAACAACTCACACATGCCTTTTGGACACAGCTGGGATATTACTAGTATCTATATAGAAAAGGTCCATGATTTCTCACCAAGAAAATACAGGCCCTACAAACCATGCCATGAGGTATGTGGATAGACTGAAAGCCCTGTCACTGTAATATATATCATATAATATATATCATATAGGATGAAATGACTTATGCCTGGCCTACAGGCCAGTCTCTGTCCCTGCCCTGAGGGTAATACTGCACATCTGCAAATCGCATATCACTGATGACATCAGCAGTGTCTGGTGAGCAAAAAATGCTAATAGCAGTGTCCTACATTTTTGGTGTAAAATGCTCTTTCTAAGGTCAAGCAAGTGCACAAGCACCCCCCCCCCACACACACACACCACTTGACTGCAATGAGAACAGAACCTCTACCTATCTAAGAATGACTAGAGAACATAGTACCGTATGCAAGTGCCATGGTAGAAGTCTGACTTTTACAAGGCTGTAGGACAACTTATGGTGAATGACACCAGCAATGGATGTTGTAGAAAAGATGTTGGGAGCCCTGCATGAAATGGATATGTCTGCATATGCAAGTGTCAAAATATTATCAATCCATGGGACTGGAGTGGTAACGGTCAGATACATACTTATGCACCTCTGACTAGATAGACACACACACACACACACACACACACACACACACACACACACACACACACACACACTCTCACACACACACACACACACACACACACACACACACACACACACACACACTCTCACACACACACACACACACACACACACACACACACACACACACACACACACACACACACACACACCTCTCAGTTGACTGCAGTGAGAACAGAACTCCTACCTATCTACATTTACAGACTAGATAACACAGTACTTTACACAAGCACCACAGCACAAGTCTGACTTTTACAAGCCTACAGAACAACCTACAGTGGATGACATCAGCAATGTATGTTGGAGAGAAGATGTTGGGAGGCCTGCATGAAATGGATGTGTAGTCATGGTCAAGTGTCAAGATATTTCAAGTTGTGCATGTTACTGGATTGATGAGTGTGCAATGTGTAGCAGGTAGCGGTCTTCCAATGTCCAGGTATACTTTAACAGACAGCTTTACAAACTATATGCAAGCAGGTGCCCACATTACTACAAGTATTTGAAAATCTGAATGTGTATCATCATTCTAAAGATGTGCATGGTATATCGCACAACAATTGCCTGTAGCACAAACCAGCTTTAGGAGTCAATTGTAAGATTGTAGTCAAGTGTAGATGATATATTTGTCAACAAGTACTGAGAAACTAGGGTTGCAGTACATAGGTGGAGGTGACACATGGTTGCATTGAAAATGTGTGGCATATTCTTAGATAGGGCCTTCATTTTACTATGTTTTCATGTGTAGTTTTGTGACATGAAGACTAAATGAGCAATAAATAGAACTAATACATGCTATTATTTACTTTGCATAGCGAGTTTGTGACATGGCTGACAAAATGTTTGCACATGCAGGATACACATTTTTACTGCTTTCCCTGTCTGTGCATAGTTAAGCGGTGTTTAAACATGAGTCTTATTGCTAAAATTATGAGAGTTAGTATTGAGTGTATGAAACACACATGCTGCTTAGCTGCATCTATGGTGTCAGGTGTAAATGCACTGACACATTCCTTTTTGATCCCAGATGATATACAGTTTGAATCCAGGTGTATGTAATACTTTAAAATAAGTATTCATAATGCAATGAACTTTTACTTTACCTTCACTGTGTGTTACTGTATTTTGATGAAGCCCAGCATGTTTAAGTGATATTGTATGGAGGTAAGCACACCAGGAAAGAGATGTTCACCATTGCTTGGCATTGGTGTGCAATGCTAAACTCTGTGCAAACACAGAAGCCAAAAAGTGAAGGGCTACATTGTTTTTTTAGGTACTTATGTGTGTTATTTGTGATTCTATTTTTTGACAAGATTATAGGTGTTAAAATGGGGTAGATACCATCAGAATACCTGCAAAAAGCAGCCAAAGTAATTGCATATCTGATATCCATCCTTATAAACAGAGCTATTAATGAGGGAACCATCCCAGAAATCTGGAAAATTTCCCACATTATACCCCTACATAAAGGTGGTAACTCAAAAGATTATTCTAACTACCAGCCTATAGCCCTTTTATCACCCTTAGCAAAAATTATGGAGAAATGCATTCACCATCAGCTATTAGACCATTTAACTCAACATAACATTCTAGCTAACTGCTAACATGGCTTTAGACCATTTCATAGTACCACCACTGTCCTCCTATCCTTCACAGATTCCATCAATAGAAATCACAATAATAACATCCTCTCATCTGCACTCTTTATCTATCTCTCAAAAGCTTTTGACATGGTAAACCACACCCTTCTTATTAACATTCTTGAATCCCTTTCCCTTGACACTTTGGCTGTCCAATGGTTCAAGTCCTACCTAAGCTACAGGCAACAGGCAGTTCTCTGGGAGAATAATCTGTCATCCCTCCTGTCAGTCACCCTTGGAGTCCCTCAGGGCTCTATTCTAGGACCTCTCCTTTTCTCACTATTCATCAATGACCTGCATGTAGCAATTCCTCATGCCACCTGCATACAATATGCAGACAATTCGACAATCATATGTTCAGCTAATTCCCCCTCAATACTACATTTTTTAACTCAGAAGGTATTTAACATAGTCAAGACATGGTTCTTGAAACATTGCCTTCTTCTAAATGCCAAAAAAAACTAAGCTCCTATTCTTTGTACCTACCAGTAAGTCCTCCCCTCTAGATTTCTCAGTCAGTTCCAATAATGGAACCCTCATATCCCCAGACTCTACCACTAAAATGTTAGGAATCACAACTGACAATAACCTTAACTTTGATAGCCATGTAAACAACACTATAAACTCAGTAAACAAAAAAATTGGCTCCTTATACAGAATTAAACCCTTTTTAACTCCATCAGCCAGATCCAAAATTGCCCACTCTCACTTAATCTCAACTCTTCTATACGCCTCACCCATATACACTAACCTAAAAAAAAAAAAAATCTTATCAAACTAGCTAATTCCTACAATAGCATTGCCCGATTTGCTACTGGCAATCCATTTAGAACTCACCACTGTCTGAATCTACTGCAGCTAGGCTGGCTAGAACTGCAAAATCATCTGATATTTTCTCAACTCACCATTGCACACAAGATATTCTACCAACCGAACACGACTCCTATACTCTCTAACCTCATAATTCCCTACAAAGATCTAAATTTACTACACTCTTCTACCAAACTTCTAGCCAGCATAAGTAAGTCCAACAATTTGGCAGGGGATTCCCTGTTCTCTAACACTGTAGGTAAAAACTGGAACCTCTTACCTAAAGAACTAACTTTACTTCCCTCTCTGCCTCTCTTTAAACAAAACCTCAAAAACCACCTCAAAAAACATTGGTTATGCCCCTGCAGCAACCCCGACTAATCTTTTGTTTTCACTGCTTTCATCTCCTTTTCTCACTTTTTACCTTAACAAACTCTACTGTATATCCCTATTGGGGCAGTACTGTAACTAGTAAACGTAAACAACCTGTTATACTGTAATTTACCTTATGTATCATACTGTATAACGACTTGTCTTTTACTGTCTGTCACTGTTTAGTGTAATACTTTTTTTTATTATTACTTCTGCATTTTTTGAAATCTTCTTATTTACACTGTGAAAATATTGTTTATAAATTCTGTGTGCTACTTTCGGAGCTTTTCTCCTCAGGCCTCTACTGAAAATGGAAATATATCCAGTTAGACTAGCCCTGTTAACAAATGTAAAATAAATAAAATAAATAAAATAAATAAATAAAGATAGGAAAGTGGTGAAATGGGGGGCAAGCAAGAGGAAGAACAAAGGGAAAGCAGGTTCATCATTTTTTTTGTGTTTTAATAAAGTGTCTGTTTTTTATATCACTGGCCTTCCCATTTTTTGTGGTTCATATATAACAAAGGGAAAACAATTCAGGAATGTGCAGGAGACAGGTAGGAAAGAACCATAACTATCCATCTCTATAACAGAGTAGACTGAAAATATGTATATTAGCTGAATGTAACCTCCACATGAAGGGTGGCAAGAACACAATCCTGTTGTATATTCAATTGGACCAAATCAAGTGTGTCAAGAAGACACATATGTGAAATGGAGAGTTATGTATGGGACAATATATATCTCCCCCCCCCCCACTCTCTCTCTCTCTCTCTCTCTATATATATATATATATATATATATTTATATATATTTTTTTTTTTCTTTTTTTTTCTTTTTTTTGTGGAACAGTGCCCATTTTTGCTTTTTTACTTCAGTAAGAGGGCAATACTGGGTAAAGGACACTGGTATTTCTGAGTCAAGTACCTTGGGTAGGTGAGGAAGTAAATGCAAATAAATAGGACAAACAAGACAATCACAGGGATGGTGAGGGACACAAAAGAATGGGAGACACCATGACTGGAGTGAGGGAAGGAACAACACAAGCTCATTCCTATCAAACATGGAGACAGTGTGAATCTAGTCCTCACCTGCAGGACTCTTATCACTGTCCTCTTACTCTGCTGGCTGCTGGAGTGTTTAATGCATTCTCCTCCTATAGACCATAAGGGAGAACAGCTTCAACATCTGGTGTAGGCATACACCATTGGTGCTGTGCATGACCCTACACACCAACCTTGGAATCTCCTGACAGGTGATGAAATCCCCACCTCTGCCAATACTCCTGAAGGATACCACAGCACCAGCTGCCAAGGTAGTGCTACCTAAGTGCATAGGTATTGCAGGCTACAGAGGAAGTACTGCCAGGTTGGGTCCCAGGGGGTCTATATCATATGAGCGAATCACACAAATTCCAAACGCTCATAATATCGAACGTACCAGACCTTGAACTTCATATTGTGGGGGGCTGCACCCCCACACCCACACCCCCCACTAAATATATATTCCAACTCCAAGATCACACTACAGCGAGGAAAAGGAAAATATCCCATTCTTCACTGTACCACAATCTCAGAAAAAGCACTTCAAAGTCTGGTACGTTTGATATTATGAGCATTCGCAATTTGTGTGATTCGCTCATATGATGTAGAACCGAGTCCCAGATGTGCTGAGCATCAGTGCTAAAGCCAGTGGAGCATGGGCAGGCTGAGCTACTGGGGTTGGCCTACCTCGCTGTGCTGTGAGGCATTTTGTGATTTGTTACAGATGGATGACATGGAGACATTTTGATGACACATAATAGAAAATAAAAAAAAGAGATAAGGATTGGGGTGAGAGAAAAAAAAGAGATAAAATTAGTACGATTCTATATGACATACAATGCATTATCACAAATATACAACTATTTTATCTGAACTATTATATTTAAGTATCTGCCCTAACAACTACAAACTATAATTATGGATTGCTCAAAGTAATCTTTACAATGTGCATATATTGTACATATGCTTGGTCCAAACTTGATCCAGTAATACAGATTACAGCTAACAGCAGGGCATTTATGCAACTTTTATAGAGTTTAATTTATGTAATATTAAAGAAATGCAGTATTGTATAGTTGTTACTCATGGTATTTGAACCCAAAACCTCTGACTACAGCTTTACATTTGACTCCTAAACTTTGTGCTGCAAACTAATGCATGCAAACTTACTTTTAGAGTCAGGATGTGCATGCTCAATTTGCTACTACTGAATAGAAAACCCAAAAATCCATCTTTAACTTTTAAAGCTACAATACTTCTCTTGTGCTACATACATACCACTTGCTTTCCTCAGTCTCTTCACATGATCAGCATGGGCTTGTTGATTCAACACAATTTCAGGATTACCTGTGAAAAGAAAATAAAAGAAAAGAAAAGAAAAGAAGAAAACAGCATTATGCATACCGGTCTTGACTATATGTAGGTTTCTATGTATAAACAATTCTCTTTATTAACACACACAACTGTGGGATGTTGCTAGTTTGAAATTCATCTAAGCACTGGTTGAATGTATCCCTCTTGTGCTTTTTTAGGTCATTCAAGTGGTGCCTACACTGCTCTCCAGTGCATGGGGATGCCAGTTGCACTGGATATAGCCTTGGTTAGATTATTTCAAGCCTCACACTTGTACTGAGAGCCAGAATAGTTCCTCTGCAAAAGTCTTTGGCTGTGGTGCTTTACCAGGAGTCCAATAAATATTCTAGACTCATGAAAACCCCACCTCTGTACCTTTCCCCTCTAATGCCAGACATGTCTAATCCCAAAAGCAGAGCAATGGCAACTAATGATTTCCCACCAATTCCTGTTATCGCGTTTGCTGGTAGTACACAACCCCAACAATGATGCCAACCATGTTTGAGGGATGTTAAGCAGAGAGCAACAATGCCAAGCATGGAGGAAAGCAATTTTTGAAACTGGAAGGTTAATCTAACACTTGACATTAGTTTGAGGGGTGTCTGCTGCTGTAACTGTTTGTGATTTTACTTTGCAGACATGCACCGGGGGCATAAATTTCATGACTTGACACATTTTTGTTTGGTTTATATACTGATAAAATTGATTTTTACAGTGTGAGTTCTAAACCTATGCATAAGGGAAAAAACATTTTCTTTCATAGTGGTGATTTTCCATCTTTGCCACAGAAGAAATGCTCCTCAGACTTAGTCATGAATCATTCATAAATACAGATGACAGTTTGAGGTGTTAGCCATGTATGTGTGCGACCTGACAAGGTAATTGCTTATAGATTCATTTGTGTATGTGTTTTATTTAAGTGTGAAAGCCATCCAATTCCAGATAGCAGAATAATGCTTACAGAAACATAGTAGACAGTATACCCTCAGTCATACATCTGAACCTTCAAAACACAGTAAGGGTATCATATTCCTCATACATATAATTCATATCAGCTCCATGGCTATTATGGAATCTGGATGACCTGCATCCAGTGCTTATGTAGCGCTTCCTTGTTAGCAAGAGTTTGAACAGTCCATGAGCCAGATGGTGTATATCCCTCAATAGTTTTTGGACTCTGCCATAGCATCTGTTTGAATATATGTCATGTAGGGATTGAAGGTTGGAGCCAATGATTTTTGTGGCCAGTTTAATCAATCTTATCCAGTGCCTTATGATCAGCTTAAGAACAATTTCTGTACCAGGCAATGATGTTGTTTGTCAGTACACTCTCAATCATGGCTCTGTAGAAGGTGAGTAGGACTTGTGCCCTATTATGTTTTATGTCACCTAGGACTATGGTACCCAGGTGTCCCAATCCCTGAACCCCCCCCTTCAGAGATCCTGAAATCGAAGTCAGTGTGTAAGCATTTCTGCATCATGATGCCTTTCTGCTTGAGAAGGGACATGGGGACATGTCTGGCAGAATGCATATTTGGCAACAGGTAGGTTGTTGATGTGAATGCAGTAGGTGGACAAAGCAGAACATATTATCAGGTGCACCATAGTGCCTCTGCATGATTTCATCAGCCCAGAGGAGAGCCACTGTACTGGCCCATGAATGGATGGCTAACAGGGGGGGCCTGCTACAGAGCCACCACTGACATCAAATGAAGAGTTCCTGTCCACTGTCAGGGATCAAGGCAGCTCACTGGAAAGTGCACAGCAGCATGTCATTCATGTTGATGCTGCTGTTCAAGGAGGATGTGCATGTCCCAAGAGGAGCATCCAGGTTGGTTTACCTATCTCAATTATTAAATACTTCTTGTATAGTAAAATGTTGATGACAATAGTTAAGTTCTGTTTAACATTACATTTGTTTGGGGCATAGCTCTAGACTGATACAGTTAACAACACATTCTGGTTGATTACGTATTGGGTTGGGTCATCCAATTTCTTGTTAAAAGCATCTCTAATAGACATATAAAGGGTAAAAAGTTTAACCTCTTTGTTACTGTTCATTCTGATGATGGTGTCCTGACCTTTTGCTTAACTTGTTCCAGGACCATTGACCACAGGGAGCCTACAGTCATTTGCACATGGTAAGCCAAACATTTTTATGTCAGTATTGATGAACAGTTCAAATAAGTAATTAGTTTGTGATGTGGGTATCAGGACTGTTGTGTGTATTGCTATACTGTCTGTAATAGTGGCATCACTGTTAGTTTGTTAGCATACATTTGACTATAGTAGTGTAGCTATTAATTTCTTCATTGTGTTTGTTGCTTATTATCACAGGTGATCCTGACAGTGGAAGTGTGGGACTTCTGCCACCTGATGTCAGAGTATCAGCAGACTCTGATGATGATGGTGACCAAACAGAGGCACAGCCGGATAGGGGGGTGCAGAAGTTGAGTCTGACACTGAGGTTGACATACAGCCATCCCCTGTCATTTCTTTGGACACAGCCAGTAGGCCTACACTAACCCATTCCAGTGAGACCTCAAATATTGGGCAGGTGGAGAGTGAGACACTTTATCAGAGCAGTGTTGTTACTGCAGCTTCAGTGCCTGTTGACTCTGGCCATAGCCAAAGTGTGAGCAAAATGTCATGCAGGAGGGTTGTTAGGGGTACTCTGAGGAGGCCTGCTGTTCATCCTCCACCTGATCCAGGTGTGTTTTACTGTGAAACTCGATGTATGTTTAGTGCCATCATGGAGGTGCAGGCATTTTCCAATAGATCCAATTTTCAGATTCCAATAGAAGTGATTAGGGTTGTAGATGTGGCACAGGGTAATGTGCATGGCTGCCTCCACTGTGCGTCTGAGTCAATGGATCAGATGAATGACATGTTGCAATGGGCAGTGTCTGTGATGAACGTCTGCAAGGAGGGGGATGGCATGCACATGGGCGTAGGTTAGCCACATCATGTGATGTTAGCCAATGTGGCCATGCCTGATCATACTTCCATAGTGTCACTACTTCCACTGCTCCATCAGTGGTTGAGGTGTCCACACCCAGATGTGGCAGGCCATGGGATCATAGTCCTGTGCATCCTCATGAGCGGAGCTCATCCAGCAGAAATCAGCCATGTTCAGGTAGCAGCAGTGCATCTATCCATGGGCGTGGGCATGAAAGTGCAACTCCTGGCAGATCCAGTTCTCGGAATTGGGTACAACAACAATGAACTGCCATCTCTACAATGCACAACTCATACTTGTCCATCATACCAAGCTGTAGAGCTAGCACAGAGCTTGGCTGAGTTCCTGTAGACACTCACGCACTAATTTCCTCTGGAGGGCCCATATACACACACAACAGTTACATTGTTCAGCCATGAAGCTTAAAGCTCATTTTGTCTCACTGGCCATTTGTTACCTTATCCAAATGTCTGCCTGCTTCTTTTTCTTACTCACATGCACTCACCTACCCTTTGTGTCAGCTTAGGCTGCCTGCCCCCCCACCCCACCCCACCCCCACACACACCCACACACACCCACACACACACACACACACACACACACACACACACACACACACACACACACACACACACACACACACACATACAAAACATCCTGTGCAAGTGATGATATCTGTACCATATCCTTGTTTTCTATCTTTTGGATTCAGGGATACTATATTTGTGTCTGACGCTCAGGGTGCATAGCTGACTTAGTGCTTAGTATATCTTTGTTGTGCTGTTTTGCCAATTGTACTTTTGACATATTTTGGTCTTAGAACGTTAGACAGTTGATAGAATCAAACATTTTTTCCCATCAGTATTTTTATTAATCTTCTGAGGGTTATGAAGACTGAAACTGAAATGTGTCTCATTTCTTTCTAACTTCTCTCTTTATTGACTTTCCAGTACAAAAGTATGAGGCCAAACTGAGGACATTTGGTGACCATCAGTACTGTTGAGAAGTATGAATGTGTAAGTCTTTGGTGCCTGAGGCCTATTACTTGATAGACGACACATGTATTCTCATAAGTCTCTGCTGTCACATGTAGAAGTTATTGCTGTACAAATCACCCACCTTTTATTTGCTTACATTATCAAGTAACAACATGCAACAATATGGCATTGCTTCATCTTATTACACAATACACTCCAGGTTCATCACTTACCTTGAAATCCAGCAATTGCTACACTTTTAGTTCAGTGCTGAATCTGTCTGATGCTAGGAGTACACGGCTATACATGGGCATGTAAAGGTTGTGAGTGTTGCCTGGCATCAATGTTACTATATGTATGTGCATAGGATGAATGTTTTAGCCCTTTAGATGGTGAGTGAGTGTGCTATGGATTGCATCTTAGCCAAAGTGAGGGCATATTGAGCACACCTACATTGGCCTACACCCACAGTAGCTCCTGGTTCTCCACCTGCATCTTGCTGTGCTGCCCTTGCCATTGGTAGTGGGATGTGTGTCTTTACTCCTTGCTGATCCTGCTGAAGTTGCTTTCTCAGGATAAAGTTGTGAAGCATGGCACAGATGGTTAATATTTCAGTATATGTATGTGGATGTACTGCTGGGATCCTCCAGATGTATCTAGGCCCTGGAATTGTAACTTCAGTAGCCCATACACATGTTCTATGATATTTCTGATTTAAGTTTGTGCCTCATTATGGTGTCTTCAGCAGGTGTGTGTGCATTTCTGATGGACATCATGAGCCATGATTCCAGTGCATAACCTGCATCCCCCAGGAAATGACCCTGTGAGATATCACCCCCTAGTGAACATCTGATACAGTTGGGATGTGTGCCAGATATGTGAGTTGTGGTAATTGCCTGCGTTGCCAGCACACACAATGATTCCCTTAGCATTACACATAGCTTGCAGTTAATAGAGTGGAAGCCCTTTCTATTGATATAGAGTCTTCCCTGTTCCCTGGGCGGTTGCTTAATTTCTACCAAACCCTCAAAAAGATATGGAATCAGATGAAAATTGTTTAGTTTGGAATATTTCACATAGAAATTTAGATGCTGATTAATTAAATGTATTAAATAAGGGTTTGAACTTTATTCCCACCAAATGTAATAAACTTACAGATGTCCTAACTGACCTTAAGATATTTACAAGAAATGTGATGTTGAAATATCAGTTCAGATACAGTGAAAATGAATACAACTATCCCTTTAAAAAGCCTAGTGAATACACACCGAACAATCACCCTCTAGTTGAAGCATTTTATAGTTTAGTAGAGGAAGATGTACATAATATGTATAATGAAGGTGAATTAAAACACACGCAAGAAAAATAGATACAATTTAAATTTAAGTGAGAGAAAGGCATTAGAAAGGTTACAACGTGATGATACACTAGTTTTTAGACCTGCAGATAAAGGTGGACCCCTTGTCATTATGGATAAAATAAGCTATCATGAGGCTATGTTGGATATGCTTAACGATACCACATATTATAACATCATTAATAAAGAGAGAGTTGATACCATCAAATATACCATCTATAAAACGGTAGTTGGTTTGGTAGATAGCCATATTATAACTAGTGAATTAGCCAAATTTCTTGAAGTAGAGTATCCTATGATCCCTATCATTCAAGGGATACCAAAGTTTCATAAGGATGGCACTAATCCCCCATGAGACCTATTGTCTCTGGTAGGGGATGGTGCACCGAGCCTTTCTCTCTGTATGTGGAAAAGCAACTCCAACCAATATTAGATAAGAATAATTTTATTCTTAAAGATACTAAACAATTTGTATCTGATTTATATGCCTTTATTAGTAAATTTGAGATGAAAGCAGACATGCTCTTTGTGACACTTGACATACAGTCTCTTTTTACGATAATTCCAAATTACATAGGCATAGTATCCATTCAAGAATTATCTCACTAAACATAGTGAGTATAATGAACAAAAGATAGATCTTATTTGCCTATTTTTAGAGATCATACTTGAAAACAATGTCTTTATATTTGATAAGACAATGTATATTCAGCGTGATGGCGTGGCTATGGGCACTTCATGTGCCAATAGCTACGTCAACATGTTTCTGGCTTTATGGGAGGAGGAAGAGCTGTTTCCCAATGTATGGTATAAAAAACATGTCTCTTTTTATCGCCGTTTTGTCGACGATGTTTTTTTCCTTTGGGATGGCAGCATGGATGAATTGGAAACGTGCATTACACAAATGAATAGTATGGCCACGTACCTTAAATTTGCATCTAACTTTTCACCTATCAAAATAGAATTTTTGGATGTATATGTAGAAAGAGTGATGGATACCTTTATTAATACTGGTGTCTATAGGAAGAAATGCTACAGGAATACACTTTTTCATAGACGTAGCATGCACCCTCAATACATATTTAGTAATATTAGTAAAGGGCAAGGTATGAGGATTTCATGCCTTAATGCGACAGAAGATGGCTATAAGCAAGAGATTAATGCCTTTAAGGAAAGGTTATCTAAATGTGGTTATAAATATTCAGAGATAGAAAATGGTTTACGTAGTATAGATCTTTTAAGAGAAAATAGAGCTGCACCATACTACTCTAACTGTACTGATATTTATAACAAGCAAAATAGTAAAATTTCAGAACTGAAAATACCTATGTTCTATACTGTAGACAATAAGGACATAATGGACGTCATTAATCATAATTGGTGTATTTTAACCACAGATACGGAGATAAGATATATTGTTGGGGATAGGCCTAAGTTTCAATACAAAAACAAACCTAATCTTAAAAGACTGCTCTGTTATTCTTCTGAGGAGCATAATACTATAAATTACCCAGGGACTAATCCCTGTGGAAAGTGTAATTTTTGCTCATATATTAATATAGGTGATAGTTTTACACATCCAGACACAGGTCAGCTCTTTAAATTCAGAGTGTCTGCTGATTGCAGCACCACTCATGTGGTTTACCTTGCTGTTTGCCAAGCATGTTCCTCCTTCTATGTCGGCAAAGCTAACAGGGTTTCTGTACTAGAATGAGAGAACACCTATATGCTATCAGGGTTGGCTATGTAAATAATGCTTTGGCGAAACATATATTGGCTAATGGCCATGAGCATACTTTTCGTTTCATGGTCATAGATATACTAATACCTATGATAAGGGAAGGTAACATAAGGAAGGGCAAAGAGAAAAAGGAAATAAACTGGGTAACAAGAATGAAGGCAGATAAAGGTAGCGGCCTCAATGAGAGGGCCTCACTTAAACCTATCTAGAGATCTAGAGGTTTAATTACTAGATAGCAAACATGCCGTTGTATGATTCATCTTTATATACACTTACAACATTTACATCAGTGTATATCCCCCATTTGTGTATATATATTTCAGCCATCAATTGTTATCCAACTTTAACATCAGCAGTAGACATTTAATTATGTTGCATTCCATTAGTATAGCATGAAATGCAGCCACAGGATGTTTTTGTATACTTATATATGCTTCAGTAAAATTTTTATTTATATATATATATATATATATATATATATATATATATATATCAATTGTATTTATGTCTCAGCCAATAAGTGCTATCTAATTTCAACACCAGCAGCAGACATTTAGTTGTGTTGCATTATTTGCATAGCATGAATTGCGGATATAGGATGTATTTATTCATTTATATATGCTATAGCGATCTATTATTCATGCATATATTCCTACCATCAAGTGTTACTTAATTATAACATCAGTAGTAGATATTTAGTAATGTTGCATTTTATATGTATAGCACCAGTTTCAGCTATAGGACGTTTTTAAAATCTTATTTATAGTTACTTTTATATTAGATTATTTTAGAATTTATATATACACATTAGATATTTGATGTTGCTAATATGAATTGATATATAGTAGCTATGCAAGTAGTTATTTGTATATAATAAGATATTCATATCCTTAATTGTTAATTGAATAATTACCCTTGTACCATGTGATTAATAAATAAGGAAGTGTTTTTTGCAGCTTGAAATTTTATGGTCTGATAAAGCAGTTTGTGAAAACGCTCACCTTTGTGCACGTATTAAAAGACTATTAATTTTACTTGCAAGACTGGATTATTTGATGCCTGGTGGTTGCCTCTTCCTATTTTCTGCTATTGGATTTGTTAATTTCTATATGTGTACAATCTTTTGCACCCAGGACTTCAGGTTAGTGTGCTACAGGGTAAAACTCCTGCACATGTGTGGCCCTGTCCTTGGGAGTATGGGGAAAATATATGTGGTCACTTGTATTTTGGAGCATAGTATTCAAGAACTGATGGAGGATCCTGAATGATGACGCCTGTGGCATACCCAATATGCCCCTTGTTAGTCTCTGAAAGGTTCCTGTAGCTAACATTCTAAGTGCTACATATACCTTTGTCTCCACTGGTATGGGTTACCCTAATTTTGCCCTGAGTCTGAGTTGTGGACAACAAAGGTTGAAGAGTTGCAGAGTTCCTGTAGTGTGTCTCTATCCATCCTGTAGTACTCTACAATTTCCACCTCATGCAGTTTGTCATAAGTTAACTGGGGTTTGAAAACTCTTCTTCTTCTTGGCCATGGTCTATTAGCAACAGCAGCAGCATAGACTTTAGCCTGTTGCACGTACACATGAATTAAAGCAACAGCAGCCTCTAACGTTCTTTCTGTGTAGACTCCTTTCCATGGCTGTATTCCAGTAGGTTTTGGAATTTGCAGGGAGTCTATACAATTGTTTATTGCTTGTTGAATACCTCCTACATCCTGGATTGGTTGATTAGCATACACGGCTTATGCTTTAATTAGCATGGCATGGTGTTTACTGTGGTTGCGTGGCTCTACACACACACATTACTGAATACAAAACAGTGCGTACCATGTGTTAGTGGACAGTGTAAGGTTTACTGAATATGCTCAACAGCCTACATTCTGCCGATGTGGATTCATCCACTTATCCAAGGTATACATTCCTTTAAATGTATTTTAAAATTCATTATTTAATCCTACACTGTCTGTAGCCTTTATTGACTTTAGTTACATAATTATATCGTTTTTTTCTTAATAATGCAGGCCACCTGTTTTGGTGCCTATTGTTTTATTGCTAATAATATGATAGTCATATTCATTTTAAGAATACATTAATTTGTATCCAGTCTCTTCTGAGATGGTTGTAGCATAGAATATATTTTTTACATTTTCTTGAATAATTCTTTAATTTATAAATGTGATTTTAGCCATTCTATCCAAAACCGATCCCCTAATGAATGTGTTTGGGTTACTTTTTTTTTGTTTGCATAACAGTCTCACTTGTTGTACAAGGAATCAAAACTAGACAATCAGTGCACAAAAAAGTCTGACGGTTATTTGATTATATGACATAAAATACATTATGTAGAGTTAGATACATTTCTATTAACTTTCCAGCATAAGCTGCTTGTAGGCTCTTAATTTGCTCTTCTGGATGAAAAGATAAAAAATTCTAATTAATTGCTTCACACAACTACACCCCTAAGAGTTAACCCAGTTTGGTATTTGGGAACTTTTGTTGACAACGACCTAATTTTTGACCAGCATGTGTCTATTCTTGTAAGAAAGTCCTTCTATATTGTACAGCTTATAAACAAAGGGATTGTGTCTAGATCAAGGGAAGTTATTGTCTGCCTTTACTTAGCCCTCATTGGCCAATCATTGAATATAATGCCCCTTTGGCATGTTTCTGTCCAGGCACATGTGACAACTGGAATACTTATAGAAATACCTTACTAAAAGGATACAAGGCCTAGACAGCATGTTCCACATGGATCAGCTCTAAGCCCTGTCACTAGACTCAGTATCCTAAAGACTGCTAAGAAGTGACCTGTGCCTGACATAGAAGGCATCCTCTCACCCAAGACTGATAGATTTACTGGACACCAGCTAGTCAAATGGCATCAGAAATTCTGAGTCAAGGGATCTAAGCCTCTTCTGCAACATCAATAGAATGATTTGGAGGGACAAGTATAGTATCTCACAGAAGATGCCACTGTTCTAGAATGTAATCCACATTCACATAAAACAAACTTCATTCCTGGCTATATTTAAGCACAATTTGGATGGCAAAGCGTAAATTTATCCCAGGACTGCCCCTGTACTATTAATGCACAGAGGTTGCTCCTAAATGCTTTATCCCATGGATGGATCTCTTCAAATTACCTATTGTATGAGTTCAGTTATTCTCATTACAGTTAATACATCATTTTTGACAATGGGATGAATAAGGCCAATCTTTAACCAAACGGCATAAGTTAATTTGAGCACAAAAAGGGAAACTGGATAGGCTTATAATGTCTCACAAAGGCAGTTACCCTAGTATTTAGCTATGAATCTATGAACCCACAAACCACAAGAAATCCTTACTAAGTATGCTGTTTCTGTGAGCTGACATTAGATCCTGTCAGGAAATATGTGACATCTAATTCTTACAATATCATCAATATATTTATATTCTTCAAATGAAAGAGCTTGTAATGTAGGTTTTGATACATTGTTGAGGCTGAGTTTGGGAAATGGAAATGTAATACATTGGGAAATTTAGTTTTGACGCTGGTTCTATATACCTTTAAAAAGATCATAGAAGGAGACATGTTTCCAATGGAAAGAAATTGAAATCAAATATAAAACTAAGTGCTACCTCCATTTATTTTGGTGAGTGAATATGGCATTTTACACTTACTCACAAATAACTTTCTTTAAAGAAAGGGTCACTCCATATGGATATGCTCTACAATTCATCATAGTCATATCAGTTTGGATGAACTTTTCTGTGGTCTTTTGTCAGCTAATCTTTAGAGTTTCTTTTCCTGGCTCACTTTGAATTTATAACACTGAAGTAAATGACTGGGTCTTATTACAGATTTCGCAGTTTGATAGTACTGTCCTCTTGTTTACAAAAGCTGTGGTTGGGCAGCTTTTCAGGCTATCATGAAAAGCTCAGACTCACTTCTTTCAGTCAGAATCTCATGTCTTTATTTTCAGATAGATGAGTGCTTCCATGTGTGACATGATGTCAGAAGTAAGCTCTTTTTTATACAATAGTATAAACATAGGAGGAGTATCCATGTAGGGGGCTCCTTATCCAGATTAATTGGCTTAGAGGATCCTCCCATCCAGTCCATGGAGTTGAGAGGTAGGATTCAGCCTGTGAGTGTTGCTCATTCAGGATAGGATTGTCCCATGGGAGCATCCTCCTGTTTTCAAAAACTAGAGGAACAGCAGAATAATTTCAAAAACATAAATTTCCTTTAGTAGTTTCGAGATAGCCTAAATAAATCACAACACTCTGTGCAGCACTTTTGCCTAGTAGACTTCATCAGATCCATCAACTATAAAGTACTATGGGGCAGAGCCTAATTGGCCAACTGAGAACAGTGAATTTTGACAGCTCCATAAACTAGTATGATAATATAGGAAAATGTTATTATTTTCAAGTTTAAAACATCAGAACTCTATAGATAAACTACTAAACTACATAAATATCAATTCTGGTGGAGATATGTTTTCCTGTCAATTAACTTGGAGATATGTTGAGTCACTGAATATGAACAACTCAAGGAATTCTCATCCAGATGCTGCTTTGAAAAAAGAAATGCAATTGATGACATCTACCTTACAGGAACTATCTTTGACGATGGATGGCTTTAAAAATGACTTAAAAAACCTCAAATTAAATTCTCAAAAACATACTGATACTCTTAATGAACTATTACAGCAACACCATACAAAACTAACAAATATAAAGACTTCTCTAAATGACATTAAAGGGAGACACAAAGAGGAAGAATTGCAAAAAGAATTTCTGCTTAAACAGAATACATGTCTGTTTAGCAAAATAGATGACTTAGACAACAGGGAAAGGAAAAATAACATAAGGATCTTTGGTCTGCCTGAAAACACTGAGGGTGAAGACATTATTTTATTCTTAACAACCTGGATTCCTGAATTTTTAGACTTGAAAGAGGGACTTTCATTTGGAATTGAAAGGGGGCATAGAGCACTGAGGAAATATGCTTCTAACTCAACAAATACTCCACCTAGATCCATAGTTATAAAATTTCTTTCATTTCTGGTCAAAAAAATCTGCCTGGAGAAAATCACCCTTAAAATACAATCAAAGCCTGATAAGATTTGACAATGATTATTCTTCCAGAATACTAGAACAAAGGAAAAAAGTCTGGCCAGTAATAAAACTGTTGAAACAAAACAACTTTAAAGCACAGCTGGCCTTTCCAGCCAAGATAAAAATACTTTTTGCCAATGAGATGAGAGTCTTTAATGACTTAGAAGAAGCTACTATATTCATCAAAAACAACAACATAGTGTCTATCCCAGAAGAAGTTAAATGGATGGCCGCTATTCTTAAAAGAATAAAAGAAACAAATCCTTGGACTGATGTTAGAAAGAAGAAACGAAAAACTGATTCCAAGATAGCTGTCCCAAAAACAAATAACTCTTACAACTACATTTCTCAAAGTATCAACTGATGTGGTACATCACTTGTCATATGTTTTTATTAAAAAAAACGGATTTATTAAACAACTGAGAAACAGTAATGATTTATTTAGAATGTTCAGAGTCCAATAATTCTTTACAAGCAAAGGTAGGTCAAGATGGGTTACTATTTACATTATACATAAGCAAAACAAAGCAACATATAATATAAACATAGACGTTTCTATTCCCCTACTTGAGCTCAATGAATACTTATCTTGTTAATTTTTAATTGATTTTACTTATAATAATTTAAGTAATTAATTAACTAATTCAACAAGATACCATTCATCAGAGTTCAGACTCAAATGTAACAAATTAACATCATATATAATAGCAGTAACAGTAGAATATTTTGAAAAAGAAAATGCTGTCATGGAGACTAATGCTTTCTTCAATTAAAGTATGATTTAGGAATGTCATGTATATCCTGGTTAAATAACAGGGTCTATATTAGAACACCAAAGTTTCAAAACTTTGAATGTTCTAATATCGAACCCTATTCAACGAAAGTTGAAAACATCAAACATACAGAACAGCAAATGTTTTTCTAGGGAAAAAATTTGCTGTTCCAAAACACATACAGACAACACAAGCACAGCAAACAAACAGCAATCCACACACATACACCTAAAATCTTACACCTAACCCTACACTAAACTATACATACACCACTAACTATCCACTTACCTTAACCCAAACCCTAACCCTAAGGTCTGTCACTATCGCACACTCACCTCATCCGTGCCCTAACCCTAACTCACCTACCCCGCCCTAACCCTCATGTCCACACAATCGCACACATATCTAACCCGCGCCCTAACCCTAACTCAACTAACCCGCCCTAACCCTCATGTCCACACAATCGCACACATACGTAACCCGCACCCTAACCCTAACTAACCTAACCCACACTCAATCGCATACTTACCTGAACTCTACCCATAACTTTCCACCACAGTGCTGAAAATACCAAAGCAACAGAAATGGACAACCAAATTCTTTCCCTAGGAAAAAATTTGGTTTTCTTTAGCTTCGATATTTTCAGCTTTTGCTGAATATGGGTTGATATTAGAACATTCAAAGTTTTGAACTTCGATGTTCTAATATAGACCCAAAAAACAGCAGCAAGCTCTTAGTACAACTGTCATCATTATTCTGTCTAAATATAGTTAATATCAATTATGGCAGCTATCACAGCTACAAGTGCTGTTTGATCAATCCTGATATGGCATACATAGATGCAGCTGTGCCTGGCAGCTAGTACAAATGTCATTATCATTCTGTCTAAACATAGTTAATAATTATGGCAGGTATCATAGCTTTGAGTGCTGTTTGATCAATCCTGATATGGTGTGAGTGGATGCAGCCGTGTCTGGCAGCTAGTACAAATATCATTATTATTCTGTATCAATTATGGCAGGTATCATAGCTTTGGGTACTGTTTGATTAAGCCTGACATGGTGTATGTGGATGCAGCTGTGTCAGACAGCTGTTATATGTTGCCATTTTTACCCCCGGAAAGCTGAGGGTTGCAGCTTGTGATCAAGGTTTACTGATGCTTTTGAATTAGGAAGAGACACTTGGTGTTTTAGCCTGGATCTAGGGGAAGGGGTGGATAGAACTGTGATTTGGGATATTTTGGCAGAGAATAGTTTATTTGTACATCTGCTGAGTGAGAGGTGAGAGGGATGTTGGAGTGTGTTGTCTCTTGTTGTGGCGGCTTGTTGGGAGTTTTTATTTTTTTATCTGTTTGCTCTCTGTTCTTTTCCTGGCTGCTGCCTCACTGAAAGGAAGTGAATTTAGGCTTGGAGTTGTAGTGAAGTGAAGCTTTGCTTCAGGTGCATCGCGAGCCTCTGGTATGCAGTACACAGACACAGTAACAGAAACAGATGCTCCCAGGTTGCTATGGTAATGGAGACAGAGTATAATGCTTAATGGCTCTGAGGAGCCTCCAAGATAATTCTTGGCAATGACGTTTTCGGTTAAAAAAAAAAAAAATATATATATATATATATATATATATATATATATATATATATATATTTATATTTATATAAAATAAAAGGGCTGTTTTAATCAACATGTACACATATTGATGGTCTCCCAACACTTTGTTTAGCTCATTAAGCTGATACTTGATAAAAAAAAATAATAATAGTAATAATAATAATAAGCACAATTTTATATTTAAAATATATTTTGGTCCAAACACATTAAGGACTTACATAAGAGTAGAAATCTGAGTTATTGTGAAAGACAAGGAGCACTTGGTCTTGTGCAGTACCCTTTGCAATGGTCTGGGAGGTGAGCTTGCTTGGACATGTTGGACATATGGGGATAGCTGATTCAAGGGGTGTTTGGGGTTGCTGGGAAGTGCTGGAGAGTAATTGGATTTCCTTTGTGGAAATATCTGTGGGACTGGAAGGTGTGTTGAGTTGTTCACTGGCAGAGGGGCCACTGCATGGAATGGGCTGGTAAAATGGAACAGGACAAATATTAGTTTGGATATTTTAAGAACATCCTAGAAACACACCACATGAATTAGTGAATGGTATTCTGGAAAAACTGGATGGGCATTATTGCCCGTGCTTGAAGTACTGATATGTGTGTATGTAAAGATGGAAATATACTTATAACAAATAAGAAACTAGAAGGGTATCATATTTCAAAGTCTATGGACTGTATAAACATGCTTGGAAGGAGCTAATAATAAGAATAAACATTACATCTTGTGGTCTCTCAAATAACTAAGCAACAACCAAAAAAAAAAAAAAACACACACACAATAGTTATGTAATGTATGATTTTAGTAAATCTAGACATAAAATATATAATCACCATATAAGATGAAGCAGTCTGCCTGATTTAGATATTAAAGACAGGATTTAATAACATGGGCTTGTGTATAATAACACTACTGTCATAACTTGTCATAAATGACATACACTACATTGAACATTAAGGGGAAGCATGATTATTTTCTTATATAAGAAAATATGCATAACAAGTCATGTAATTGCTTTAACTTGAATTGTAGTTTTTGTAACCCATCTTGACCATATATAATACTTAAGCAGTTACCAAGATAACTAATGTTTTATACATGACATCAAACTGACAAAGTTGTTCAAGAGAAACAATAGAAGCCTGAACTTGAAACGTCATAGACTGTAACTATCATATTCTGAACAAATAGTATTAAATTGACAATAATCACTCAGTTTCACCTTTGCTGATTATACAAAATAGAATGTTGTCATTTAAATCTAAAAACGTTCAGTATATGCCATAAAATGGTGATTTATGAATATGGAAAGGGAACTTGTAATCATTAATCACATTAAGTGAATTTGTTGTTTTTAACCTAGAATTTCACTCATTTTATAATAAGAAATGACAGATATGAAAATCCTTATGTGTAGGAAATGTGAGGAAGAGGGATGCACTGATAATTTAAATGCACTAACTTTCATCAATGTTTACATAAAACAAACTTGATGCTTTAAGTAAGTTAGCAACAAACAAAGTGATTACTTAAATGCTGGCAGACAATGAAATATAACTTCTGATATATCCAGTAAAATACATTGTATTATAAACATTATGTATAAATATTACCATCTATTTATATTAAGTAATGTCTTAAAAGACTTCATCAATAAGGGTGAATATGTTAAATAACTGTGTGTTATAATCTTTTGCTGAGGTTTTATATATGATACATCCTACTTTACTATGATTGAATTGCTTGTCATATATCTTTCATGTAAATAATTGCTCATACAATAAGTAGGCATTTATATTGTATTAGAATTCTGTCTAATTAAAAAGATGACTATATCTGTTCAAAATAATATAAATATTGCTTATTCCTATTACAAATATTCTCTATATGATAATTCAATTTATGGAGCTCAGATGTTCTGGATTGTCAAGGTATGAGTGATAATCTGATGGACTTGGGTTTATCCATCAGATTAGGAATGATTTTCATTCCATGGCTAGTGCGGATCTTAGTTTTGTTAACATTTATTAATTTAAATTTATTTCACAAAAACATTTTTAGTATGCCTGACCAAAACATTACTTTGTTGGTAAACACTCAAAGTCTAAAACTGATAAATTCCTTTAAAAGCTCAAACATGTACTTTACAGTTATCAGAAAAAAATGTTTAATAGCCACAATAAAACAAAAAATACATAGTCTAAATAACCTAAGATGACGTTAACGTTATTATCTTTAAATACCAATGGCTTAAACAATCCTAGCAAGAGATCAAATCTACTGAAATATTTAAAACTGAGCAAAGCACAAATTGACTTCCTTCAAGAAACTCATTTCAAAGCAAATGCCAACTACAAATGGAATCCTGAGGAATATATGATATTGGCGCAATCCATTTATAAGACAAAGACAAAAAGGGGTAACAATTTTTTGGAAAACACATGTGATTAACCCAGCAATCATTTATAAGTATGAAGATAAAGAAGGCCTTATGGCATTAGTAATAGCTAAATATAATAGAATATGGACCCTAGCCAATCTATACTGGTTCCCAGGCATTGGACCAGGAACTGTTAAAAAACACTTGGATTTTATTTCCAGTAATTATAAAGGCAACTTAATATTAGTTGGAGATTTTACCTGTATATTTGATATTTCTGAAACTGCAATTAAAAGACCGCTGTGTACATCTGCTGTATCAAAAGCTTTAAACAAGTGGTTAGAATAATTTCATCTTGTAGATACTTTCAAATTTAAAGACGATAAATCTTTGTTGTTTTCCCATCAAGATCACAGATTTGGTACCCAAACTAGAATAGATAAAATATTTGCTGCCCATAACTTACACTCTAAAATCATTAATTTCTTAATCACTCCCTACCCCTTTTCAGACCTAAATACTGATATTAAAACTTCAAAATGGGTACAAACCATTAATCTTTAACGCCAGAATTCCAGCATATATAACTAAAATTAAAGAGTTCATACCCTGGTAATTATCTGAATTACAGTTCTTCTTAGATATTAATTATACCACAGAGATAAATAACGTAATGATATGGGACTCATTAAAAGCCTTACATATATGGTAAAATTCTAACTTGGTATAAAAAAATCAGAGGATGGGATTCTAAATTATTAGATCTACAATCCAATATTTTGTCATTAAAAGCTGAAAAACAAAATAATTTGGAGATGAAAAAGAAAGCTGAGGTATTAAACAATAAATACAATGAAATTCTAACACATAAAACTCATTTAGCTTTAGAAAAACTAAAAATTAATACCTTGGCCACTTCTCCCAAATATCTACATAATTTATCCACAAGAAACAAAATACAATCAAAAGCTAATAACATTAAAGTATCTTCCATGAAAGGAAAGGGGAAAATGTGTCAGACAGTGGTGACATTCTTGATGCCTACAGAAATCACTATATGGAACATTTCCAAAAAGAAAATATACATATTGATCAATTAAATCTAGATGAAAAATGTTCTAATATAAAAAAAAATGCCAGAAAAATTAAAACTACATCTGCAAGCACCTATATCCTACAAATAAATTGCAGATACGATAAAAGAGGGTAAAAATAATAACGCTCCAGGTATAGATGGCATAATTATGGAAATATATAAACTTTTTCCTTTAAAGATACTATCCCTTTTCCATAAAACTCTATTAGAAATTCAGTCACAAGCTTTAATACCACCATTTTGGAGATATTCCTTAATCACACCAATCCTAAAGGAAAACAAATCCCAAACTTTTGTACCTCATATAAACCTATATCATTATTAAATAATGACTATAAGATATTTATAACAACAGTAACTAACATGAAACTACCACTATCCAAAGCAATAAATAATGATCAAACTGGATTTATATATCATAGACACACACATGAATACAAATAATTTAGCGTATGTTAAACTAGGGGCAGGATTCACAAAGCCTCCGTGTAAGAGATACAAGGCTTACACGGAGGCTGCAGTTAAACGGTGTGACGTCAGCATGTCATGCATATGCATGAGGGCATGCTGAATCACACCTAAGGCTAACACGGTCCGTGGAAGACAGTAGGGGGCGTGTCTGTAGGCCGAGCCCTGCAAGCGGACACGCCCCCAGAAGAGTAAAAGTGCCCAAAGTAAGCCCCCACGACAGAGTACATGGAAATGTGAATAAACACAACACAACACATGCCCCCACAGACTATGAATATAAAATCATATAAATGAACATGTTATATTTTTTTTAAACTGTAAAGATGTTTGCCCATGAGTGTGCTTGCTTGCGCAGGCGTGCCCGTAGCTCAGCCACAGTTAGCAGTAAGTGGAAAAGCATATAAGAACTAACTATGCAAAGAAAGCCAAAAAGCAACAGCGTAGCGGTAGAGACGTCAGCTGAAGAGCAGGCAGTCATGGTTTGAGCCCCCACAACATCAGTTTTTATTTTTAGTGAAATAAGCATGAAACAAGTCCCTGACATATATGTACACATATAAAATTATATTTTATGTAAAATGTAATGAAATAGGCCATTTATTTTGAAGAAATGTGAGATAAAATAATAACAAATGCCAGATGTGCCCATAGCTGAGCTATAGTTTAACAAGTTGAGTGCATCTGCCCGTAGGTGAGCAGTGGTTTAACAGGTGCAAAATGAGTGCCCGTAGGTGAGCAATGGTTCAACAGGTGCAAAATGAGTGCCCGTAGGTGAGCCGTGGTTTAACACACTGAAACTGTGTGCCCCTAGCTGAGCTGAGCATAATATGCATGCTGACAGCCAAATGAGGTGTAAACCAGCGTAACCCGTTTGCGCGGAGCTGCGCACCGCGCCAACAAGCTAACCGACGGGCAACGTTGAGCAAGCTGTAACAAAACTGCCTTTACACAGACACACCCCCTAGCCTGTCTAGACAGTCATAAAATATAAAAAGCAGTGGCCAGGTTTGAACCTAGGATACCATGCACCATAGTCAAGGTACTGAACCACTAAGCCATGACAGCTGTACTTAGAAATGCAGTAATAGCAAATATATAGGAATGAATAGAAAGAGGATCATGACAAAGCAGGTTTTGTGAAGCTGATACAATTCCAAAATGGCCAATCACAGATAAGTGCGGGAAAAACGGCATATATAAGCCCCATAGGCGGGAATACACAGCATAAACGATTGTAGAACTACCTTGCAGCCAGAATGTCAGGAGTAGGTGAGGGTAGTTGCTTCCGAGCACAGAGGTGGGGCATTGAGGAGTCCAGATATATGGTCTGGCTCCTTGTCCACAATCATGAGGCCCAACTCATGCAGGGCCAGGTCCTGTGGGGAGCATATAGGGCTGAGGCGTGGGACCAGTTGGCTCATGATCTCACCAGTGCCACAGGGATTCCAAGGACTGGTGAACAGGTCCGTCACCACCATGCGGACCTGAAGAGACGTAAGCAGGACCAACTGAACCTTTGGATCCAGGAGGCCCGGCAAATGCCCAACACCCTACTACTGAGTAAGTTACATTTAATTATGTATGTAAGAAATTAACCTAGCTGATATTATGGAGATGTGTATTCCAATATTACTTTATTTATATTACAGCTGCAGGTGTCCGTTCTGCGAACCGCAGAGCTTATGGCGATAGGCTGGCACGGTTGCACCACCAGGCAGGTCAGTAATCCTCTCCCTGTAACTGTAAAGAAAGATAAAAGTATGACAGTTAGCAAAAGAGTGCAGTGTAGTCACTAAGTAATAAAATGTGCAAGTAACAGTGTAAGAGTATTTGCAAGTATTGCTTGATTACAAAAGTGTGTTGCAGTCTGTAATCCAAACAGAAAAATGAAAATGTCTGAAATAAAGTCTGAAATGAAGATGCCCCACCTGTAATATAATAGTACACAACCTGCAGCTGGCTGAAAAGTACAGCTGCAGAAGATGAGCAAATCACATGTGTGAATTATATCCCTGTTGAAATACTGAAACATGACAGAAGTGAGACTGTTGGAAAGGATTGTAATAACTACAGGTAAAACATGTCAATAAAGCCTAGACATAAGTACCATCCTGAATTGTAAAATTAAAACAAGCGAGAGAGTGTGGGAAAGAGTTATGAATCCACCAATAAAGTAGTAATAACCACTGAATAAAGTATACTGCAGTGAGTACAATATGAAATGAATGTGACAAGCAGAACCAAACTGTGAAATGTGTTCAAAATGTTGCTGCAGCTGGAATGTGTATCCCAAAATCTGGATATGTTGCTCTCAGTCTGCAATATGCAGATAGTATGATTGTCTGAAATACCAAACATCCACAGTTGTCTATAGCTATATAAAGCAAATGTAGCAGGATGATGTAGCTGAACAAAGCCAGATATGAACGTGTATGAATAAAAATAAAATGTATATTGATGTAGCAGTAACAGTCCTATCACAAACTTGAAGTAGTTATCACATAGGAAACTATAGGTAGAACAGTAGTGTGTATATATCTGCAGCTATTAGAAATGTACAGCATATGTATTGGTATTTGAAGGTGTTAATTATATTTTCTTCACCCTACCCTATAACCACATATAATCCATTCCATGTGAAATTGGTATGTGCAATCACAATTAACACCCCTGGACATTTGTCCTGTTGGGTCATACATATTTGCATATACGTTGATGCATCTGCCCTGTTCATACATCCAAACCTGATGGCCTGTTGCCATCAATCAACCCTGCATGTTGTTGGACTTTGTATTGCTGTTCAAATTATGCATGTGTTATGCTCGCTGTTCAATGGTGTGAATATCTGGGTGTTTGGTTAATGGGAATACTAATGCATGCTGTTACAACTAATTGCGAATGGTATTGTATGTTACTAACCCAAACTGTCATGACATAATGCAAAACATAGGACGACAGGGAAGGCGGGTTCCAGTGGACCCACCTCTCCCACCTCAGCTGGCGAGTGCACCTGGCAGTAGTGCCTAGTCTGGACCCTCCTCCGGTGGCCCTGTGCCACCTGCGGGTGGAAGCACTGCAGGGGATGGGGCTCGTCCCCCCTCTGCAAATGTGGCCGGAGGAGAACCACCACTCACCCTCCGTAGCGTCCGGACTGTGGTGCGTAGGGAGATCCAGGAATCTGTTCTTGGGCGCCTACGCCAGCTTGAGGCACAGGTGGCACAACTTACGGGCATGCCTGTTGCCCGGCCTACACAGCCCCCAGCACAGCCCCATCCTGGGCAGTGAAGGAACAGTGGCAACTGCCCATGGGTGGGGATATCAGTTCCACTGTTGCCATCTGTGGGCTCATGGGCTCTGGATATCCAAACATCCGTCCCGTCAATTGTGTAAACCCCCCCCACAAGTGTCATACACCGCCCCTGTATGTGTCTTGTTTGTCTTGTCTGTTGACCTACCCAACCTACCTCCAGGCTATACCGACTTCCTTTACCTGACATACCACTCTCACCTGAAAAAAAAAAAAAAGGGCACTCTGTACCTACAAAAAAATTATGCCCCATACATAGCTGCCCATTCCGCACACATGTCTGCTGGACATGGAAACTATCAATTACAATTGGCTGTACAACAAGTATTATTGTTGTCCTGACACCTCTCTCAGGGGTGGAAGGTTTCAAATGTCACACCAAATTACAAACATATGCACAGCTGTTGCTGATGAAGAAATGGGCAGCTATGGGCCTTACCTACATCCCTCCTGCAAAACCCAAGCTTGTTTCCCTACTGTCTTACCCTCTTTGTGACCCCTTTTTCACCACTTTCCTGTCTCCCCATTTTCATTTCTTTCAAAGAAAATAGCGTGGGTGTGTGCCAGAGTAAGCACTGTTAAGCAGTTGTAAGCAGGTGTGCGCGGAGCTGAACGCCAGTGCGCATGCGGGAGCTCCACGCAAACCAGCGCTAACCCGGTTACAACTGCTTAAAAGTGCCTTAGTCACTCTGATTGACAGGTCCTGTAGTCAGTTCAAAAGCAAAATAAAATCCCACTGTCAGTTCCGAACCCAGGACCTTGGAAACAGTAGTCTGCATGACTTACCACTAAGCCATAACTGTTATATAAGAACATTGTGCTACAATAAATATATCATGTAATAGTAGGAATGAATGTAAAGGGAATATAGGATGTGTAGTACACAAAGCATGTCATGTATATTTACTGTCAAATCTAGTGGATTTCTATAATAGCAGTGTGTGAACAGAAACAGCCATGCTAGTTGGTAGCTAGTAGGTAATAATGTCAGTTATTATACATATATAAATATATGTATATATATATATATATATATATATATATATATATATATATATATATATATATATACATAGTTGTAGGTGTCAGTGTACATACACACTTAGTACAGGAAACAGGAGAGATGAATGGAGAAATGTGAATCTACAACACAGCCTGAATTATGAGAGAGATACTAACCTTTACACTCACAGAACAGTGTCCACAGCATACCAGCATGGTCCCCACCCTTACAATCTGAAAGGGCAATGCCTATCTCACATACCCTTTTATAGCACTGTCCTGAAATCACAGTGAGAACTGCAATCAGTACACAACTGGCTGCATGCAATTAGCAAATGCTGGCTTACAATTGGTGCAGAGACCATCACATGGACATATGCAGATACCTACAAAAGCATCCTGTACTCCAACTCCATGCATGCAATACTTTCATTGCACCGTCTGGAGGCAGAGAGAGAGAGAGAAAAAAAGAAAGAAAAAAAGAAAATAAAAACACAAACAAAAGCCACACGTAAGACAAACTAAGTAGAAGCTGTCATCAGTGTCAGTATCAAGCTGGGCTAGTAGCAGCAGGAACCTATACTAACGGTAACGCAACCAGCTGCGACAAACACAGGTAATGTAAAGTAACAATTTAATAGTCTACATACTGTGAACCCTCCATATGTGTTATTGGTCTGTATCTATATGTATGTCTATGTGATAAGTTGTGTGCACGTTGTGTTACCCAAAGGGGATGACTATACATTACATGTCATTCAGTGTTAGGCCATGATTCTGGCACCAGTTGTCCGTTTCAGTGAGGCCTGTCTGTAGGATGTCTGTGTCAGCTGGTGTAACAACTATGGCGCTTAGTTCGCAGTCATCTGGGAACTTTGTCATCCACAACCCGCCCATGTTTGCTTTCACATCTGAGAAGTAAATGCCAAACAAGAGGGGTCCTAGGACAGAGCCCTGTGGGATACCACTTGTGACTGGCTTTGAGTCTGACATGGCTCCCACAATTTTGACTTTATGGATTCTGTTGTTCAACCAGTTTGCAACCCATCATGTGACATATGTATTAACATTTAAGCTGATGAGCTTGTCTATGACTGTTTTGAAAAAGTCAACCAGGTTCAAAAGGCAGGATCAGCCCTTCACAAAGGCAAACTGGGTGGGATCAAGTGTCTGCAGGTACCCAATATCGCTGTATATGAGTCCCATAATGAATCTTTCCATAGCTTTGCAAACCAGGCTGGTTAAGCTTATGAGGCGGTAGTTCCCAGGGTCAGTAGAGGTGCCTCCTTTGTGGAGTGGGACCACTGTTGCTGTATGCCGGTGTTCAGGTACATATCCCGTAGTAAGGCCAAGGTTAAATATCAGTTTTATATGCGGTTGTATCTCCTCTTGGAGTTCACGTAGCACACGTCCAGGGATACCATCAGGTCACATTGATGCTGTGTGTTCTGCTTTGCTGAGGGCGGCCCTCACCTGGACATCTGAGATGATAGGGAGGTTACATTCAGCTGTGATAAGTATTTCTAATTTTGGGGGAGAGGGAGGGGGGATATTTGCACTGAACCTGTCTGCCAGAATGTTGCCAATATCTGTGGGTTCAGTGAATATTATGTAGTTGTGTACTAACTCAAAGCATATCTGAGGCTTTTGGTCCATGTGTCTAACAAAACTGAAGAAGGCCTTGTGGTTATCTATAGTGTCCTTGGCCATTTCCCTCTCAGAGTTGGCCTTGGATGTTGTTATGAGAGAACTTAGCTTATTACTAGTGCCGACCACAGATGCCTTCCCTTTATGTAAATCTGCTCTGTCCTGCAGTAGCCTCCTTCTATCATTATACAATTTGTCTTTGGCTGGGGTCCACCAGACAGGATGCTTCACCTTTGTGCATAGGGTCTGGGTTAGAATTGTGTGTGCATGTTCCATGCATTCCTTGGGATGTCCGTGGGAAGCATTTGCAAAGGGGTCAGCATTGTGGGTTGTGGCTTCCACTGGCCCAGTGGGCTGCATGGATACCATCTCAGTCCTAACAAGTGAAAATCTGTCTATTAACATATATATCAAAGTAGTCTACTGTGCTGGTGGTGGTGGTGGGATACGTATATCCAGGCGGATTATGTTGTGTCCAGATCACACTAGTGGATGACGTTCCACATACAGTACCTTGTTATGAACCCCCAGAGTGAGGTGGTGCATTGGACCTGTCTCAGTGTGCTGACCGATGGGGCTTGGTACTATGTTGTATGGAATGTGGCAGGTATTGTTGCACAGGTGTTGGCCGAGCACTGATATCTGGCCATGTACATGTGTATCCACCAAGAGACACACACGTGCTACATATGGGAGTAGTAGTATATCACTACAGTTGAGTATCATGTATAGTATGTGTGCCATATTTTGCTGACATAGTTTGCTGATATCCTGTTTGTGTTCTCTTTCAGGGACATGGCGCGTCAGCGAAATCCTGCCTACTCTGCTGTAGAAGATGAAGAGATACACCAGAGCCTGGTGTGGGATTATGACATACTGTTTTCCTGCACCAGCCAGAATCAACAGGAGAGGGCTGCACTGTGGCAAGACCTTGTCCGTAGGGTAAATGACATTGGCACTCATAATAGGACATATGAGCAGGTACGACATCACTGCAGTGATTTAATCAGAAATGTCCGTCAGTGTGCGTCGGATATCCACAGGCTACAGGTCACCACAGGAGGTGGGGTGGCCACACATCCCCCCCCTCACCAGACTGGAGGGGCTACTCCTAAGTGTTGTGGCTCCAGCCCAGGAACATCAACAGCAACACACCTGCATTATGATGGAGGCTGGATCCACACAGCAACACGACATGGAGCGTGCAGGTAATATGCCATATGTACACTTGACTGTTCTGTACACTGTTAGTTTATGCATGTGTAAGGTGTGTCCTTGGTATGTAGCTGTCAACATAGTATGTAATTGTGCAGGTGTGATATTGCCAATATCAGCAGCTGACATGTGAAAGGCAACTGGTGTACTACTGAACTGTATCATACGCAGTATCAATGGCACAGTTGTGCCCACTGACATTAATCCCCTCATTTCTGCAGGTCCCTCTGGTATTACAGCAAGGCAGCCCATCCATGCTGGTGAGTGTGTTTTAACAATACCTATAATAGTCCTGATAGTGCTAGTAATAATAGTGTAACTCAGTAGTGCTCTGTGTGTATACTGCGGGGTGTGCATGTGTGCATGTGTGCGTGTGTCCACGTGTGCACGTGTGCACGTGTGCATGTGTGCATGTGTGCCTGTGTCCACGTGTGCCTGTGTGCCTGTGTGCCTGTGTGCACGTGTGCACGTGTGCATGTGTGCATGTGTCCACATGTGCATGTGTGCATGTGTGCATCACTGGTAACACTGTGTAGACATTGTAAACTGTGTTTCCTGTCTTCCTCCCACATGTTCTGGTGCTGCTCTGGTGTCCTGCAGCAGGGAACCTGAATCTGGTGCCACAGGTACTGATAATGATGATATCTGTGTAATGGCACAGGAAGGTGTGTCAGGGTCCGTCATTGGTCAGCCAATTGACAGTACACAGCTGTCAACCCCATCATTGCGCACAGTCATCCTGCCAGTACATCCTATGTCACCAATGTCCCTAGGTGATGGACAGGATACAGTGGGCATTGACCAGGGTAATGTGGTATCTGTGGCACATGCTTCCCCACACAGCAGCCATGGGCAGGGTCCTGAGATGGTACCACACAGACAGTTGCCCATGGGTTCTCGTGGGAGCATCCATGGGCGTACTGCCTCTGACAGACGTGCCCAAAGAGGTCTGTCAACCTCAGCTATGTTTCGGGCTGTCATGCAGGCACAGTCACGTATGGAAAGGTACACCAGACAGGGTCTGAGGGAGCTGAGAGCATGTCGCACATCCATGACTGACAGTATGCGTGACATCGCGGATGCTATCTGTAATTTCACCAATGTCATAGACAGACATTGTGGGGACATATTACAGCAGTTCCACAACTACATGTCCATGAGCCAGGGCAATGGTGGATGGTTGCGGCATCGACGTGGCCGTATGCCAGCAACAGCAGCAGCTGGCAGTCGGCACGGACGGCAACAGGCCCGCGGATGCACCCATAGTGCCAGCAGCAGCCCCAGCAATGCTGGGTCTGTGCTGTCATCAGACCGCCCCAGGAGACCACGTGCATGTGGCTCTGGACAGTCCCAACAGGGACCTGTGTCCAGTCAACAAACTCCCGCTTCTGATGACAGTACCCAGTCTGGCTTAGTACCGGATACGGTCCATAGCACCCCTGCCAGGCACAGGTACCGTGTCCGTGGCCACAGACACTGATCTGTATGACCTGCCAGGTGCAGTCTGTGGCTGTCCACAAACACCAGTATATGGCAGCCATAAGGTGGAACTGTGTGCATGCATACACACATGCGAAATGTTAACACCTAAGGCTACCACATACACGCACACACTGCACCAACAGTGCCCCACCCTGTACTGCTGTCCCTCACCAACACACATACACATACATGTCAATTGGTGGTATTAGTGGCAGACTCAGGCATACCTAGTTCACACCCTGTGCATATGATGAAACTGTGCCACCTCCTGCAATCACCAACATCAGTGCAGGAACAGGTTAACATGTTTCTGATGCACAGGGTGACTACATAGAAGTGTATTACTAGTATCATGTTTTTAACAGTACAGTGTGCTGATATGATTGTGTGTATATCCCAGCATGCCTGATGCAGTAACTGTATGACTGTCCTGAATTGTTATCTACACCCATAGTAAGTACCATAGTGTAACAGCTGCACATTATTGCATACCGGTGGTAAGGATGTCAACAGATAGCCACATACATAGGTAGCACAGGGGAGAAGGTAATGCAAGTAGTGATACGCAATGATGGACATGTACACTAATGGTGGCATGTTGCCCACAACGACTATGCAATGTGGATGTTTGCGCATGTTGATATGTGTGCAGTACCAATTTAATTTAAATTAAATTAAATATTAAATAACATCAGTTTTACCATGGACATCTGAGCTGTGCATTCCTGGGTACATGTTTATAGTGCCTGCATATTTGCACTGTTACCTACTGGAAGTGGTACCCCTTCTTTGTTGTACAATGGACTACTTCCAGCCCTGCTTACTGTAGCTTTGTTTGCATGCAGGTTTGCTTGAGGTTCCCTGGAACACTGATTCCACCTGCAATGCAGATTTACAGAGCTTCTGTGGATTCCTAGTGACATCTGCATAGCGTACTATACATATGTCAGTTTTCCACTTGACAGAACGTCACTCTCTGTCCTGTTTGTGTGTACGTTGCCTGTGACACATTGCATATGACTTACCTGGCATTTACCCACGTGTGCAGTCATATATGCCAGCGCTATGAAATCAGTAGCAGTACACCCACACATACTCACCTTCAGTATGTTGTTCCCCATTGGCCCTATGTGTTGGTAATCACCATGGCAATCACACTACTATGGTAGCATGTGCAAAGGTAACCTGTGAATCACCTCTATGGTCCAGTTGCTGTTTATGTGAGTCATGTGGCAATGTCACAGCTGCCACATGTATGCAGTCAACCCTCTCCCCTGGCCAGGAATGTACAACACATGTGTGAGATGCAACCACATAGCCAATCTGGGGACTGAGCACTCTGAACCCAGTACTGCTATACCCTGTCAGGTGGCATGACATACTACAGTGACTACAATACCAGTCTGACATAGACCCGCACTGACAGCAATCCGAACACACTGGGGCATAATTGGAGCCTCAGAATAGCATCCTGCCTGAGCATTACACACCTCCGCAGCTGGCACACAGGCATACGTTATGTCGGAACAGAGCACATGCCACACATGGCACACACATTCCATGTGCCACACACTCACAGCCTGTAGGGCTACACAACACACCTGCTACAGATGTGTCAGGTACCTCTCTTGGCTGCTGCAGTGGGGTCCTGCTCAACAGGCTGTACATGGTGAAGGTCACAGTGATATGCCCGTGGGGCACTATGGTCCACCACATAACACATGCATACAGGTCAGTCAGAGGCATGGACACATATGACTCAGTCATTGTCCATGCCACTATGGATGACCTGAGACGTACCTCCCTGGACTACATGATAGGGAACATAGAAGGACTCTCTCAGCATGTGGCATGGGCCGGTATGAGCCTGACCTTGGTTGCCATCATACCCTCACCAGGTATGCTACCACAATATGTAGGAACGGTGTTCTATGTCTACATTCTGCTCAATCTCCAATGTCATTCATAGGGTATCCAATGGCTGTCAGCGTGTGCTTACATGCTAGGGAAGCCACAATGATTTGCGAGGGGCAGCTTGCATGTGTCACCCATGGGCCATTGTATATTGGCGAAGCCCCTTGATACACACATAGTGCCTTTTGCTGCAGGGCACAGATTACATAGCCACCTCCGAGGGTATCACACGGGATAGGACACTAACAGTAATGCTACACAACACCAGCAGTGTACACCGCAAGATGCATGCACTGGACACTGTCCTCAGCATGGTAAACTGCAATATCTGTGCAGTAACAGATTCCTGATTCACGGCTCACAGGTGCAACCCATCACTGCCAGGTTATACCTCATACCATGCCTGTCGTCCCCTACACATGTACCACATATGAACAGGGGGGTGGTATCTCAAGGCACCACAGATACACACACCTCCAGGTTGTTGGCACAGCACAAAGCATCAGGGCCTATCCATGAGCAGCTAACAGTGTGTTGGACTGCCTTCTGGTTCATAGCCTGGCACACACAACCCTCCCATACACAGGAAACCCACCTGTCCTCCCTAACAACACTGGGAATATGACAATCTCTAGATATGTCTTTATATGGCTGGACTGCATCCAGCCGAACATTGTGTGTGAGCATTACTGTAGCTGCAACACACTAGCTGAAAGGTTCCCAGCATGTAGTCACTGAATTGCAGTGGAACAACATGTTACCACTCCCACAACAGGTGGGAACAAGCAGCACCTGTTCATCAACTACATGTAGACTATATGGCCCAGACCAGATGTGTATCCCCCGCTGTTTGGATGATACCATATACAACTCACACTGTATATACACATACCACATGCAGCCCCTCCACAGTAAGACACAGTCATAATGTTATGCATTGCAAATACCATTTATCCACTTGAGGCACGTGTCAGACATGGTAACTACTGAAGGTCACAGGTATATATGTGTATGTGTCACACACATACATCATGTGTGCATTGCCATTACTGGTTTAAGCAATGTCATGCATTGTTATGAACAACAACCCACACATGGTCATTTTGTGTGACACAACCACACATGGCAGTTGTGGGTTTCCAAAACATACCTATCTGTGCTCTGACAGTGGTAATAGACCCAGTAGCGGAGCGCACTATTGGCATTACTGGGCAATTAGCCCTGTTTGGCTGTACTGATAGTGTGGTGACATCACCTGTGTTTACTGGGGGAATATGCAGCATCTGGTGTATTGTAGTAGTTGCCAAAAGGAACTGCTCTCTTACACTTGCAATTACACACACCCTACTACCCCCCACCACACACACACACTTGCCATTTGCAGGATTCATACCCCTATTTAATTATGTTATGACACGTGAGAAAGACGCATTAGCGAAGCACACTATTTGGATTACTGGGAGGTTCCTCTTCTCCGGCTGTACTTATAGGGTGCTGACATCATCAGTGTTTGGAAAGGGTAATGTGCATCATGTAGTGTGTTCTCCTGATTGCCAAAAAGCACATGTCTTTCATACAGAATTGCACACACACAAACTCCCCTCATCTAAACACACACACTTGCCATTTGCAGGATTCAAACCCCTACCTAACGGCATTATGACACCTGAGAAAGGCGCATTAGCAAAGGGCGCTATTCGGATTACTGGGAGGTTTCCCTTCTCCAGCTGTACTTATAGGGTGCTGACATCATCAGTGTTTGGAAAGGGTAATGTTCATCATGTAGTGTGTTCTCCTAATTGCCAAAAAGCACATATCTTTCATACAGACTTGCAAGCACACAAACTCCCCTCATCCACACACTTGCCATTTGCAGGATTCAAACCCCTACCTATGTTATGACACTTAAGAGAAACGCATTAGCAGAGCGCGCTATTCACATTACTGGGAGGTTTCCCTTCTCCTGCTGTACTTATAGGGTGCTGACATCATCAGTGTTTAGACAGGGGAATGTGCATCCTGTAGTGTGTTCTCCTAGTTGCCAAAAGGGACATTTATTTCATACAGACTTGCACACACACTAACCCCCCTCCACACACACTGGGCATTTGCAGGATTCAAGCCCCTACCTAACTACGTTATGACATTCGAGAAGGACGCATTAGCAGAGCGCGCTATTCGCATTACTGGGAGGTTTTCCTTCTCCTGCTGTACTTATAGGGTGCTGACATCATCAGTGTTTAGAAAGGGGAATGTGCATCCTGTAGTGTGGTTTCCCAGTTGCCAAAAGGGACATTTCCCTCACACAGACTTGCACATATAACAACCCCGCTCAGCCACACACACTGAGCACTTGCATGGTTCAAACCCCTACCTAACTACATTATGACACTTGAGGGAGACACACTAGCAGAGCGCGCTATCCGAATTACTGGGCATCTGTTCTGCACCTGCAGTATTTATAGGGTGCTGACATCTTTATTTCTACAGAGGTATGTGCATCTAGTACTACCTGTCAGGTGGGGGATAGCATATATATGCATTTGCAGCCACCTACTTCAGGGTCAGATATGCACATCACACTGGCAGGTTATGTTCTATACCATGCTTTGTGACCACAGGATCTGTAACACACAACACAACCAGTCCAGAACACCCCTCCCACATCCAGGACACACACTTTGCTTCCCTGGGAACAGTGCCGGGATATGCAGGTGTTCACATACACCATTCCGGTTGTTAACGTCAGGTACAGGCATATTGTGTGTGGGAACTACTCAGGCCTTACAAAATTATCCTACAACCACTACAATTTGTGGGTCCATGTGCTATGGCAGAACCACTCACCACAGTCACATGGGGGAATACATATTGCACATGACCATCTGCAACATGGGTACTCACTGTTCCACACCAGAGGTAGACCACCATTGTTGATATCTGACCATACCCACCTTTCCCTGGACATCCATATCCCATCCCCACCCCCAGGCAAGGTTGTCACTGCAAACAAACTGTATTTATCACAAGCGGACTCTACACTTGTGAAGACTGGGGTGGAAGACTTCAAAGGACCCATGCTGGGGGACTATACTGGCCACTCTGCATAATCCTTGACAATTGCATTCTATGAGCATGTGTAAGGTTTGCATTGATCATGCTATCCCACATATACCCATGACTGCTCCACAACAGGACACCTGTCAGGTGTACACCAGCCATATATGAGCTGTCCAACAGACAGAGTGAGCTAATACATTCAAGAACTGTAGCCCACAGAGGGAGGACATCTCTGAACAGTACCGGCACGACACTTCAATCCCACATAATCATCACGACACAGTCTTGACAGTGAAATTGTCCAGACAATGCAGATAGGGCTCCCCTCAGTCTGTTATTGACACCCACTTACTGTTAGAGGTCCTCAGCAACCTTCTTCCAGCACACACCAACAACATGGATGTGGCTTAGCACATTCAAACCCTGGGATCTCCACTGTGTCCCTGCTTGACAGAGGCACAGCACACTAGCCTCACACGATGCCTTATGTGACCTACTTTACAGTGGCACAGTAGCCTACTGTACTGGGGATGCACACGCCAAGCACACTCTGGCTAAGCTTTCATTCCCTAGGGCAAACAGCCTAGTATTGACCTCTACACCCATATGTTTAATTGTCAGATGCACAATATTTGTTGCTGATAGACTGTTTGCAGGTCTTTATTGCCATAGCATTCCCTGTTTCTATGAACAACTTTTGTATCTGTGGAAGATGTTTGAATATGAGGGGGGATCCACTATATCACTTATGTCTCTGTAGTCATTTAACTGTGTGCACTGGACAGATTGCTGTGATGTGGTTGGTTCCTGGAATGACACGTACAAATACCAGATATGTGTTGCCAACTGCTAAACAGAGATATGGCCTAAGTGTGTGAGCATGCCCAGTTCAGCCTTTCCATGGCATGTTGTCTGACATATGTCTCATTTATCAAAGTGTGCGAGCATGCCCAGTGTGAGCTTTCCATATGTTGAACTCTGCAGTCCACCACATATGTGGATGAGTGTGAACTTCAACAATATCTCATGTTTATGGTTGTGTGTTGGGTGTCATGTTGTGTACTTACTGGCCAACTGCTTCGTGTCTGATCACAACAGGGATTATACTGTGCCTGCAGGGTTTGCATGGGATACTTTGCATACAGTTGTCCACATCCTTTCATACTGACCTAACACTGTAGTACCATATAGTGTACTGGTTCAGTACTTTCACTGTGGTGGACAGTATCCTGGGCTTTAGTCCTATCACTGCTTTAAATTTTCATAGTGAGCACAACAGACTGTTTAGGGGCCAGTTGTGCACATATGACCATGTTGCATTATGTTCAGATATGGACTACTTAAACCAGGCTTGTCCAACATTGGTAGTGTATTCCACAACATAGGTGGACATTGGCAAACACTAGCGATGTGCCCTAGGCCATTTCTAATGCTAGTCAGGAAGTGTGTTTGTCCTTCGACACACATTGTAACTGGAGTTGGCCATGACATATGTCATGGTTCGTATACTGTGTCTCCGTCTACCTGTGACATAACAGTGATACCCAGGGTACACCTACCATCTCCCATCCACTCATCAAGATTCCTCTTGAGGAGAGTCGATGGGTGACTCTCTGGTTAACCTGTACTGGGAGTTTACTCAAGAGTGGGGGTGGCTTCTGTGTTATGGGTCATTCAGTACAGCTTGTCCTATGTATGTCAGTGCTGGGGTTCAGGTCTCTCATGTGCATAGCTCACTGCCATTCAGATTGTACAAGGTGCAGCATGTTCATTGATTCCAGCTTGGACATGGCTTTATACATCAGGCACAGCTTGCCTCTGGGTGGGCAGTATGGCAGTGTGTGGAGCTGCAGTTTGTTTAATCAGGCAACACATGGCATCTGTTCAAGCTCTTTGCTACTCCTGGTGAGGTACTGCTGGGGACTTTACAGTTGATGGAGGTGTCTGCTGAGGTACATCCCACAGAGGCTATTGTAGTCAATTGTAACGCTGATGAAGGATGCCTGCAGAGCCACAATGACCTCCCCTTATCTAGATCTGACAACCTTCATGATTAGGTGGGTATATGGTATGTTTCTCTGGACACTACAGCCACATGTTTGTCCAATGCAGGATATCTATCACCTTGTGTCCCCAGGTCTCTCATTACATGTTAGGTACGTAATGTGTTAACACCTATGTGGTAATTGGTGGGCACTTACTGTATATCCATGGGGGTTGACTATACACTTTTCTGCAATTAGCTTGCTGACATGGCTATGGCACCAGTTCTCTGTTTCTATGTGGCCCTTTTTTGGGATGCTTGTGTCAGCTGGGGGTCAGATATGGTGGGCAGTTTGTAGTCCTCTGCATACATGTTCAGTCACAGTCCTTCCATGTTGGTCTGTACCTATGGGACATATATACCAAACGAGGGAGGTCCCAGGACCAAGCCTTGTGGGATGCCACTTATATCTGGTTTGTAGTCTGACATAGCTGCAGCATGTCTGACCATGTCAGTTCTGTCCTTGGTCTGGTTTGCAACCCCTCTACTGACATAGGGGTTTATATTTAAGCTGCTGAACATATCTATACTGAACACGTAGGGTATTGTATGGAAGCATTTGCAAGGTCCAGCTATGCTGTGTGGACCACATTGCCCTCATCAATGACCTTAATGACTGTTTCAAATGGGTCAAACATGTTTAGGGGCAGGATCTGCACTTAAGACAGCCACACTGGGTAGGGTCCGGTGTCAGTTGGTCCCCGATATCTTTATGTCTGCGGTACATGCTGATCCTTCCCATAGCTGTGCAGACCAAGCTTGTCAGGATTCTGGGGTGGTAGTTTGCAGTGTCCATTCAGGCAACACCTATGTTGAGAAGGACCACTGTTGTTGTACACTGCTCTTTGGGTACATATCCTGTGGTAAGGCTGACATTGAGCAGTAGTGTGATTTGGCATTCCATTCTTCTTGGAGTCCATGTTGGACTCAGCCCAGGACACCATCTCATACCATTGCTGCTGTGTGTTTTGCTTTTTAGATGCTGGCTGTTACCACAGCATCTGCAATGTCAGGGGGCCAGCAGTCTGCTGGGATAGATATTTTGTATTCTGGGGGGGGGGGGTTGCACTGCACCTGTCAGGTTGTATGTTGGCAATATGTGTGTGTGTTTGGTATGTTGTTTGTAATATTTGTGTGATTCAGAGCATAACTGTGAATTCCCAACACGGTTCCTACCATCAGTTGAGTAAGCCTTGGGATTATCCTTAGTGTCCTGTACAATTTGTATCTTCATAGGTTCATAGGTTCATACTAGGCTATCCACCCTAGGGCATTTGTAAGACTAGCTAGAGTGTGTGTGTCTTTCGCCGCCCCTTGCTATGTGAATATTATGGCCATTTATGATTTACTTTACTGTGCCTCTGTCTGGATGTGACACAGTGAAGACCCCCAGTGTACATCTACGATCATCCATCCACTTGGCAATATTCCTGTTGAGGAGTGTCAGCGAGGGGCTCTGCTAACATGGAGTGGGATCCTGTTCCAGGGTGTGGGGAGCCTCTGGGTTATGTATCTGTCCCTCCAGCACATCCTATTTCATTATGTGTTGAGGTTGACATCTGTCACTCTCACAGCTCCAATGGCTTTGGTTTTTCTGGGGTGGAGCATGTCCATTACTCCTGTGTTGGACATGGCCTTGTACAACAGACATATAATGCCTCTGTGTAGGCAGTATGTGACTGCATTCAGCTGGGGTGTCTACAGCCAGGCAGCATATGACATATATTTGAGACCCTTTATCCTCTTGGTGAGGTACCTTTGAGGTCTTTCTAACTGCTGCAAGTGTCAGGTAAGGTACATCCCAAATGAGGCATTGTACTAGATTATGGGTCTGATAAGAGAACAGTACAGGGGCACAATGACCTCTGTTGACGTAGATGTGAATCCTTTCATGATACGGTGTCCAATATAGACAGTCTTCCTAGCCACATTGGCAATGTGAGTGTCACATAACAGGTTACTGTCCACTTTTGTCCCTAGGTCCCTGATTACTCCTTGCATACATAATGGTTTACCACCTATGTGGTAATTTGTGAGTACCTTGTTTGGTATTTGGTGGGACATTCATACTGTCCAGTGTCTTCAGGATGTCTGGGTGGGGTTCCTGTGTGTGAGAGTGTGGTCTGTAGCATGCTACAGACTGTACAGCAGTTTTGACTACAGTTAGGTGCACATGGGTGGTCTCCGATGCTTCGTGCATTGTCAGTTACCTGGACGTATGGGTGTCTGTGCTGCATATGGATACTCCCCCTCCTTTTATGTTTTGGTCCAGGTTTTGAGGCCATAACGCATGATATGAGGTATAACCTGGTAGTGCTGGTGTGCTGTCAGTAGGCTTGCAGCAGGTTTCTGTCACTGCACAGACATCGATGTTCTCCATACTGGGGAGGGCCTCAGGAGCATGCATATTGCGGTTTACACATCTGGCAGTGGCAATATCCAGACGCCCAGGGGTAACAGGTGCAAGCCATCCCTGGAACAGCAGCATGGCTTGTCATGCATGACATCTCAAGCAGACAGACATTAGATCCTCTTGGACTGACAGCTGTAATTGTGCCACCTGTTAAAGCTGATCATTCTGTGTTTGTACTGTGGCATCATTCATGGTGAGGGTAGGTTGCTGCAAACGGCCAGTGTCATACCGGCTTGGAGTACATACTCAGAGAGCTCATCCATGTCTCTTTTCATGTAGTCCAGGGAGGTACATCTCAGGTCATTCACACCAGTATGGACAATGACTTCATCATATTTCTACTTGCTTTGGGGTGACCTGCATACTTCTGTTATGTGGCGTATTGTAGCAGCCTACAGGCAGCTTACTGTACCCTTTCCCTTGTTCAGTCTGGTGAGTGAGACAGCAGTGTGTCTGCCTATAGAGTCACCTATTACAACTGTATCAGGCATGTTGTTTCTCCTTCTGGCCTGTGACTGTTTGGCACACCAGCTTTGTGTACTATGTGTTGCATGTGCTATGTTTGGAGGTTGTGGTTACTTGGGGGTCTGCTTTGGAGGCCTCTGTTGGTGTGGTGTGTTTGTAATTAGGGCCTCCGGGAATGTTTTTCTGTGTTTATGTGTTTGGTTTACAGTTGTGATAGGTCTATGTGGGACTGGGTTTGTGGTGTGTGTGGTTACCCTCTCCTCCTGACTAGTTTTGACAGTACTGAGTTGAGGGAGCTCAGTTTGGATAAATGGTTGCATCTCTCACATATATTTGTATTTATTGGGGGGAGTTGAGGGTTGTCTGTGTACTTGGGGCAGGTGTAAAATTGCCTCAGGATTCACAGATTCTACTTGTTGTAGCTGGCCTTAGTGGATTGTATGTGTGGACATATTTTATTGCCATACTACTGATCAGTGATTACTTCCCTTTTTATGTTTGCTCTATCATGTAGTAGCTTCCTCATTCTCTTGCAAGGTGTGGTAATGGCTGGAGTCCAGCATGCCAGATGCCTGCGTGTATGGCATTGTGTCTTGTTGTTATTTGTGATTGCATAATCCAAGCATTCCTGGCTGTGTTCATGGAATGCCTGTATAACAGGTTCTGCGGTGTGTCCCATATTTTGCACCTGCACAGGGCCTTTAATGGATTCCACATCAGTTTGGAGGGGTGCAACTTATGCTTTACACATGTTTTTCACTGTGGTTTTCTGGCCAGGGACTGTGGTCAGGATGTGTATATCCGGTGTGATTACGCTATGGTCTGTTCTTACCAGTGAGGGATACACTTCTCATCTTGCCATCCAGTACCCATGTTGCTGATTATCACATCCAGTATGCTTACCCCTCTTGTGGGAGTGGTACGTTGATCCTGGGCATTTTGGTTTATGGATTCTAGGAACTTTTCTCCTACAGTGTTGGTGCTAGTATAATGTTCCCAGTGTATGTCTGGGTATTTTCAGTCAACCAATATAATGTGGTTTGGGGGGCTTGATATATTAATGTATTCCAACATAGGCCAGGTGCAGTTCCTGGTGTTAGGACGGTAGTCTGTAGCAGGCTATATACTGGGAAGCGGTTTTAGCCACTGTTACTTGACCATGGCTAGTCCATGCTGCTTCTTGTTGTGGTACCAACATGGGGGTGTGGTTATCCTTGACAAGTATTGCTAGTCACCCTCCTTTTGTAGCTTGGTCCATGTTTTGAGGCTGTACAGCACAGTATGAGGTGTAACCTGGTAGTGTTAGGGTGCTGTTGTGAGTCTTGACCCAGTTTTCTGTTACAGGACAGATATCAACATTCTCCATACTGGGTGCATTTACACTGCACGCATCTTGCTGTTTAGACTTCTGGCATTGGGTAGCATTACATCTAGGTTCTTATCCCTTGTGGTACCTATGGAGGTGGGTTTGTGTTTTGAGCCTTACCTATTCAGGGCATGCTGTGGGTACTGACAGCCTTTGCCAGATCCATGAGGCCTGGACTAGGTGGTGCATCATGTCATGCTCAGCATGTCATCCCAGGCTGGCACACATTGGCTCCCCTTTGACTAACTGCATTACTTCAGCCAATTATTACAATTGATCATCCCATCGTCATATTGTGGCTTCATGCTTGGTGAGGGTGGATGTTAGTCAGGGTTCTCAAGTGTGCATATAGTACATGGTGTTACATTACTTAACACATGGCATTCATGCCTCAGGTGGTGCTGCAGGGCTGCCTCTGTTGGATGTACATATTACACTCCCTGTACATGTCTGAGAGCAGGTTATGTCATTTTAGGCATCCATGTTATTATATGAGTGAGTCAGAGAGGGGTATCATTCCCAGGGTTCCTACTGAGCCAGTGTATGTGCTATGCGTTGCCTCTTTGCCAAGGCCAGGGCATACTGGGCACGCCTCCTTCTGCCTACTGGGGCAGGCTCAGGTTGTTCCTCCTCCGAGTCACGCTCTGCCTGTGATGGCCTTGGCAATGGTGGGGGGCTGTTTGGCCCGGCCCTATGCTGGTCCTGCTGCAGCTGTTTTCGCAAGATCATATTATGTAGCATAGCACATGCCATGACAATTTGGGTACATGTAGTTGGTGAGTACTGCAAGGCTCCACCAGATGTGTCCAGACACCGGAACCGTGACTTGAGCAGCCCAAACACATGCGCTATTACATTACGTGTTTGTGCGTGTGCCTCATTATGGCATTCCTGTTCAGGTGTGTGTGCGTTTCTGATGGGTGTCATCAGCCACGGCTCCAGTGCATAACCTGCATCCCCCACTAGGTGTCCGTGTGGGATGTCCCCATTGGCAAATGTCTGGTACAGCTGTGTCAAATGCCAGATATGGGAATCATGGTAGCTCCCAGGGCAGCCAGCACACATATTCATTATTATGCCCTGGGCATCACACACGACCTGGCAGTTGATGGAGGGGAAGCCCTTGCGGTTAATGTAGGCCCTACCCCACTCACCGGCTGGTGCTTTGATGCGTATGTGCGTGAAGTCTATTGCACTCACTACCTCAGGGTATTCCGCTATTTGCTGGAAGAGACGCATATTGCTGGCCAATACCTCACAGGCATTGGGGAAATATACATGATCACTGACATGTGCTGACATGGCATTCAGGAACTGGTGCAGTACCCTGGAGGCTGATGCCTGTGATATCCCCATCATATCACCAGTTGGTCTGTGGAAGGTACCTGTTGCTAGTATTCTTAGGCCAACACATACCTTGGTTTCCAGTGGGATGGGTTCCCCTCTGTTGGCTCTGTGTGTGAGGCGTGGCCTGCACAGCTCGACAATTTGCTGCAGGAGGTCTCTGTCCACTCTATAGCACTCTACTATCCCCAGCTCATGTAACCCATGGTAGGTGACCCTGGGCCTGTACACTCTTCTCCATCTCCTCACTGTGGGTTGTCTGCCACCATCTGCATTGTCACCACCCTCAGCAAGTCGCCTATGTCTCCTTATGACAGCTATGGCAGCCCCTAGCATTTCTGCTCTGAGTTCAGCTTTTTCAGTTTTCACTTCTAATAGCTTACTCCTGTCTTTCAGTGTCTCTTGAGAGATACATCCTGCACTGCTGTTTGCAGAGTTTTAAGTGCTTGGCTGAGCTACTATTCTGCCTGTGTAATTGCCTGCTTCTAATTGTTTTCACCTGCTAGCTCCAGCAGTATTCCCTGCTAGCTTTCTACTAATTCTGTTGCTTCCTTTTTCCTTTCTGTTTCCTCAGGGGGGAGCAACGTGCATACCAGCAAAACCACGCTCACAGTGGCTTACACGCATGCACACATGCTTACACGGTTTGGAATCTGCTTATTCGGGTTAAAATGCGCGCACACCAGCGCAAACAGTGTTACAACTCTGCCAATAGGCTCCCACATGCTCAGTCTGCCCTACACGTGCGCACAATAGCGCAAACAGTCTTACAAGTCTACCAACACGCTCCCACATGCTCAGTCTGCCTTACACATGTGCACACTGTCTTACCCGCGCCTCATGGCGCGCACACGTGCGCATGCACGCCCAGCAAGAAACTTTGGTGTAAGTAACAGTGTACACCTTCCATTTCTTGACTTTCCCATGCTTATCTTGTGGCACTCCTCTTTCCATGATCTGTGTCTGACATCTGTCATGTAACACTGACCTCCAATGAACTGCATTTCTTTCTACCATTCCCCCCTGTGATGTCACCTATCTCCTACTCTATTCCTCCCCCTTATGTATCTCTTACACTACTCAGAATGTTCTCATTTGCTATGTGACAGTGGGATTCAGTATCCTAACCCTCATTTACATCAGATTGCCTACTAATGCTTAGTTACATGTCTTAGACTCAGCTTCCCCCCTTAGCAACCACTAAACGGTGGCCATGTTGTTTTTGGTCTGCTGGTCCCTGCATTGTAAATCCATGTATTACATAAAACCCACATTTGTGGGTTTATAACCTTCATTTTTATGTTTTATACAGTGCAGCCCATTTGCGCAGGGCTGCACTGCGTTTAAACATATTGCATCGGGGTACCTTGCCAATGGCCACATATTTGGCCATTAGCATGCTGTCTGACACATATGCACCCTTTATTTGGAGCTGACATGACTCCATTGTGATTTTTGCAGAAACGTACACAGTTGTGAACTGAGTACATTTCTGCAGCTAAAACGGCTCTTACACGGGCTGCTTTCTGTTTCGTGGATCGCTACTCTACCTCATTTGCATGCCTTTCGGCTGCTAGTGAGGTATTTAGCATATCCACGCCCAGTCTGTGTAAGAGACGTTTTAGCTGGTCTCTTACACGGAGTTTTGGGCTGTTCCTGGATTGCGAGGCTTGCATGGAGTCTTACACGTCTCTTACACTCCGTGCAAGCCTTCGTGAATCCTGCCCTAGGTCTTTTCACCTCTGAATCTATACATATAACAAAGGGTACTAAACAAGGATGTCCCATATCACTGATTGTATTTGCTTTGGCTATTGAAATATTGGCAGATTCAGTACACAACAATACAAAAATCAAAGGAGTAGATGATTATGAACAATACAATTCTAAAGTAATGCTCTTAGCTGATGACATATTATTAACATTATCCAATACAAAAGAGACATTAGAAGAATTAGATATTTTAATTGAAACATTTTACAGGACTTCAGGACTCCATTTCAATAAATCAAAATCAAAAATTTTATTTTTAAATAAAAAAAAAATTGCAGACAAAGGGGAATCACTTAATAGGGAAATAAGAATCTACCTTAAAATATCTAGGAATTGAGTTATGCAAGGATAATAATGAATTAGTCTCAAAAAACTACATTAATATCATCAATACAATTAAAATCTCTGAGGAAAAGTGGAACAAAATAATATTAACATTTGAAGATAGACTACAGTTAATAAAAATGGTTTTACAACCCAAGATTCTATATATAGCTTTGGTAATACAAATGTTACCAGAAAGGAATATACTCAAATAAATAAATTCATGCCTAATAAAATTTTTATGTTTCCCAAAAGAAACAGAACAGCTTTAATACATCTTATCAGACCATGGAAACAGGGATTATTAAAGTTTCCTGATATAGAAACATATATAAAATCATCAATATCTAAAACAATCTCATATTGGATAAGTCCAAATTATTCTGCAAATTGGAAAGAATTACTAACTGTAATATCAATAATGAATTTGATCTCCAAAAAAAAAAATTGTCATGGCACATATTATGTATTAGTATGCAATATAACATAACTAAGCCCACTAAAACTCATATGATTAATTATTACATTGACTCATTTAGGAAAATTATTAATACAAATATAGATTTAAAAATCTGGTTTGTTCTTTTAACACCATTCATTATTACAAAGAGCTAAGGACATAAAATATACAGAGAAATAATTAATTCCTGGGAACAGAAAGAATTTGTTTGTTGGTTTCAATGTATCAAAGAACTAAAAGTTCTGGATATGCAAACAATAGAAACAGCATACAAAATTCCACAACAAGACTGACTAACTATGCAAACCATTCTGATGTATTTGCAAGATGTATGCAGAATAATTAATAATTCTTCATTTAAAGAAATACCTAAACTTACAAACTACCTATATGAAATCATATATAATGATTATGGTATGGGAAATAGTATTTAAACATTTTACAAGATATTGAAAAATTATAAAACAACACCCAAATCCTCATATTGGAATTATATAAAAAAAGGACACTCATTACAGCTAACTGAAGAAATTAAATCAAATTTTTTATTATCAATAAAACATACATCCTTTACACAATACTGGAAAGTTTTTAATTGGAAATGCTTGCTCACAGCATTCCTAACTCCAGATAGAATTCCTAAAATTAATTCTTCCACAAAGGGAATATGTTGGAGGTGTGAGCAAATACATAATGCAGACTGGAATCACATTTTTTTCGACTGAGTTAAAATTAAGCCATTTTGGAATGGTATTAAAAACTTTTTACAAGCTTTATTTAATGAATCATTTAACTTATCTAAAGCTCTAGTATTATTAAATGTGTATGAAGTTCCACATTTGAATGAGTCAAATATGTATCTAGTATGGACAATACTTGCAATCTCAAGGACGTGTATAACAAGAAGATGGAATACAAACACGATACTGACTTTGGAAGAATTCTACAGCCTACTGAAGACCATAGCATTGTTAGAAATTAAAATTAAAGAATTAAGGATTCCTCCTAAGCCATTTATGAACAATCCATGGAAAAAAGTCTTATCATTGATTGACACTTTACAATAACTGAACAGATACACTCTGATAACTGGATTGTTATACCTATAAATTAATTGTATATATTGAGCTCTGCTACAATGTCAGGCTGATGTAAATAGTGTACATAGTTATTTAAGATGTTATATACAAATATTATGGAATTTATTCAACTGTATTTGAAAAATAAAACATTTTTAGAGAAAAAAATATATAAAGTACTACAATTTACTATACCAGTCTGCATTTGACCAAAAATGATCTACCAATATTTCTATTAACCTAAAGACATAATCTTTATTGCAGTTCATTGATGTAGTTCATTCTTTGGATAACAAATGTTATTATTGACCAGCTAAATAAATTCAAGCAGATGGCAGGCCCTCTTTTACGGGGCACTATCTGCTTGGGAAGGTTGCTTAAGTATCCTGTCATCTAAACAAATGCTGGTCTAGTGCCATGGCTCTTTGTGAGTTTGCATTTTCCATTTTTCTTTGTGTAGGGAAACCAGCCCCAATCTCCTTAGTCCAAATAGTTCTTTCGACACATGACACTCATATATGATTAGGCCTCCTATGGTTCTTGTGATTGCTTGCCTAGTATTCTTCCCGCGTTCCTATTTCTGTATGTATAAGTCTTGCTAAAAGTTCAAAGTATGTTTTCTGCCTCCACTGAGATGCAAAAATTTCTGCTTTTTTGGTAATCTATTTTTTTTTATTTAATTGTCTGTTAAATGTAACATTAGTGAGCATATTCCTATTGTCTGACATTAACTGTTCATTCTGTTCACTTGTTCATGATGTTGAACCACCCCTGCTTTAACAATATTTGGTTGCACCCACTAGATAATTTATTTTGTTGCATATGTTGTCTTGACTTGGATTTTTAAAAAGTATTGATTTAATAGAGGCCTGCAAAATTGATGTCACAAATGGATCTGTTGCCACAAATTTGTTTTTCAGTTTAAAGTCATAGTAATATTTTTGCACAAAAGCATTTAAGTCTCAACAAAGTTTTGACATGTATACATAAGTGCTCCAACATAAAACTTTTCCATTGCATATCTTTAAAAACAAATGTGTTTACATGCACTTACTGAGTAGCTTGAAGAGGAATGTATGGAAACCCATGTTTTCAGACAGACAAGAACATAGCAGCACAAAAAGAAGGACTACACCTATTTGTTTTTTTTATTATTTATATAAAATGCAGTTAAATATGGCTGTAGACAATAGGGCAAAAATGAAACTTTCAAATCGCAATTTTTTGACAAGGATATATTGCAGATGGACTTTCAGTGAACTCAGTTTTCTTTCTGAGGCTTCTACCTGCAGAAAATGCTTATCCCATCTCCAGAAAATGTTTACTTTCTCCAGGGTAATACATTTCAGTATAAAGCAGAAACAGTAGTAGATGTGTGAGATGAAAAATCCCACATGACAGGTACAGAAACCAGTTTGCAAGAGTACTGCACTACAATTTCAAAACTAGTGTTTTCCAACATCCATTACATTCTAGAACATATTCCACTGCCTTAAAAGGTCCAATCAAACAGCTACAGTCAATGAATAAGGAGTTGATCTGTTCACATCACTGACTTTTGACTTTGTGAGAATTCTGTTGAAATAAAGGAAAAATTAAATTTACAAATTCATTACATGCAATAGACAAGGTATATGCATACTCAAGATATGCTGATTATACAGCAATGTTACTTAAAGATTTATTTATGTATGTAGTTATTTATTTATTTTACATTTTTTTTTACCAGGAAAGTCCGACTGGGCATGGAACCCATTTTCAGCTGAGACCCAGGGAATAAAGCTCCACAAAGATTAGTGCAGTAAATTCAATACACATGTTAATAAAGTACAGTACAGAGTCAAAAAGTTAATGAGGTACAGTTTCAAGGCCAAGAAATGAGCAAAATGTAAATATACTATAAAGATCACACTGTATTACAATAAACAATACAGTTGAAAAAACATTTTGTTCAGTCATTTGGTTTCGTTCATCAGTGGCTAGTACAGTAAATACACATTGATTGTATGAGAGTATAGAAATGAGTTTTTGCAAGCTTTTATATGAGGTTATAGTATGATATCATCTAATTAAGTGAAGCTACCCAGGGTCAGAACAATTACATAACCAAGAACTACGTAAATGGGATCAGAATAGTTTTTTGAAATTATTTTTGTTTTTGGTGGTCCTAATATCTACAGGGATGGTATTCCATGCTTTTGCAACAGAAATGGAAAACAAGGAGTCCCCAGAGCTAGTGTTGCTTTTGCCCATGTCAGCTAGTACTTTATTGGTGGATCTTAGTATTTGTTAGAGTAGATATTAAGTAGACCTTGAACAGTGAGAACGCTAGCTGGATAATATAGAATTTGGTGGGCTATTGTAAGCTGGTTATATGTAAGCAGGTTGGGTATTTCTAGCCAGGATAGTTGCTTGATTGCTATACCTCCTGAAGGGTGAGTCAGTAGCAAACCTAGCTATTTTATTGTAACAGGTGTTTCATTTGTTAAAGTCGGCTTTGCTTAGGTTGATGAGTATGGGGAAGGTATAGAGGAGTGTGGATATTAGGTGGTTTCTTGTGATGGTAGCTTTACTGTCATTGGTGAGGTACTTTTTGCATCTATATAGGGTTCCAAGTTTTATATGGACTTTCTTTATTGCCTCTGTAATGTGCATATTGAATGTCATGTTGTGCTCTACGATAATTCATAGAAGTTTGGTGTATTGGACAGGTGTGATAGGGGTGTTATAAGCTGAGGATATTGTGAATGGTGGTATGTGGTCTAAGGCTCTAGTGTGATAGAATATCATTAGCTGTGTTTCATTGGGGTTAACTATTAGTTGAGAGTTGGCTAACCAGGTATCAACAGTGGTAACAGACTCTTGTGTCAATTCCTAGAGTTGAGGGAGTGATGAGGAAGAGCAGATTAGAGTGGAGTCATCGGCATACTGGACTAGAGTGGCATGCCAGGTAGCTTTGTGGAGTTGGTTGGTGAATATGTTGAAAAGAAGAGGTCCAAGAATGGATCCTTGGGGGACCCCTAGGGTAACAGGTAGGAGGGGAGATAAGGAGTTTTGCCATTTTACTGTTGTTGGCAGTTGGTTAGATAGTCTTGAAACCATGCTAGTGTGGAGTGGCTGAGATTAAGACTGGAGAATGCAGAAAGGATTTTGAGATGGGATACAGTATTGAAGGCCTTGTAGAGATATATGAATACAGTGGATACTAGGTTAGCATTGTTTCGATGTTGGCTTATTGTGTTGGTAAAGCTAATAAGGGCTGTGGTGGTCTATATTAGAATCATGAAAGCTGTCTTTCATGAATACATGTTCATCGACACATAAACGTCGAAGAATGAGAACAGTGAAGTACAACAAAAGCGAAATTGAGAATGCCGAATGGATTTTCTTGGACGGCAGGCTGATCATGGGGATGAGGAAATAAATCCTTTTCCCCAATGTAGTGCGGTCTCAGCGTTGGTATATTTAAGTAGGTGGGGTGTGGGGGTGCAGGGGGGCTTGCCACCCTGCAAAAATGTTTGAAAAAGTGTTTTAGGTAAGGTTTGTTCAGTTAGGTTTACCTTTCTTGTATGGCGCTGTTACTTCCGGGAATGCGTTTGACGTTCTCATTTTCACTTCTGTTGTAGTTTGCTTTTCTCGTTCTTCGATGTTTATGTGTCGATGAACGTGTATTCACGAAAGACAGCTTTCACGATTCTGATATAGACCCGAGCTGTGGCAGTACTGTGATTGGGGTGGAATCCATGCTAGGTGTTGGTCAGCAGTTTATTAGTGAGGACATTTTTCAAGGATTTCAGATAAGAGGGATAGAATGATAATTGGACAGTGATTAGATAGTTCTACGGGTTACCTCTTTTGTGGGAGTGGTATTATGCAAATTTTAGTTTGTGTACCTGAACTGTTGATGAAGAGCAAGAAAAAAATAAACTGCAATTTACAAAACCTTGCAAAGAAATGTAAGTGCAAGAAAAAATACATACCAATAGACAAGAGAAACAAGTGCTGTATCTTTTGAGTGAATATATCTTCAGTTGTGATACAAAAACCAGGAGATGGGAAGATTGTCTGATTGTTCTTTCCTAGGGGAACATAGTGACATTTTATTTTATTTTATTTTATTTTATTCATTATCGACTAGGTGCAAGTGCTTCGTTTCATGGATGATATCAATAAACTGTACAGTTAAACAAAATGAAATGGAGACTGAGGGTCTCAAACACAGAACTTTTGGATGAAGTTCACTGGCAGCTTATAGCCATACTCCTATCTGAGAAACAAACAGAATGATAATGCTTTTCAGACTCATCAGACTTATTTTCTCTGTGCTACAGGGAAAAATCAAGGAATTAATTATATACAGGGGGTATCTAAGGATGGTGAGTTAATCTATGGAGGTTAGTTAGAGATTACCAATCACTGTTTCAGACTTTATTAAAACATAGTATGTTAATACAGGGCTGTTAACTAGAAATTACCTTTTTTGAAGCAAGTAGTGATAGTAATTGTGTAGCCAATAAAGCGACAGGAGATAGTGCTTTTGCTCTTAAGCAAGCAGTATTCAATATGAAACAGAGAATTTCCAAGCAGCTTTAACCCACATGACTTCAGATATCATGCAGTGCTTTTCTACATCTTGTATCTCTGGTTCCCAGGAGGTAATAAGTTACTGGCTTATAACAATTCTTTTCTTCTGACAACAGAACTGATAACATTTCGTCTAGAGTCTGCAGCTGCAAGGCTTGTGGTATTTCAGTTGTCAGACTAATTTTCTCAAACTGTTATTTTCCTAAAAGCTCATTGTTTCTTAGAGGAGCTATATATACATTTAATGCATCAGGCTGTGTGATAGAACATGGTTAATTATCAGGTTCTACACTTCGGCAGTTAAGATTAAATAAGCAGAGCTCTTTATTTGAAATATGTAAGAGAAATAAGAAATTATTTAAGCATTAAGTACATAGAATGGTGCAGTGAAATTTGAGCACCTGCCACAATCTCACTAAGCCATTACTTCAGGAACATGATATATCATTGTATATAAAATCAGCTAATTATCATTTATGTCACAAAGTGTTACTTTTTAGTCAGACTTAATTAAACAGCTAATTTGTAAAAAATATAGGATGAATCGCACGCCATTGTCAACTGCTGGGATTTATGCATTATATCATGGCCTGCAAGTTAGTTATTTGGAATTAAACATTTAAAAATGTAAACTGTATGACTGTGAACATTTTATCTGTTTTTGAACAAACCATCAGTTGTATCTACCACACTCAGGTTGCCTGTAGAAATATGCAAATAGTAAACAACAAAGCCCTTTTTTGGACTCACAGAGAGTGTATATTCTTTATTTCAAAATGACAATCTTTAAAAACAGTAAACAAAGCAGAATAGGTTTTAGATGAATTGATTTATACTTAGGGCTACTGAATTCTTGATAGCACAATTTTCTTGATTTAGCAAGCAGTGAAGCATCAGAAGTCTAGACAGTAGAAAAGGTTTCCATTACAGTACTGAATTTTGACTCCAGGGAACAGAAGTAAAGACAGTTAAGGGCCAGAAGAAAAATCTCCATTATCAGTTAAGCATGTATTAACAATACTTAGCTTCATTCAGTAACTACAAATTAATAATTAACACTTATTTAGTAATGGAGAAATGAAGAAGGTCAAGAAATATCATGAGTACAAAAGAAGTGGCTTGGGTAATCTAAGGAACTCAAGAAAGATTAATACTTCTTCTTTCAGCTTTTCCTGGTTAGGGGTCGCCATAGCAGAACTCCAGTCCACTAATGATTGACAGTAGATTTTTTTACAGGTGCCGAGGTGCCAGCTCAATGCCCAATCTTCAGTGAAAGCACACCCATTCTACGCATATCTTTCGAACGCCACTCAGCCGTGAGGATGACACGCAGACTCCACACAGAAGGAGCTCCAGCCGAGAATCAAACGGGAGAACCTCTTGCTATGAGGCAACAATGCTACTGCTGCACCACCGCGGCTCGCAAAAGATTAATTCTAAATAACTTAAACGAAGTGTGGAGCTTTTTAAGTGAAAATTGAGAGAAGAGCTTTCTGTTATGCTTTATAACACAATAAAATTGAGTACTATGCACAGTGGTAAAAATCAGTGCAAAGTATTTATGGACTATAATTATTTCAAAGGAACCCCACAACAATGATCGAGTGAAATATTCCAAACAATATGTTGCATGCAACTAAAAGAAATTAACTGAAAAATGCTTTAAAACTAGTGTGATACATTATGCTGTGACATTTGAAGAGAAAAGATGACAAATATTTTAAAGCAGCAAATGCTGCTAAACACAGCTAAACAAAAAACAACTATGAATGCATGGGAATGTGTTTTCTTGTCTCACATGCACTATATAATTTGTATCATGCATCAGAAAACTATTTCTGATTCTTTATCTTTCTTATGTGTATATGTATATTTCTAAATATATATATGTGTGTGTATATATAAATATATATATATATATATATATATATATATATATATATATATATATATATATATATGTGTGTGTGTGTGTGTGTGTGTGTGTGTGTGCATGTGTGCGAGACATTTATTTGATCTAAAGTCAAAATATCTAAAACTCAGAAAATTGAAATTTTGGAATTTTCCTTTTCTTCACTGTTGTGCAGCTCAAAGTTAATATAGCATTATACCATGACCCCCCCCCCCCCAAAACGTGCACGCTGATTGGCCAGCATGCACATTGTAAATCGAGTTATATTAATGGAAAAAGGTCCGGTCGCCCGGACTTTTTTCCATTAGTATAACTCTACTTTTAAAACACTGTCTCGCTACGTTAAATGGGTTTAACATAGCGAGACAGCTTTAAAATAAGCAACGGAGATCTCTGTTGCTTATTTTAAAGCTGTCTCGCTATGCTAAACCCATTTAACATAGTGAGACAGGTTTAAAAAAAAAAGCAACGGAGAAAGCAAGATCTCCATTGCTTTTTTTACTGTTTCGCTATGTTAAATGGGTTTAACATAGCGAGACAGTTTTAAAATAAGCAACGGACATCTCTGTTGCTTATTTTAAAGCTGTCTCGCTATGTTAAACCCATTTAACATAGCGAACAGTAAAAAGCAATGGAGATCTTGCTTCTCCGTTGCTCACAGCTCTGATGTACGCGCAGGCGCCGCAGTACATCAGAACTGCGGATGCCAGACATCTGCGGAAGGGCAGTAAACAGGCATTATACTATGCCATTATTTAAGAAAAGTAATAGTTTCTTTTCTTAAATAATGTCATGGTATAATAGCAATAACCCACTTCTGGGTGTGGGTAATGCTGTATTTACCCACGGTTGGCTTTGTTTGGTCCCAAGGGCGAACCACGCCAACCGTGGGTAAATCCAGCATTACCCACACCTAGAAGTGGGTTATTGCTATTATACAAAGACATTATTTAAGAAAAATAATAATTACTTTTCTTAAATAATGGCATTGTATAATGCCTCCTTGCTGCCCTTCCGCCGCTGTCTGTTATCCGCTGCAGGTCTGATGTACTGCGCATGCGTAAGCCTATGCAGTACATCAGAGCTGTGGGCAAAAGCAACGGAGATCTTCTCCATTGCTTTTTACTGTTTCGCTATGTTAAATGGGTTTAACATAGCGAGACAGCTTTAAAAAAAGCAACGGAGAATCTCCGTTACTTATTTTAAAGCTGTCTCGCTATGTTAAACCCATTTAACATAGCGAGACAGGTTTAAAAAAAAAGCAACGGAGAAAGCAAGATCTCCATTGCTTTTAACACACTGTGTCGCTATGTTAAAGGAGTTTAACATAGCAAGACAGCTTTAAAAAAAGCAAGGGACATCTCCGTTGCTTTTTTTAAACCTGTGTCACTATGTTAAACTTCTTTAACATAGTGAGACAGTGTTTTAAAAAAGACTTATACTAATGGAAAACGTCCGAGTGACCGGACCTTTTTCCATTAGTATAAGTCGCTTTACAACATGCACGCTGGCCAATCAGCGTGCACGTTTTAGAATATTAATGGGGGGTCATGGTATAATATAAATTACAGAGGATGCAGGAGTGCAGCCAGGCTTGCCCATGAAATTGTTTTCTTTTTCAATAATTTCAGTTTAGAAATTGTGAGTTTTAGAATGTTGAGTGTATATATCACAAAAAAAATCCACAAAAAGGACAAAAATACCAACTGATAAGTGAAGCAGACCACAGTGACACAACATCCAATATTTATTAAATCATTAACGCTTTCATCCCGGTGTAATCGACTTCATCAGAATGATGATTCTGATGAAGTCCATACACTGGGACAAAAGCACTTAATGATTTAATAAATTTTGGATACTGTGTCACCATGAACTGCTTCACTTGTTATCAGCTGTTACAAAAAAAAAACAACACAGCATCCAACTTTGTAATCCAATGGCTATCACTGCTAGTTGTTTTGGTAGCAGCCATTGGAATAAAATGTGTTTTTGATGTACTTATACATGAGCCCTTGGTATCAAGGCAGCAAAGATTACTACATTTGTGGATTGTATCTGTCTATCTATATATATATCTATATCTATATCTATATATATATATATATATATATATATATACATATATATATATATATATATATATATATATATATAAAGCGTATATTTATATATATATATATATATATATATATATATATAATATATATATATATATATATATAGAGAGAGAGAGAGAGAGCTTTACAATCAAAACTTGGAAACTGCATCGGTTGACTGGCATGTGGTCGACTTGCAGCTTCCAAGTCAGCATAACGATTTACTATACTACAGCGAATGGGTAGTGTAGGCTGATGTTTTGGGTTCGACTGTGTCTAGGGAGGTCGCGGCTCAGTGAGGAACAGGGAATTAGCCCATTTCCTCACTGTAGTGCGATCTCAGAGTTCGTATATTTAAGGTGCAGGGGTGTGGGGGTGCAGGGGGATGTAGCCCCTCCCTGCAAAATACTACAATTAATGTACCATTGACTGTTCAGTGTAATGGTATGCTAATGTGCATAGCATGGGTGACTGATGTCACCATCTGCTATGTCAAACTTGTGGAACCAGGAAGTTCGGTTATGTCATTTCCGACATTTTGCCTTTTAGACATGTCAGAAATTGACATTTTCCATCAAAATTCTGGTCATTCGGTGGAAGCATTTTCAAGAATATGTAGTAAACCTTTATATATATATATATATATATATATATATATATATATATATATATATATATATATATATATATATATATGTGTCTATTGTGTATGACCAAAGCAGCTTAATTTTGAATGTAAAATACCAACAAAATACGTTTGATCATACTCAATAGCAAAAAGAAAAACAATGCCAAAACTAATAATATCGAGAGAGGAAAACTATTTCCTCTTCCAATATTAAAACTAGCCCCCATAACAATGGCCTCAAATTTGTCTGAATATGGTAGTCTTAAAGGAAGGTTTATTAATTAATTAATGATGCTAAGGTATAGGGCTAGGGTTGGGGGAAGGGACAGCATTAGGGTTAGGGGTTATCACCCATTACTAAAGAGGGCAGTGAGACTCCACATTGGAGGTACAGGGCAGGGCTTGCCACTCTGAAAAAATACTTCGTTAACTTTTTTGCCCTTAAGTATTTTAGGCATTATTGCTCCGTGATTTCCATGATTTTAACACTAGGCGTTCAATTATAAAACCATCGAGGCACAGAATGCTACATAAATAATGCTAGTGCAGTTCAATGAAATAGAATTCTGTGCAAAAAATTGTACAGATAAAATCTACTAAAAGGATACCAACTACAGAATCCTATAGCTGGAATTTTGCAGATAGAACTGTAAACAATAAATTCTACACAGAGAATTCAACTTTCTCCTAGTCAATGATTGTGCAGCAGATGTTCTTTGTTTCATACAAATTGAGGATGTGCAGCTGATGTTCTTTTTTTCATACAAATTGAGGATATATATATATATATATATATATATATATATATATATATATATATATATATATATATATATACACACAATAAACCAGCACTCTGGTGTGATAAAAAACAAACTTTTATTCCTTTGTATAGTTATCATATATATATATATATATATATATATATATATATATATTTATATGTATATAGATATACACACATACACACATATATACATTATAGTTCTATAGTTGCATATATAGATATAGATATAGATGAGGGTTTGGGGGGGCTTGCTGTCAATAAGAGGGAAAATCTTCATATTAAACATGCATATATGAAGTCTATGAAATGCTGCAGTGATTCTCCAAATGAAAAAAAAAAGCTTAGCATCTTAAGCACCTTTCTGATGTCACACGGTGCTTAAAAAGCTTTTATTAAGCACTCCTAAGTGCTTTTAAGTTCAGGTTTCATACGTGAGCTTTGCAAAGGGCAGCGCTGGCTGGCAACAAACAGCAGCAGAAAACAAACAAAAATGAAATGACAGCGTTTATTAGCTAACAGCTTTTAAAGCCATTCATTCTTTACAGAGACACTTCATTTCATTTTCCTGTCTGTTTGGCAGTATTAAGTGTTAAACTTAGTGCTCCCACAGTTTTTTATAACTGGTGGTACATGGAGCAAATAAAGCTTAATACACTACAGAGAATTATGATCAGGTCTTACCAGTCATTACCAATGTAGTGTGTACCCTTGAGATGGATGCCAAGATTCTTGACATCTGTGTCTCAAACACATAATAATTTAGTTATAATTAGAGACCTAACTGTAATCCTTTATTTTGTATATATTTATTTATTTATTTACTGACTTTTGTTTACCAGGAAAGTTCAACTGGACACAGGTTCCCTTTTTCAACAGAGGCCGGGAGAGAAAGGTTCCAAGGTATTATATTTAATGCAATGAATATTTACAGTAACAAGTTTTATAATACACTTTCAGTGAATACATAGCACAATGGTCAATATATTGTATTGATATTCACAAACATCAAATTTACTAGCCTTGTTCAGAAACTTTACAAATAGAAGAGTGGTGTATAAGATAGGTCAGAGTAGCTTAAGAAATACAGTGGAGTGAGGTATTAGAGGGTGTAAGGCTGAGTGTTAATACAGAAGTAGTAATGGAATAGTAATTTAGTTGTGCTAATTAGAAGTAGATATAGTAGTTTAAGAAGTACAGTAAAGTGAAGTATTAGAAGGGGATAAGCATGTTAAGCAACTTAGTGTTTTAAAGGGTGGTTTAAAAAAGGTTATGAAGGGTGTTAGACAGTGATGTCCCAGATGAAGAGCAGGGACAAATCCAGGAGGCAGAGAGGAAGTCTTTTAGTAATGAATTGAAAAGATGAATGTGTGATAGATCTGACAGACATAGGAATTTTATTCCAAGTTCTAGTTACACTATTGGAATAGAGACTGACCACAGCAACCCTTCAGGGTTTGTAGATGGTAAGCAATTGTTTATTATTTGACTAAAGGGGACAATTTGGCATTCAGTATTGGAGTACTGGGCAGGTGGATGGGATATGGTTGATTTTATGGGTTAAAGTGAGCTGAGTATAAGATAGGTAAGTGAGGAAGCTCAAACCAGTTAAGTGTTTTTAGTGATACACAGTGGTGAGTCTGGTAAGGTTTGTTTGAAGCAAATCTGGCGACTTTCTTATAGCACTGCTCAAATTTAGAACAAAATGAGGCTTACAGGTTGGTCAAGATAGTGGCTCCATATAGGAGAAAGGGTAAGAGGTAATTTAGTACAGGGTGGTGGCAATCCCTCACACCCCACAAACATATATATCTATATAACATATAGCACCAAATCTAAGAAGGGAGAAATCTCTCAAAAGTAGGAATCAGTGCTGGTGCACATTTCAAAATTGCACCAGTGGTGATTTGCAATGCAAAACAGTGATCTGCATTATATGCTGGGCAGGAGTGTTCCTACATTACACTGCTTAAAGCATTCCATTGCCAAATACTATGCTCCTTATAGCATATTTCCTGCTTGCATCTGTCAGTACTTTGTATCTGTTGATTAAATGTGTTTAGACAAAATATTTTAACACAGATGTCTTGTCAATCAGTTGTGTTTTAGATCAAAGAGTTTAGATGAATTGTTTGTCACACAAATGTTTATTCACACAATTTACAAAATACCTATATATATATATATATATATAGATGTATATATATATATATATATATATATATATATATATGGATTCAGTTTATAAGCTTGAAATTCTGAAATCTCAAATTACAGAATCTCGAGCCCATAAAGTAAAAACTCCAAATACCCAAAACCACACAATCACGAAGCCCTAAATCCCGAAACCGCAAAAACGCAAAATTCAAACTCCCAATACTTTCAAAGATCATTACAACACACACGCACACAACTAAACAAGCACACACACCTACCCTTATTATATGCAGGGGGCAAGCCTCCCTGCACCCCCCTACTTAAATATTCTAACTCCAAGGTCGCACTACACACACACACACACACACACAAAAAAAAACACCTCCACACAAACTACATTCCTCTTGCACACACACACATCACAGAAACAACACACACTAACACACACAACAGTCCCTACCCAACACCCTTAAACATAAACACTTACCTGAAACCTGAATCCACAAACACAGCGCAACACCAGAACCGCTAATTCAAAATCTCTCGCATTTGAGATTTTGAATTTCGCACTTCTGGGGTTGCGATTTTCTGATCCTTCCACTTTATGAACTCGAGACACTGAAATTCGAGAGTTCAATATTTCGAGCTTATAAAGTGTTCCCATATATATATATATATAGAGAGAGAGAGAGAGAGAGAGAGAGAGAGAGAGAGAGAGGAAGAGAAAGAGAGAGAGAGATGTATAAATACAGTCAAAACTCCAAACACAAGGAAAGAAGCAACTGGAAAATAATAAGACAAAATTCCAGAACAGAAAAATCCCAGGCACTCACAGTTGCAGAATAACTGAAAATCCAGTGTAGGTCCAAAATAAGTCCAAATAGCACAATAACAAAGAAAAGAGTTTAATAGTAAGTGCTTTCGTGGTTCAACTGACCGCTTCTTCAGACTCCAGAGAAATACAGTATATCAATATGTTTAAATAATAAAGTGCAATTAATCACAACCAATTAATTATCTCTCATTAAAAAGTTTAAAGCAATAAGCTCATATATAATGAAACATTAAAAACATTTAAAAAAAAATTCAACCACATATCAGTGTTTAAGTGCATGTCTTTTTAAAAAAGGTTTTAAAGACACTTTGCTATTTAAGCCAGGTAGTTTATCTATTATAAACATGTTTGAAAATAATCTAAAAGCTGAAATTTGAAGCTTGGTCATGTGAACTTTGAAGCTTTTACATATTGTATGCTGTTAGGTTCACAAAGACTACCAGAAATAACTTATTTCATAAGTGAAAGCTGAAATTTGAGTATTATATTGCTGAATCAAACCTGGGAAGGGAGAATGAGATTTGAATTAAGCACATTGTAACTTTTGAATACCATACCAATATTTTTTGACTCCACAGAGATAGCAAGACACTCTCTTTGACCTCAGTAATTTTTATGAAGTACTTTAATAAGCTAAAGGATTTTTAATTATTTTGATATTTGTCATGTTAAACGTATTACACAATTTAGAGATATAAGCACTTGTACTTTAAAAAATAATTCACAACTTTAGTTAGCTATATAAAATATGTGTATATCTTTTAGCATGACGACTATCTATGCACATTGAGTTACCTTTTGTATTATAGTTTAACATGATAAGATTACCTGTCACCTGTAAGTTTACAGATGTCTGTATCTCTTGAAGTCCCACTCGATTTTACTTATTTATTTAGAGATTTAGTTATAATAATGTTAAATGAGCAAATAATTTAGGAATAATCAATTGATAATTTACACTACTTTTACATAAATAAGAATATAGTACACTATTTATTGGATTATTTAATGTTTGTGGTTAGTAGAAGAGGATTGTTAAACTTTTATGTATTAATGGGGAACAGTTTCAAATGGCAAAATATATAACTAAATTAATAGCCTCTTATTATTTTAACATATATAATATATTAATTATTTGTAAGTAGCTTTGGTTAGATTTTTAATGAAATTTTAGGTATTAGAAGGTAGAGAGATAATATAATAGTTTGTCTTTTCAATAGGTAAACTGGGAATGTTTATATCCAAGGTAGGTTGTGTTTTATTAGTGATATATACAGTTATAGTTGTAGGTTTTTCCTTGTTTTTGTTATTTACAGATTTGGCAGTTTAGTTTGTAGAAAGAAAGAATTCAAAAAATGCGAACTGTTAAGATAGTGTTGAAGGGATGCATTAGTCTTATATATAGTTAAATTAATATAGAGGATAAATGTGTCATATTATCTTTTAAAAGAAATCTTTTTAAATACGCAGTATGAATAGTTATAATCTATTATGTATTAATATACATGGATTATATAATGGCAACAAAAATAAATAATTAATGAGATATCTAATAAAATTAATTAGAGGAGAAATTATATTCTTGCAAGAGACTCACTTGCTAGATACAGATATATAATATTTAAATAACTTAGGTTACAAAATGTTATCATCTGCTTCCTTTAACAAGAGGAGAGAAACTGCTATACTTTGGAGAAAATCTACTGTAAAGTCAAAGATCATGGCATCCATTAATGATCCCAAAGGAATGTATACATTTGTAATAATTAAATATAACTCTATACACTAGCTAATTTTAAGTGGATACCTGGAATAGTTGCAAAAGTGCTAAAAATTACTTAAACTTAGTACAAAGCCATTGGAAGAGTAGTTTAATTTTAGCTGTGGATTTTAACTGCATATCTAGTATAAAAGATACACGTGAATAGAAGAAAGCTAAGATACTGGTATCAGCTAAAGCACTACACAGATGGATTAGTAATAATAATGTATTTGATTTACTAGTAGAAGCAGAAGATAAGTCATTGTTCTTCACTCGTTATTCTTATGCGCATGCCATACAAACTAGAATTGATAGAATTTATGCCTCTATAGATTTACTTAATAAAGTGAATTATTTTAAAGAAAATAAATAAAACCATTGATCAACATGGCTTAAAATAAACTTAAACAGAAAATGTAAAATAAAAGGTAAGCGCTTTCACAGATACCCAATATGCTTCTTCAGACCATATTAAAACCACTAAAAGAAGAGCATTTAAAACTCTAAAAAGGTCCAATCACTAAAACACATGCAATCAGCTGGCTGTTCATTCATAAATGAATCAACAAATCAGGTGTTCATCATGAGCCAAGTCCCCAAAAATGTAATTCAATGACATAGGAGTGGGTGTTCAACACTGGTTTCAAAGAAATCATCCTATTCAATTGTGGTGGAAGCTGCACTTGTAAAAGTAGTATCCAGCTTAGCTCATGGCATTCTGTTATATTATTCTGATCTCCACCTAGCACATTCAATGAAGTCAGCTCCAGCATGAAAAACCTAAATAAGTGGTCACTACCTCATTCCATTACATGCATGGCCAGGGCATTGGTTACTTTCTTTTTTATTTATATAATTTATATGTTCCATAACCCTTTCTTTTAGCATCCAATTCATTTTGCCAACATAGAAGGCTCTGCAGACAATACAGTCTGCTTAATAAACCAGATCTGTACTCTTACAGCCAGCATAAAAGTCTATCTCTATTTTAAAACCAGTATTGGCTTGCAGAAATGAGGTGTTCGGTAGACTATATTTACATGCTCTGCAAGTGTGGCATTTAAAAGTCCCTTTTCGATCAGAGTGAACTGCAGTTTCTGCAAGTTATTCTGATAGCATAGTTGCCACTTAAGAGGAAAGGTTATTCTTAAAACAAAACCTTGGAGAATCATCAATAACCTTTTTGATATCAGGGTCAGCTTGTAAAATTAACCAATTTTTTTTCAAAATATTACATACTACATTCACATCACTCAAATAGGTGAGACAAACCCTATTCTTACAACATGTACCAGCAGAAGTAGTGTCTCCAACATTATCATTCCTATCCTAGCTTGAGAATATAAATTACATGACATTGAACTGTGCATGAATGAGGTACTTTGTATGAGGGGTAGTTTGGAAGACCCTACTTAATCATCAGTTCTATTAAAAGTAACTTAAGTCTAGTAAAAAGCTGATAGGCAAAATGAAAAAAAAATGATTACGTGTACATAGATTGAGATGAAGTATATCCAAAACTACAGAACAAGAGAGAAATATACATACAGCCACACACACACACACACACACACACACACTAGTAATAAAGTATTCTATCATAGCCAAATACAAAGACACAAGAAATCCACAATAAATTGACACTAAAATCTTGATCATGACTTTAGCAGTAACCTTTTAACCTGCAAACGACACATGAGAAAATTGATAAACAGACTTGTGGTCCAGTCTATGTAACATGTGAAATATCTCATGAAATAGGATTCAACATTCATCACAAAACAGTAGCTGTAAATTCATTATTATAGGTTCATAGGTTCATACTAGGCTATCTGCCCTAGGGCATTTATAAGCCTAGCCAGAGTGTGTTTGACTTTCGCCACCCATTTTAAATTAATTTTGCTATGTCCTTTTTCGAGTTTAGTATACTGTGCCTCTGTCTAACAGTGACACAAAAGTGATACCCGGGGTAAACCTACGATCTCCCGTCCACTCATCAAGATTTCTCTTGAAGAGAGTCAATGAGGAACTCTGCCTAACCTGGACTGAGATTTTATTCCAGAGTGAAGGGAGCCTCTGGGGTTATTAATCTGTCCCTCCAGCATGTCCTATTTATTTCAGTGCTGAGGTTCAAGTATCTCGAGCGCGTAGCTCAATGGGATTTGGATTTTCTGAGATGCAGCATGTCCATTAATTCCGGGTTGGACATGGCTTTATACGTCAGGCACAGATCGCCTCTGAGCAGGCAGTATGCCACTGAATAGAGCTGGAGTTTCTTTAACCGGGCAGCATATGGCATCTGTTTGAGCCCTTTGATCCTCTTGGTGAGGTACTTTTGGGGTCTTTCCAGTTGCTGCAGGTGTCTGGTAAGATACATCCCAAAAGGGGCATTGTACTCAATTATGGGCCTGATGAGGGATGAGTAAAGAGGCATGATGACCTCCCCTGATCTAGATGTGAATCCCTTCATGATTAGGTGGGCTATATAAAATGTTTTTCTAACCACTTTGGCCACGTGGTTGTCAAATGAGAGATTGCTATCAACTTGGGTCCCCAGGTCCCTAATTACTTCTTCTGTACTTAATGGATTACCACCTATGTGGTAATTTGTGGGCACTTTGTTTTTGCCAAAGGGGATGACTATACACTTTTGGCGTTTAGCTTGAGGCCATGGCTCTGGCACCAGTTGTCTGTTTCTATGAGGCCCTTTTGGAGGATGCTTGTGTCAGCTGGAGAGTCGATTATGGCACCCAGTTTGCAGTCATCTGCGAACTTGGTCAGCCACAGTCCTTCCGTGTTGGCCTGTACCTCCGAGAAATATATACCAAACAAGAGAGGTCCCAGAACTGAGCCTTGTGGGACGCCACTTGTAACTGGTTTGGAGTCTGACATGGCTCAAGCAATTCTAACCATGTGGGTTCTGTCCTTGAGCCAGTTTGCAACCCATCTAGTGACATAGGGGTTTATATTTAAGCTGGTGAGCTTATCTATAATGCCCGAGTGGGGTATTGTATCGAAGGCTTTTGCAAGGTCCAGGTAGGCTGTGTGGACCACCTTCCCCTCGTCAATGGCCTTGGTGACTGTTTCAAAGAAATCAACCAGGTTTAAGAGGCAGGATCTGCCCTTAACAAAGCCAAACTGGGTAGGATCCAGTGTCTGTAGGTCCCCAATATCTTTATTTATGAGGTCCATAATGATCCTTTCCATAGCTTTTCAGACCAAGCTAGTCAGTCTTATGGGGCGATAGTTTCCAGGATCCATTGAGGCACCACCTTTGTGGAGAGGGACCACTGTTGCTGTATGCCACTCTTTGGGTACATATCCTGTAGTAAGGCTGAGATTGAACAGTAGTTTTATGTTTGGGTTTAGCTCTTCTTGGAGTTCATGTAGGACACAGCCCGGGACACCGTCTGGTCCCAATGATGCTGTGTTTTTTGCTTTGGAGAGGGCAGCTCTTACCTGAGCATCTGAGATGTCAGGGGGGCAGCACTCTGCTGGGATAGATATTTGCCCTTTTGGTGGGGAGGGGGGAGAAGTTTGCTCTGAACCTGTCAGCTAGGATGTTGGCAATGTCTGTGGGTTTGGTGTATTTTTTGTCATTTTGGACTAATTCTTAGCATATCTGGGAATTCCCACCCAGGTTCCTAACATAGCTAAAGAAAGCCTTGTGATTATCCTTAGTGTCCTGTGCAATTTTTCTCTCGAAGCTGGCCTTAGACAATTTTATGAGTGCCCGTAGTTTTTTGCTAATACTGATCAGAGATGCCTTCCCTTTTTGGGATTTTGCTCTATCATGTAGTAGCTTCCTCCTTCTATTGTATAGTTTGTTTATGGCTGGGGTCCACCAGACAGGACGTCTGCCTTTGGAGGATTGGGTCTTGGTCTTATTTGGGATTGCATGATCAATGCATTCCTGGAGGTGTTCATAGAATGCGTTTATAAAGGATTCTGCGGTCTGGGCCATATTTTCCACAGGCCCAAGGGCTTTGAAGGATTCCACCTCAGTTTTGAGGAGTGTGAAATTTGCTTTAGAGAAGTTTTTCACTGTGGTTTTCAGGGCAGGGGGTGGAGTCGGGATGTGAATATCCAGTGAGATTAGTTTATGGTCTGATCTTACCAGTGAGGGATACACTTCTGGTCTGGAGCATAGAGTCCCCATGTTGGTGATCATCAGGTCCAGTATGTTTTCCCCTCTTGTGGGAGTGGTAACAAGTTGTTCCATAGCATTTGAGTTTATAAATTCTAGGAACATTTGGGCTAGGGTGTTGGAGCTAGAGTAATGCTCCCAGTCTATGTTTGGGTAGTTGAAGTCGCCCAATATAATGGTGTTTGAAGAGACCTTCATATTTTCCAGTGTTCTCAGGAAGGTCGAGTGGGGTTCCTGGGTTTGGGAGGGTGGTCTGTAGCAGGCTATAAACTGGAAGGCAGTTTTACCCACTGTTAGTTGCACATGGATAGTCTCTGATGCTTCGTGCTGTGCCACCAACCTGGAAGTGTGGGTATCTTTGACGAATAGTGATACTCTCCCTCCTTTTGTGGTTCGGTCCAAGTTTTGGGGTCGAAAAGCATGGTATGAGGTATAACCTGGTAGTGCTTGGGTGCTCTCGGGAGCCTTGAACCAGGTTTCTGTTACTGCACAGATATCGATGTTCTCCATGCTAAGGAGAGTTTTGAGTGCATGCATCTTGAGGTTTAGACTTCTGGCGTTGAGTAGCATTACTTTTAGTTTCTTATCCCTTGTGGTACCTATGGAGGTGGGTTTGTCTTTTGAGCCTTGCCTAAAAAAGGCACTATGGGGGTAGCAAGAGCCTTTGCCAATATATGAAAGCCCAGGGGTGACAGGTGCAAGCCATCCCTAGTGAAGCATCATGGCTTGTCGAGCATGTCATCCCAGGCTGACAGGCATTGGATCCCCTTTGAATGACACCAGTACTTAAGCCAATTGTTGAAATTGATCATCTTGTCTTCATATTGTGGCATCATTCTTGGTGAGGGTAAGATGCTACTCAAGGTCAGGGTCATACCAGCCTGGGCTACATGCTCAGAGAGCTCCTCTATGTCTCTTTTCATGTAGTCCAGGGAGGTACGTCTCAGGTCATTCACACCAGCATGGACAATGACTGAGTCATATTTGTACTTGCCTTGGAGTGACCTGAGTGCTTGTGTTATGTGGCGGATCTTAGCGCCCGACAGGCAGCTCACCGTGACCTTCTCCTTGTTCAGCCTGGTGAGCGGGACGTCAGTTTGCCTGAAGATAGAGTCACTTATTACAAGTGTATCAGGTGTGTTGTTTAGCCTTAAGGGCTGTGACTGTTCAGCACACGGCTTTGTGAGCTATGTGTTGCACGTGTTTTGTTTTGGGGTAGCGGTTGCTTGGGTGTCTGCTTTGGAGGTCACTGCTGCTTATGAAGATTTTTATTTAGAGCCTCCGAGTATGTTTTTGTGTGTTTATGTGTTTGGTTTGCTGTCGTGGTAGGTCTATGTGAGACTGGAATTGTAGTGAGTGTGGTTTCCTTCTCCTCCTGACTGGTTTCGCTAGTACTGAGTTGAGAGAGCTTAGCCTCCAGTATGGCTATATGGTTGCATCTCTCACATGTGTTGGAATTTGTTGGGAGGAGGAGAGGGTTGTCTGTGTACATGAGGCAGTTGTAACATTGCCTCAAGATTCCCAGATTCACCAGCTGGACCAGAGAGGAGATTGACAACTGACCTTTGGACATTCTAGAATAGTATTGGGAATTCCTTTATAATTGAAAGAAAAGGGCCAGTGGGGAACAAGGTACTCAAGGGGAGTTTGTGAGGGTGTAGTGCTTTTAATTTTTTAGTGCTGACTTATATAATTGCTTTAGTGAGCAAGTGCCAGGTAACTTAAATGCAATGTGTTACAGGTAACTTAAATGCAAAAGTGACAAACAGTAACTTTCTTTCAAGTGAAACAAGGAAATAAGTACAGTAAGCAATGCAGATATCACTGGGGATCCACAGAAGCGCTGAAAAGCCGCGTTTTAGGTGGAATTAGCATTTCAGGGAAATAACAAGCAAACAAACAACAAGCATACAAACAAAGCTAGATTCAGCAGGCCTGGATCTAGTCTATGCTACAGCAAACAAGGTGTACCAATTTCAGTAAGAAGCAGTTCAAATATGCAGGCACTATAAGCCTTTAACCAGAAATTCCAAGCTCGGGCAGAGTCCAGCCTCTCCTCCCACAAGAGTGCAGACCACGAACCTTTTTAATGTAAAATAACTGGCCTGAAGCCCAAGTGCTTAAACCAGAATTCATACACTTTTAGAATAATAGACACTGAGCCCTCAATCAACAGTTTCCAACTTAGAAGGATGTAAGCTACCTATTCTGCCACTACAGTGCAGACCACAAACCTTCTTAATGTAAAACAACTGGCCTGAAGCCCAAGTGCTTAAACCAGAATTAATACACTTTTAGAATAACAAACACTGAGCCCTCAATCAGCAGTTCCCAACTTAGAAGGATGTAAGCTACCTGTCCTGCCACCACAGTGCAGGCCACAAACCTTCCTAATGTAAAACAACTGGTCTGAAGCCCAAGTGCTTAATCCAAAAGACTTAGAATGATAGCTACACTTTAATCAAGTTACTACCAAGCAGAAATAAATACAATTTAATACTTTAAAGAATGCCTGGATTAGTGCTCAAGTTATACAAACAAAGCTAGATTCAGCAGGCCTGGATCTAGTCTATGCTACAGCAAACAAGGTATACCAATTTCAGTAAGAAGCAGTTCAAATATGCAGGCACTATAAGCCTTTAACCAGAAATTCCCAGCTCAGAAGGGCAGAGTCCAGCCTCTCCTCCCACAAGAGTGCAGACCACGAACCCTTTTAATGTAAAAATAACTGGCCTGAAGCCCAAGTGCTTAAACCAGAATTAATACACTTTTAGAATAACAGACACTGAGCCCTCAATCAGCAGTTCCCTACTTAGAAGGATGTAAGCTACCGGTTCTGCCACTACAGTGCAGACCACAAACCTTCTTAATGTAAAACAACTGGTCTGAAGCCCAAGTGCTTAAACTAAAAGGCTTAGAATGAGTTACACCAAGCAGTAATAAATACAATTGAGTACTTTTAAGATGACGCAAAAGCAAAATAAAGTAGGAAGAAACACAAATACAGTAAAAGCAGATAATTTTTTTTTTTTTTGAGTGAGCAAATGAGATGGGCCCAGGAGTTACAGGACAGAAACAACTGCAAATGCAGGCCTTCAAATCAGAAAGTTGAGAGAGATGGAAGACCACCCAAACAGCCAATAACTACAAATTCTGGGCCAGAACCACTCCTTATTTGGTAGACAGGTTACCTAGTGCTTACCACTCCCACTGATAAGCTAGAAGTCTTCCCTCCAACACAGAAAGGCTTGGGGGGCTCAGATGCTTATAAATAGTCCTGGATACAGCAAATCTGTATCTGGAACACTAATTACAGGAAAGGTAGGAAACAGGCTTACAATTTTTTTTTCAGAAAAGTAGCAAAAACAGTAGTAAAAACAATTCACATGCAGTGCAAGCTGGCACACTTGAGTATGTAGCAATATTAGTCCACACACAGTTTGAAAAAATGTAATTAAATTAAAAAAAGGACTAAAAGCAAGTGCAGAAAGGGTTTATTAGGTAGAATGCGGTAAAGAGAAGGGACTGGTGGAGTGTCCTAGATCAAATCTACAGTGGGGCGGGCACTGCAAAAGCCACCAAATTTAAACTACAACCAAGAACAGGGAGAGGGGGGTGGGGAAAAGTTTCAACAGAGATGTGAGGAATCAGAGTGCAAATTATAATTATTTAGTACTATTTGAGAGTCGACATCTACAATGAATGTGTATCAAATGTCTTTCTATTGAAATCCCAATCAAAATTCTCACAAACAAAACCAAAACAAATCCCAAAAGGAAGGAAATGGTTGTGAACCTAATAATACCAGAAGGAAAATGTTGATATGATGAGCCAGGTGGCAAACTCCACAATGAGCAACTGCTTTGGATTTATACCTCTAACACGCTCATTGCAAAATACTATTCAGATACAGAATATGGGGCAGCACAAAAATTAAAACTAATTAATCTATGTGACCTACAACTTTTGAAGATGAAAAGAAAGAAATACAACAAAGGCAGATAAACACCAAAAGATGAAGCAGACTATGAGATGCAAGAAAATCAAGCAAACATGATACTCAGCATTCAACCACTTACTACAATAACCCAAAACCTTTGGAGAGAAAACACTCATATATAATTTTTTTTCTAGCCATTAATATATTTTACCCCTGTAAATGTCACAGTAAATACTGCAGCACACTAGTACAAAACACAATAGAAAAAAGAAAACACGTTAATATGATTAGTATAAGCCATGATCAAATATGCATAAAGATCAGAAAGAGAAAAACAAACAACTTCATATAAAACCATCTATAACAGAAGCTAAATGATTTAGAAATAAATAAATCAAACAACTCAAACATGCAGACATACAGATAGATATAGATATAGATATATAAATGCTCTGTGTTAGTTTAAAAAATAACTTTCGTCAAAACAGTGTCAAAAAGTATTGAAACTCCTGTATCTTGATGATAAAATGAACATAACCTTAATAAATTCATGGATGTCATTTGTCCTACAAGTTTTGTATTTTATTAAAAATTCCACATGATAAGTATGAGACAGGTTGGGTATCACAGTCATATGAGTAAAACTTTTATAATGACATTCTTGAAACATCTAAATGAGTCATCAAAATCTAAATGCTATGATAATGGAGAAAAAAGAGATGGTATACACCATAGGATATTAGATATTGTTATCTGTGCTAGCATGACTGGCTAACGTTTTGTAAATGATTGTAAATAATTATAAATTATCCTCTGTTACATATGCCAGCATGACTAGCTATAATTTTGTAAATATGTTTATGTCTTTTGATTATCACTCTGATTTATGCAAGATGTTTGGGTGTCAAACAGTGTTCTTCTGGCTGACCAAATGTGCATGTTCTTTGTGGGGAGAGTTCTGGATGTATGTTGTCAACTCACTTACATGTGATGTCATTGTGTGCCAGGGCTGGGAGAATATAATCTTCACTGCAGTTGTTTGTTTACTTTTCAAAATCTGATTCTTCTTCTTCTTTCGGCTTTTCCTGTTTAGGGGTTGCCACAGCGGATCACCTGTCCACTCATAATTGGCAGTGGAGTTTTACAGTGTCGAGTTACCAGCCCGGCACCCAACCTTCCACAGAAAGCACACACTCACACCTAGGGCCAATTTAGAGTGTCCAATCCACCTACAGCATGTCTTTGGGATGTGGGAGGAAACCGGAGCACCCAGAGAAAACCCACGTGACCACAGGGAGGACATGCAGACTCCGCACAGAAGGCACCCCAGCATCGAACTGGAGAGCCTCTTGCTGTAAGGTGGCAACACTAACCGCTGCACCACCGCTGCCACCCTACTTTTCAAAATCTGATATGAGAGTAGAATTCTCATGGTTGTTTCCTGTTACTTTTGGAAAATATCTGCTATAAAAAGTAGGTTCCGAATCAGTTGTTCAGTTATTGTTCAGTAGCTGTTTTCCAGAGCTTTACAGCAGTAGTAGTCCAGTTGTTTCCAGGAGAGTAGTTGTTCCATTCACTGAGGACAGACAACAGCCTCGAGTGTGGACATACTTTCTCATCTTAACTTGAAGTAAGAATATAATCTTGCCTTGATAAAGTATTTAGATTAGACAGGAAGAGTTAATCTTCACATTGCCAGGGGACTACAGCTAGATAGTTAGAGGTTTTCTAGAATCAAAGTGAGGTCTATCCTACAGTATTATTTTCATATTTCCTTATGTTTATTGGAAACAGTTATTCAGTATTTACATGTTTTAAATCCTTTTATTTATTATTAAATATTTTACTACTCTCACTGTGGCTGGTTATTTAGTTAATATTTTAATAACTTGAGAGTGTTTATGCTTATTGTGATAATACCAGGGCCACTCTGAAAAGCCTGTACATGTTATCATTTGTTTCAATATCTATTTTATTCAATATAAATGAACACCCCTTTTGAAGGGTATTGTGGTATTTGACTGATGGCAGCCATTACCTTGTAACTTGGCAAAGAAACACAGCTGGTAAATCTGTGTCCATCGTTCCCAAGGGTTTGTATATGTGTACATATCAGACATTTAAGAGTGAGTGGACACAGTGTTCTGCAGTGGATAGTGTGGAGACTCATTTGTGGACCTGAAGTGAAGCATACAGTCCTGTCCCAGATTTGAAACCTGTTCCCAGTGTACCCAAAGGAGACATTGTGTATTTCTTTCCCTGCTTTTAGTGACACTCCCTTACCAGAGACAGGGGTGATTTCTCAGACTTTTTAGTTACTGCCCTGGGGTAAAGAGGGTCTGTCACATGCCGGTGGCAGTGGTGGGATTTTAATTGAGCTTTAGTAGCCTGTGGGGTACTTGTCACCGAGGTGTGCACTCTCAACACCCACAAAGTAAACATACAGAGTTTCATTGTCACAAGAGTTTTGCTCATTTTTAGTCAGTTTAGTCAGGGGCAGCAGGCAAAGGTGTCAGCAGAGGATTATAGCAAGCTGACAAGGAACCATCTGACCAAGGTGTGTGAAGCCAAAGGACTGCTGCATGCCAACCTGACTAAGGAAGCAATGATCTCAGCTTTAGTCACAGCCGTGATGCAGACCAGCAGCTTGGAGGATATCCAGTTTGGCATTGGGGAGATGCAGCCTTCAGAGATAAGACAATTCACCTTTTCCTCCGAGGACTTAAAACTTAGTTTAGAGTTAGGGAGATTTGAACTGGAGGCTGAAGAAAGGGAGAAGCAGCGGCAGTATGAACTGCGATGTTTGGAGGCTGAGGGCAGGGAAAAGCAGTGTCAGCATGAACTGGAGGCTAAAGAAAGGGAGAAGCATCATCAGTATGAACTATGATGTTTGGAGGCTGAGGAAAAAGAGAAGCAAAGTCAGCATGAAAAACATCTTATAACCCTCCAACAGGGTCGTGGAGGTAATAAAGAAGGGAATGACCAAATCCCAGAAGCCATAACGGGCAGTAAACCTTTTCCTCAGTACAGGGAGGGAGACGACTTTGATAGTTTTATTTATATATTTGAGAGGGTATGTAAACAGTATAATGTTGACCAAGGGCTCTAGGTATGTTTCCTGACTCCCTTACTCCATGGTAGAGATGTTAATGCAACTGCTAAATTATCTGATATTGATTGTTTGAATTACAATAGTGTAAAACAATGCTTACCTGACTGTTTCAAATTAAACCCTGAAATGTATAGAACACATTTTCATGAACATAGACACAAGGCAGATGAAAGTGTATGTGATTACATTGCTGATTTAAGGACATACTTTCACAGGTGGGTGAGTGGGTGTCAGGTCACTACATTTGAAGGACAGGCAGACCATTTGGTAAAGGAACAAGCTATCATTGTGGTTTTGTGGATGGGTGGCAAACATTTGACTATATTAACAGAACACTGATGATCCAGAGGGAAGCAGAATGTAAGAAAATGCCATTGTTTTTGGTGTGTCTTGATGCAAAGAAAGCATTTGACAGAGTACACTGGGACTTTATGAGCAGGACAATGGAAGTATTTGCATTTCCTGAAAAAAATATAAGGTTGATTAAGAGGATATATGAGGGATCAGAGGTAAAAAATAAAGTATCTGGGGTCCTTTCTGATAATTTCTGCTTGAGCAGAGGAATCAGGCAGGGGTGTCCTCTTTCCCCTTTATTGTTTGCATTATATTTAGAACCACTGGCAAATTAAATAAGGGACTCAGTAATTCAAGGATATAATTGCAATGGTAGTCAAGTAAATCTGGCTTTATTTGCAAATGATATTATTTTATACCTCACAAAACCAAAAAAGACATTACAGTGTTGTAAAACATTTTGAGACTGTTTCAGATCTTTTCGGGATACAAAATTAATGAAGTTATAACAAAGGCAATAGTGGTAAATTATGTTCCCGCACTTGAACTGGTTCAGGAATACCCATATTTATGGGGACATGATAAAATGAAGTATTTTGGAGTATGGATTAAAATTATTCTATTGTGGCAGCTAATGATATGTGGGAAGAGACTAAACAAAAGATAATACAAAAACTGAGAAAAGGGAAGCTTTGTTATATGGTTATGGATAGTAAGATAATTTAGTCTTCTACACTGGTCAGGCATATTATTATCAACAAGAGGACAAGTTGTGGGTAGCAATTAATTAGGAGCTGAAGGACTTTATCTGGGAGGGGAAGATGGCAACAGTCAAGTGGGATAAACTGATTTTTCCAGTACAACAGGGTGGATTGGGATTACCCAGTTTGAAGGGATATTTTTTCACCTAGACAGTTAAGACTCCTATACATAGCACAAGCAGAAAACTATAATTCAAAGTAGAAAGGGATGATGATGAAATGGGGGGAGCTCAAGAAACAAGGAGAGACTGGGATTTTGGATGCAGGCCTTTAAAGAGAATAACAATAATCATAACAGAATATTATATCTATAAAGTAGTAGCAAGTATTCTGGGAATTAACCAACATGGGAATGGAAAAATAAGATTCTGCTGATAGCAATGACTGCAATTAGGGATGCAGACAACAGGCAAGAGGGGGCTGGGATTTACTGGAGAAAACTGGCAAGGAACCAAGGTACTGGGAGCAAATAACTAAAGAGGGAAAGATGTCAGAATGGGAAGACATCAACAATTTATTTGGACTGCAGGTTAGAGACTGCCTTCCCCATCAGGTATTGATATCAGAGTATAGGCAACGAGAAAGAAATAGGGGAGTCCTAAATGAAAGACCAGCACTGGTAATGTTTTTAACACACTCTAGAACAGAAGCTACTGTTAAAAAAGGAACAATTAGTAGAGCCTATTAAATATACTGTAGCATGATAACTATAAGAATCAATCAGAGAAGGTTACAAAGGATTGGGAAGAGAGACTGGATGAGCAAGTCATGAAGAAACAATGGGAGGATATATGTATATCTCCTAAATATGCAACAAAATCTAGAAGATTTAGGATTTTTGCCTGGAAATGTTTACATAGATATTTTTATACCCCAAGTAGACTCCAGAGAATTGTTCCTCAGGTGAACAGCAAATGTGGAGGTGTGAAGGAGAAGAAAGAAGTAATTGGGAACATATTTTCTGGGAATGTGGTGAGTTGGTAGACTTTAAGGATTCTCTGTGAAATGCACTGTCGGATATGCTGGGTGGGCAAACTGGTCTGGCGAGGGAGATGATTTTTCTGATATAGAATTGGAATTGCCTAGACATGGTAAGGCCTTGCTGTGTCTAATAATGGTGGCTGCCAAAAAAGCAATTACTAAGAAAATAGAGATAAAAATTTAACCAACTATACTGGAAGTAGTGAATATAGTAACAGCGATAAAATATCTGGAAATTAGATCTTTAGAAAAGGGTAGGAGCAAACTACATAGGAAAAAATGGGAACTGTGGGAACAATACAAACAAGGGAGGGATGAGGTTTAAAAGGTGGCAGAACTTAAATTAGCTATGTAATATTTGAGTGATAAAGATTGGGTAGATTATAAGTGACGCATAATGTTTGCAACTCGGAGTGTGTCAGTATGCTTTGTTATGTAAAATGATTGCAACTAGGACTGTGTCTGTGTGGTTTGTTTTTGTTTATATAAATGTATGATTGCCTATGTAGTAAGTGATGGTTTAATAAAGATGTTTCTTTTTTAAAAAAAGACAGGAACTGAATAATTTGGTTATATGATATATTGTAATATTTGTGAAGTATAATGTATTATTTTAATATAGTTTGATTACTTTTATATGAATCCAAACTTGCCTGTGTCACAAGTAATAATTCAATAAAGGTGTTTAAAAAAACACTGCACAGGAAGGAGAATAGAAGTAGAAACTAGAGGTTGCACTAAATAAAAATGTATTTATTTACAATAACGCAAATTGAGTGCTTTCATCCTATACTTAAAAAACGACTCAGTGTTGTGTTTTTTATTTTAAATAAAATGATTTTTATTTACTGAAAGCTCTGGATTCTGGCTCCATCCTCTCTTGTGTGTGCAATATTTATGGTAACTTGTTGAGTGTGTGCACCAGACCGATAGATTTTGGTTATCTTAAAAACTAGAATATCAGAACATTTAAGTAACATCCATTGCAATAGGAATACTAATTGCCTTATAAACATAAGCTATATCATCCGAGGCACAATTTATTTTATGGGAATAGATAAGTTAGTGGCTAATAGTCACAGCAGATTAGGTTACCAACATCTACTCACTAAATTAGGAACACTATTTTCTCCAAGATTAAATACATTTGTTAATATTTTATATATAGCTATTACTTTTACTGTTTACTAGGTGCAGTACTGCATTGCATTTGATTCAGTACTTTAATATTAATTAAAATCTATGAATAATAATTACTGCTAAGGACTATTCTCAATTGGTGATTTTAACCATGTAGTAAGCTACAGGATGTTATTTTATTTTATTTATTTATTTTACATTTGTTGACTGGGATAGTCCGACTAGATGCATGTTCATTTTCACCGGAGGCCTGGGGAGAAAAGTTCCAAGGGTAAGCAGATACAGAATTACATAATACCAGCATTACATATTACAAACAGACTATTTACAGAGATTACATAAGTAAGCAAGTTAAACAAGTTCCACAGGTTAGAGTTAATCCTAAGCGCAAGTCAGGATTAAATTAAATTACACAGTAAACTGGTTAACAGATTTTTACACATTCTAGAGAGAGTTAGCCAGGCTTGATACATGACAAATATTGTTTGAGTCTAGTTTTAAATTGACCTACGGTGGAAAGTAAGGTAATATGAGCTGGAAGAGAGTTCCAGGATCTACTTACAGAGTTTGCAAAGAGAGAGTCACCAGCTGTATTATTAATTTTGCTAGTCTGAATTAGTAGTTTGTTAGAGGATCGAAGCGGTCTAGGATTGTTATAGGGGGTGATAATATTTTTAAGTGCAGGAGTATTGCCCGGATTATAGAGGATTTTATAGGACATAATCAGTTGGTTATACTGGATTAGGCTGGGTAGTTCAAGACACCCAAGCTGATTTAGACTGATGCAATGATGTGTCCTAAAAGGCAGCCTAGTAGCAAACCTGGCAATGTGTTTGCAGCAAATTGTGAGTTTGTTAAGGACAGTCTTGTTTAAATTCGAGAGTAGAGGGGATGCATACAGAAGGGTTGAAAGAAGGTGAGAGCGAGCTATGGCAATTTTAGCTGGAGGGGTTAGGAAGGCTTTTATTCTGTAAAATGACCCTAGTTTTTTTATTGATGGTTTTGATAGTTTGGTTAACATGTAGGTCGAATTTTAGATTATTGTCTATAATTACACCTAATAGTTTTGTAGAGGGGTCAGGGGAGATTATTGTGCCATCATTTGAATTTATGGTAAAGGTGAAAGTGGTAGACCTACGTGTTGGTGAAAATAACAGCATTTTAGTTTTTTGGGGATTTAGGATCAGACGACGTTCAGAAAGCCAGTTTTCTATTGTATTAAAAGTGGTCTGGGTAGCTGACCATAACTCTATTGGAGATGTGGCTGAGCAAATCAGAGTAGAGTCATCAGCATATTGGATACAGCTGACTTTTGGGATGACAGTATAAAGGTCGTTAATGAAGATGGAGAACAGCAAGGGCCCTAGTATAGAGCCTTGTGGTACTCCAAGGGTGTTAGGTAGAAGGTTAGAGAGTTTGTTCTGCTAGAGGCAGCTTGCTGTCGACCATTCAGGTAGCATTGAAACCATTGAAGGGCTCTAGTATCTAGACAGAATGTTTGCAGGGTGTGGATTAAAAGTTGGTGATCAACCATATCGAATGCCTTGGAAAGATCCAAGAAGAAGGCTGAGGATATATAATTATTGTTGTGATTATGGTTTATGGTGTTGGTAAAGGCTAGGAGGGCTGAAGTAGTGCTGTGATGAGGACAGAAGCCATGCTGAGTGTCTGCCATAAGGTGATTCTGGATTAGGTGGTGCATGAGTTGTCTATGAATACATTTTTCCATAATCTTTGCAAGTGGAGAGAGTATAGCTATTGGCATATAATTGGAGAATTCAGTACAGCTGCCTCCTTTGTAAAGTGGGATTACATAGGATATTTTCCAGATGGTGGGAATTTTAGCTTCTACTATGGTTCGATTGATTAGTATTGAGACAGGGTAAGCAATAGCATCAGCTGATTTTTGTAGGTACTCAGCAGGGAGTTGATCAGCAGAAAGTGTAGTGGGTTTTAATTTTTTGATCAAGGTATGGATAAGTGAAGTGGCAACTGGTTGGAAGCTCAATGTGAGTAGGTTTCTAGGGGTGCTACCTTCAGGACCAGGGGAGCTAGGAGGTAGTCGGCTAACTAGGGCTTGAATTGTCTCAGTAAAGAATCGGTTAAAACTGTCAGAAACATCTTCAGGGGTTTTATCAATAGTAGCAGCAGGGATCGGGGTTGAAGCTTGTCCAGGATGTAGTAGATTATTTAAATCTGCCCAAAACTTCTGAAGGTTATTTTGATTTACTGTCTGCAAATTACAGTAGTATTGTTTTTTGTCTTGTAAAATTGATTTTTTGGTTTTGTTCCTGGATTGCCTGTATTTAATGTGATCTTGGGGGTCTTTAGAAGAACTCCTTAAAGCCCATGCTTTGCTTCAAAATAGGAAATGATGCAATTTACTTAGGTGTTTTAATTTGCACTTAAGAAGGTTTAGTAGCACTGAGACTGGTATGAAGGTGAGAATCAACTGGGAGAGGGCATCATTTAGGCAGTAACTGTGGTAGTTTGGCTTTTTCTAGTGTAAGTCTTATCCCCCTGCGCACACTTGGTAAAGAGCCAAAGTGGCATGAAATGGGCTGACCATGGAGGGCATTGCCTCCCTTCTGCATGAGCTCTGCCCTCCAAGCATCTTCTTCTTCCTTCCATGTAAAGTATAAGTGGTGGGTTTCCAAACCTCCACTAGTGAAAACACACCCAAACTGTTTAACACAGAGTGTGCATAACCCTAACTCTCCCTACCCCCAGGAGAGGTTGCCACTTCAACCGGCCCCAACCTGGCTCCTCCAGTCCTGGGCTACAGTAAAGTCTCCATCCTTCTTCACCCTGGACCCAGGCTATAATTCCACAAACCCTGTGAGAAAAAAAAACAGTCCCATCAAATAAAAGTTTTGCCTTTTTCTGGGTATACTGGTGTCTGGAACATTCCAGCATCATATGTCTGACACTGTCTGTCTTTCTGTCATGTGTCTCAAGGTTAAAAACAATATCAAGTTCCCAAGAAAACCAGCCTAGTTGCTATGGAAAGATTCTATGACACAGCTATAGATGCCCTTGCAGTAAAGATGCATGTATATATATATATATATATATATATATATATATATATATACACACACACACACACACACACACACACACACACACACACACACACACACACACACACACACACACAAACACACACACACACACACACACACACACACACACACACACACAAAACACACAGTGAAAAGGAGGGCACTCCTTGAACCAGGAACTCGCATAAGCAACAGTTGTCAGATCAGCACCCTGAAAATAAGTTCTTACACTTCCTGAGGGCAGTGGCAGACATCTGTAATCCTAACTGCATGGGAAACAGAGGATATTAGATTTAGTGAATTTGAAATAATTTATTGTCCTCTTATTTATTTGCTTTTGTTTTTGGGAAAGCTCGACTAAGCCATGCAAGACCACATTTTTTCATTAGAGGCCCAGGAAGGAAAGCTCCATAAAGAAGAACAACATTAGAATAAGTAGAATATTATTGCTTGACAGGAAAGACATTTTCTGGCAACTTGAGCTGGCAGCTAATAGACCCCTGGCTTGAATGAATTTATTAGCATCAAGCCAGAACTGAAAAATAGATGAATATTCTCTGGTGTAGTGGTTAACACATTTGTCTGACAAGTAAAAGGTTTAATGTTCAACTCTTGGTACTAAGTTGAGCTTTGCTGCTATTTTATTTTATCTGAATTGTTCACAGATTTATTTTTTAATGAATTAAGCTATAAGAAGGAGAGTGCTTATGGGCTGGAAGGAATTGCCGTGAAATGAATATGTGATTTGTAACAAATTTAATTTAAACTTGGTTGTGTTTAATAGCCTAATAAAGTCCATTGGGAGTGAAAGGAGGAAACTCTAATAAACCATTTTTAGAGTTACCTGCTGTAGGGGACTGTTTGCTTATTTTATAAGTAAGTAGAATATATAGAAAAGTTCCAAAAATAGTGTGAAATCTACCATTTGTGGTATGTATAACAAAATTATGGAAGTCATTCTTAGTAGTGGAACAGGGAAGGCAAGGAGAGAAGATGAAAAAGGCAAATAATATAATGAATTTTTTGAGAAAAGTACCCTAAAGCACACTTAAGTTAGTGGAAAGTGTGAAGAAGAGAGCAGAGGGGGTGTGGTTATTTGTGATTAATGAGGTCACTGAGTGTTGAGTGATAGGCCATAATAATCCACATGAAAAAGTGCTGAAGATGATGGTTAGCATGATGCTTGCCGCAAAACTGTCACTATTTTGTGATCAGACTGTGATGAATATGTGAGTTATGCATAAGCCTTACAAAATCAGCAGCTGCTTTTAATAAGGGATGAGGCAGCAGAGCAAAATGGGAAATGTACATATGTGACTGAAAGGCTGTTTTGAACTTGGGCTTATTTTTTTGCACATATGAAAACTATATAACGTTTGCTATTGTTCTGTCAACTGTATATATTTGGGGTGTATGGCAAGAATATTGATTTATAAAATATTAAATAACAGAAGATAACTAAAAATGTATGAAAGAAAATTTAACTATTTTCGTATTTTTAGCTGCAGGGATTAAACTGAGATCCTTTGTAAGTTGCTCTTTGTGAGAAGGACAGCTAGTTTGAAAATTGGTTGATCTGATTCATTAATTAATTCATCTTTTGTTCTTGTTTGCAAGTTGATAGTCAGAAAGAGAAAAATAAATCCATTAACTAAAACAGGACAGAACTGTTTTCTCTATGACATTGCATCATTGAAAGTTTACAAAAACTAAGGTAGACTACGGTTCATTGAGAGGAGATGTGTTTGAAAGAAAGGAGATAATTGTATGCCTCTTATTAATGACTCCTTGCAAGATGTTCCCCAAGATTTTGATGGTATGACCCTCTCTAGAGAGTTTAAACTGGCAGTGATTTTAATATTTGCAGTTAGTTTCTCCAGGACTGCGCTGAGTATTAACAAGCGTGGTACTCTATACCAATAAATTTATTTCTGCAGTTGTGTTTCACCCTGTCATGTGTCAAACTTCAGAAAGTACAGCTAGAAGACAGTATATATAAAAACTTTGCAATCCCTTTCAATGTTTACTATCACAGTGGATTCATCCATCCATCCACAACCCCTTATCCCATTTTGCACATGAATTTGGGGTGTCACATCACCAGTGACAATCTTCTTGAGCACATCTTGTATGATTGCAAGGAAGTTATTACTGGCAATAATTTTCAGTGACCATGGCCCACAGCTTGTGATAGATTAATTCAGATATTTACAAAGTAAAATGGAAATAAACACTCGACATCTGTGCCTTACAAAACTACCAGAAAGGAGTGAAAGATTTCTGTAAATATTAAAACATGCAATGAAAGCCATGAAAGATAAGCAATGCAAGGTAGTACTGATCGATATAGTTAATTAACCATAATGTCATGCATTCAACTGCCATTTCCACATAGTGAAGGTTATGTTTAAGGAGAAGCAGACATCCTATACCTAATTTACTGAAATTGGATATCTACAGTGATGCAAATGATGAAAGGTTTTGACATTTATTTGTTAATTTATTTACGTTTGATAACTTGGGTACTCTAACTGGGCCATGACAAACCAATTTTCAGCAGAGGCCCAGGGAGAAACGATTCAAATAAACTTTTAAAAACAAGCTAAATTTTACACAAAAGCAATAGAATACAGTGGTAGAAAAACTCCATGGTAACTTTACAAAAGATACTAACGTTTAAGAATGAGCAATATGATAAAAGTGATAGTTGTGATAACTCTGCTAAAGCTTGAAGTTATATTACTTATACATACTTACAGTGCTTTGTCTGAAGTGCAGATAGTACATCATTATTACAAAGTGGCTTTTGTAGTGGTATTTATAACATCTGAATAGCAGACAGCACTGAATGAAGCAATATTAATATTGTCCAAACATGGAATGACATTTACATCATTTTTGTAATGTAACATTTAAAGAAATGTAAATAATATCTGCTTAGCCTTCTCTGCATATTATGGATTAGAAAACAAAGTGGGGGGTTTAAGCAAGCAATAATGCCTGACAGGATGTGTGTTAATGTGTAATTAACAGCCGCCCAAGGATGTTATGAGACCCAATGCCACAGACTGAGTGGACAATGTATGGTTGTATTTGATATAATTTGAGAAACCTATCCAGTTTGGTTTAATAAATGTAACACAGTGGTGTGATTCTTTGGGGAGCAAAGTGGTATATTTGGCTATTTTGTTATAGCATTGTGATAAGCGTATTCATCTTGGAGGTGTGGATGGATGTGAATATTGATAATGATTCATCATGGAGGTGTGAATGGATGTGAATATTGATAATGCATATGTTAAGGTCAGTAGTAGGTAGGCTGTAGCAGCTGCCTCATGTCCAAATTTTGTCAAGCAATATTTTGCCCTGTAAAGGGCCTCAAGTCTTTGATCAGTGTGTTGATAATGTTTTGATAATGTTTTGAAAGTGTAAGTTAAATTTTAAGTTATTGTCAGCAATGACACTGAGCTGCTTAGTGTTAGTGACATTTTCAAGTCTGATGTTTTGGCATGTTATGTCTTTTAGTTGTGCTGTACAGAGTATAATGTTTTGAGGTAGAAGCAGCATGTTGTTGTTTTGTTTTTCAGGCTTTTTGTGAGTTCCTTGCAGCCAGTTTACAGTGGAGATGAAGGATTTCTGAGTGACTGCAGCTCAGTTATGGAGTTGGCAGAGTGGATGATTTTTAATCATCTGCACGTTGGATGGTTTTACATGGACTGAAGGCAGTTTTCAAATGGTTAATGAAAAAATTGAATACTGATCTTTGATGGAATGTCAATATAAACAGGAATGAAGGCTGACTTGGTTGTTTGGGTACAGTCACTTAGCTTTCAAACCACAGAAGGTGTGTGTTACAAAATTTAAGTTCTGACAATGTTATAAGTAATTTTGGGTAGGAAACCATGTCAAATGTCTTACAGAGGTCCAGAAATATTGCAGAAACAAGTTTGCTATTGTCACAGACAATATTAATGGTACCGAGGAAGGATATTAGAGCTGTATTAGTTTTACAATTTGGTCAGAAACCATTTTGTGTAGGGGTTCGAATGTCATGTAGATAGTGGAGCAAATGTGAATGAATAGCTCTTTCAAGTACTTTTGACAGTGATGGTAGAATGGCAATGGACCTGTATTTACTGAATTCTACTGAGCTGTGTCCTTTATCCAGGGATATCGTATATGTTTGTTTCCATTTTTGGGGGGAAAGTAAGATTCCTTTATGGATCTGTTGATAATAATAGATATAGCATAGGAAAGAACATCTGTAGCTAGCTTAATGTATTAAGATGTGAGATTATCTACTGCATGTGTTGTAGGTTTTGATTTATGTAGCAGTTTTTATTGTAAAAGTAGGGATAAGTTTCATTTAGAAGGATGATGTGTTGGTAGGATTAGGAAGAGTGAAACTTTGATATGCAAGTGAAGGATAATTAATTAGTGAAGTGGATGCTTTTATGAAATAGGATTTAAAAGCACATGCTGTATTGCTATTGGATTCATCTGGCATGGAATTTGGTTGGGATAATTTATATGAGTTAAAGAGTATGTTTATACAGCCCCTGAATGCTTTGGGGTTATTTTTGTGTTTGTTTTGTAATTTCACATAGTATGTTTTCTTGTCTTTATTGATGAGTGTTTTTGCCTGATTGCAAAGGGTCCTGTTTGCCTTAAAAAGTGTCATTGGTACATCAGTACTTTCATACATGATCCTTCGTTTCATGAGTTCTCTAGTAGACTGGGTAAGCCAGGATGTTGGCTTTCACTTGATTTGTTTTTATAAGAATATCCAGGAAGATTCTATTAAAGGTTTCAGTAGATTTATCTAAGGGGAAGTGCTTAAGTACATGTCATTTACATTGTTGCATGATGGCTATGAAGTAGGATAGATTAAAATGACTGACATTTCGAACAAGGTTATCTGGGAGGGGAATGAAGTTTATTTTAGCTTCTAATTATAAATATTGGATGGTGATCATTTATGGTGTTAGTTAAGGTGCTATTTTTTCAGTGTTGAAGGTGAATATCCACTCCAGGGTAGATTAATATGTTGTACCTATATGAAGCAGTTATTAACTGCATGAAAGAGTAAAGACTCAGAATATTAATTGGACAATGATTAATTGTATTGGTCCAATTGATGCTAGTGTCACAAAGAATCAAAGTTTCATGTTTCATGTTGTTTAATTGCCAGGGTAAAATATTTGCAAATACACCAGATTCATTGTTTGGGTGGTGGGGTGGTGTATAGTGTTACAAGACATACCAATTTATTTTCATTGATATTTAGTATGCTGACTAGCAATTTAACATTACTAAATTGTGGTATCTCACATTGCAATGGCTGTAACTGTAATTTCTTTTTATATGCAATTGCTAATCCTGCTCCTGTCTTTAATTTCCTGCCTGATCTAATTATATTGAAACATTGCAGAATGGCATAATCATCCCTGATGCTTGGTTTTAATCAGGTTTCAATAATGTGCAAGGCAACCCATACTTAAAAATTCAGATACCTTATTGCACAGACTTTGTAAGTTAAGGTTCATGAACCTAGGTTAGTAACAGTATATGATGGTTTACTGGGGCCATGTTGTTGCATCTGGTATGATTAATGGTTAGTGCAGGATAGATGGGCTGGGTTGGAGTGTATGTTACCACGTGCTTGAAGTTTAGGTTTGAGTAAGTGGTGGGACTGTCTTGCATGAGGTTCCAGTTTATGAGGAGACTATTGTTTGGATAGGTAGGTCTTTTGGTTAGGGGTAATGAATTTTGCCTTACAGTGGTAAACTGGATAAAGTACTTATAATTGAGATATTATATTATAATAATCATGAACTTTGTGGAGATCTTATATTATGTGGTCATTTAAGAAAGAGAAGGGATTAGTGTGATATATTGTAGAGTTTGTAGTATGGGTGATAGGAAGTAATATGTGAAAGGAAAAGTAATGTTGAGGTTAAAGATAATCTGGAAAGCATAATGAAGTGTTAGGTTTGTGTAGTTTAAGGAATGAAGAAAGAAGGATGTTTAGCAGTAGAGGTTTACTTGTTACTTGTTTCCTATAAATTTTACTAACTAGTGTTCTCTCTTCTTTCTATAGGTGTAAATCTAAGAACTGTATATTATTTACATATACCTTCATTTTAAACTATAAATAGCTTTTGGAGTCATTTAAATAATCACACAGTTCTGAAAATCTCTATCTTTCCCTCCTTTCCAACTAAAAAGAGGCTGTCAATAAACCTGTAGTAATAACCAATACACTTGACAAACTGAGACCAGAAAATAATTGTGTGTGCCCCATTCAGGCATTACTAAGTTGGCATAACATCATGTCATCAGATTGTCCATCTCCACCCCTGTTTTTTGTTTATAAATCTCCATGTTAAAATGAAGTAATTAATTTATTTAAACCAAGAACAAATTAGTTAAAATAGTGTCACTTTGGGGTGTTTTGAATTTTCAGCATCTACAAAAGAGTAATAAATAAATGATAAACAGGTGTTTTATTATATTACTACAAAAGAAAAATCTATTTGGAAATGTTTAAGAAAAATACCAAGACTTGCATTACATGAGAGTGGATGAGAAAAGAGCTCTTGTCATGAAAGGCAATGACTATATTAATGCAATTTATTAGCAATTATCAAATGATGCAAATACATATGAAAGAATTGATAGGAATGAAATGTGTAAAGCTTTTAAGTGCATTTATGTTACTATTGATGACTTAAGTGCTTATGGTAAAATCTCCAATGAATTGTTTGAATTTTTTATTGTAAAAAAGGCAAGACTTGCAGCATTCTTTGGAGTACCCAATGCTTCACAAGTGGTAATACAGTGGAAGCAGATAAGAACAAAAAAAAAACATACACAGGACAATCATTAGAACTAGAAAGAGATATGGAAAATAAAGATATCAGTAAGGAATTGAATAAATGCAAAACAATTTTAATTTATTCAGTCAAAAACTGACTGTTATGGGACAAAATCAGTAGCTGGACATTTTTAAAAGCAAACCATCCCCTGGAGAAAGTTGCATTTCAGGGTCCCAAATTTACCTATAGAAACAATAATAATTCTAAAAGTATGCTTGCAACTCTTCAGAAGGAGACAGATATTAAAAGAATTACAGGGACATTTTCTTGCAGCACCTATTGTCTTTAGAGAAGTAAGGTAAGGCCTACGATGTTAATGAACACTGCACATGCATTCTATATAATGTTATCTACATAGTAAAATGCATTGTATGTACCTCTCTCTCTACAAAGGAAATATGAGTAGGAGGTTACTGTTATGAATCAGGGATCATCTTTAAATAAAAATGAAGAATAGTCATAATGCCCTGTATAGGCACATGGAAAGATGTAAGAAATTCAAGAAATTTCTATTTTTTTTTGGCTTGATAAGGTGCAACTAAATGAAAGAATGCAAGACATACCCGCTGGAAGCAAATTTTTGTGCTAGTATTAACCAAAACTGAGAGGTAGTAAATTATAACAACAATTTTTGAATGTTTTATTGAATGTATATTTTGTATAATGTGTATTTAATAGCTATGAGTGTTTTTATTTTATGTACAAAATTTTGATTGCGGTTTAACTTGAAGTAGCAATATTTTACAGTTGTATGAAGTATTCAGTATAATGAAGTCCTGGGTTATAAGGATGAAAGCACTTACTCTGATGTAATAAAGTGTTTCTATATACAATCATGTCCTCATTTTGTTATTCTACTTGTTTAATGTACATGGAAATGTCGCAGTGAGAAGGTCGGAATGTGTGTGTGTGTGTGTGTGTGTGTGTGTGTGTGTGTGTGTGTGTGTGTGTGTGTGAGCGTGTCTGTGTGAGTGTGTGTGTGTGTGTGTGTGTGTGTGTGTGTGTGTGTGTGTGTGTGTGTGTGTGTGTGTGTGTGTGGGTGTGTGTGTGTGTGTGTGAGACTCTACATATATATATATATATATATATATATATATATATATATATATATATATATATAAGTGTGTATATTGAAAGAATTGATAAGACTGTAGTATACTGGAATTAACTGGAAACAAGTGAAGTGAGACTGCAATGAATGTCTCTGTCTGCAGATTACCCAAACTTGTGCTGAACAGGTGCCACTCTTCCTTTATCGGCCAACCAAAGGATTTAATAAAATCTGTGTAGGCTCCATGTAGAGCCTCCATGGAATGTACCCATGTACACGGCCATGATTCCCCCTCAGCAGTGCGCCATGCATATTAATCATGGCATGCTGCTGATGGAGAGCATAGTAACACGGATATTGAATCCATGCAGGCAGAAGTGTAGAGGCTGGTCAGATGTTATGTACATGGTGAGGCTCCCAGCAATGTTCTTTGCTACTGTTGAAATGTGCTATGTTTTAATAGTAATTTATGAATTCTGTTTTTGTTCTATTTTATTTTGTAATTTTTTTAATGTCTGTTTGAGAGGCGCAGAGTGCAGCAATGCAAAGCTGTGTTTACATATACACAGTAATCACCTGCCAGACATCTAAAAATTGAAACCAAATGTAATTAATTATGATAACTTTTTTAAAAACTTTTTTTAATGTCTGTGCGCCACTCGCAACAGACACTATGTATTATAAAAAGGAATTGGACCATCTTACAATCTGATAATGAAACAAAAAGATAGTTGGAGTTAGACGTTTTTTGTATTTAAGAATGAGAAGAAACTGAAGCAATTACTATGTTTTAAGGATATGACATATAATGTGCAAGAAACTCAAATACAGAAGTTTACAGCTCTTTGTTATAATTGTACCCATTGTAAGTTTATTAATACAGATTTGGAGTTTGAACACCCTGTTCTTAAAACTACATTTTTATTTAAGACTTTTGCTACATGTACAAGCGAGAATATTGTTTACCTGGCAAACTGCGTAAAATGCATCTGTTTTTATATAGGCAAGACTAACTGCAAACTTAAGGAAAAAATATCTTCACATGTCTCAGAAATTCATAGAGGGATAGAGACTAAGCATATTATAAATAGTTGGAATGATCATACATTTAAATTTAGGGTATTGCAAAGGATTCATTCAGACAGAAGAGGCAGTGATATCATAAATAGAACTGAAATGGCTGATATGCCACCGGATCTCAATAAAATTAACAGTATTAAACTTATATTGAAAATTAAATACTCTTAAGTCTAATTGAGCTATTGCCCTTTTAAAATTTTATCAGTGTTTTAACTAATTTTACAATGTGATTGGCTAGCAAGAATTACTTAAAGAGTGAACTGAGCAAAGGTTTTTATATGTATTGACAAAAGAGTTTTATGCTCCCAAGCTTTACATGTTTTTTTTCTTTTATAATAAATTTACACTGTGTGGATGTTCGTGCCATGGTTTATTCATTTTATTTCACTTCGAGATATTCTGAGGCATGCTTAGCTGTTTATTCAGCTCTGTTTTACTACATACAAACAGTAGACACCTGACAAACATCTAAAAACAGAAACTGGATATAATTCATTATTTATTTCTGCATATGTGTAAGCTCATTTAAGCCCATTTGCATGGAATGCCTCGATTGCTTAGTAGTGTATGTGAAGTTATACTACTTTATATACTATCCAAGTAGCTAACTGGGTAGAGTGATGGTCTACTATTCCATAGGTCATGGGTTCAAGCCCCTAGCACAAATATCATTTGTTGAATGCAAAGTAAAATGTCTTTTAAATGAAAATTAATATTTTACATTTGGGAGAGCTGCAGTGCTAAGCACTGCTTAAATGTGGTTAATGGCTAATATTGTTTGTGCATTGCTAAACTTCGCTAAACCATGGTTCTGCGAGTTATTGCATTGCTTATCTTTGCTTAGCTTGTTTGTCTGATGTTAAGCCCTGCAGCGCTTTTTGGAATATTGCTGAATGATGTGTAAGGGCAGGAAAACAGCCTATATTAAGGCCAATAGTCAGGAATTCTGCACCATTTGTTGGAGTGCGCTTATCTGCTGACATGCCAGGTGCTGTTGGAGAGGGTGCACGTGTTCAGGTGCAGAGATGGGTTGTGCAGGAGTCCATGGTTTTTGTTGGGCTCCTCATACAGAATTATGAACCTAGGCTACTGCAGGGTGGTTAATAGAACTCAGAGTGTAAGGCTGAGGCCTGGGATCAGTTGGCCTGGGATCTTACCAGTGCTACTTGTATCCCACGCACTGATGAGGAGTGTCATCACCACTATGACAACCTGAAGTAGAGAAAGAGGAGAACGTTGGAAACCTGGGTCCAGCAGGATAGGGCTGGACATGCCCTACAAATATGTAAGAATTTTTTTTGCTGTTTTACTAAAATGCAAGCTGAATGTATGTAAAACTGGTATGCATAATGGTGTGCTTCTCTCTCAACAGCTGTAGCTGTGAGGACTTTCAATATTCAGCCCCATGCTGGGTGCCTGGCCAGGTTGCACCGTGAGTGTGGTAAGTATGGATATATTATGCTACCTGTAGTGAAATAAGCAATAAAGGATAAAAAAGTGTACTGCAATACAGAATAAACAATAACAAATGTAGTGCAATAAATGGGGAATTAGAAATGTATGTAATAAATGGGCACTTAGAACTGTAGTGCAATAAATTAACAATAACAACTGTATTGCAATAAACAAGGGAATTATCAGCAATACCAATAAAGTGTTAAGCAGCATTGTGGTTTCCTAAATAAACCTGTCTTAATATTTGCAGCATGGCTGTATTCATTGCATGTGTGTTCTACTGTCACTGCAGTCACATGTAAAACTGTAGCAGTTCTACAATGCAAAAGGAATGTCCTGTAAAATGTTTGTCTCAACTAATATTATATTTCAAGGTTGTCGCTAACCCAATTGCAGTCACATAATGCTTTAATTTTCTTCCACTCCAGGAAGAAATGGTATATGGCTATGGTAGCCCACTGTATGAGTAGATACTGTGTGTAGATTTCACAGAGAATTATCAGCAATATCAATAAAGTGTTAAGCAGCATTGTGGTTTCTTAAACAAATCTGTCTTGATAATATGGCTGCATTCATTGCATGTGTGTTCTAATGGCACTGCAGTCAAGTGTAAAACTGTAATAGCTCTACACTGCAAAAGCAATGTCCTGTAAATTGTTTTTTTTTTCAAGTAATACTATGGGTCAAGGTTGCCTCCAGGCCAATGTAAGTCAAATAATGCTCACATTTTCTTCCACTCCAGGGACAGAAGGTATATGGCTGAGGTAGCCCTCTTTATAAACAGATAGTGTGTGTAGATTTCACAAAGAAGTATCAGCAATACCAAGAAATTTTTAAGCAGCATTGTGGTTTCCTAAATAAATCTGTCTTAATAATATGGCTGCATTCATTGCATATGTGTTCTACTGTCACGGCAGTTAAGTGTAAAACTGTAATAGCTATACAGTGCAAAAGGAATGTCCTACAAATTATTTTTCTAAGTAATACTATGGGTCAAGGTTGTTTCCAGGCCAATGTAAGTCACATGATGTTCACATTTTCTTGCACTCCAGGAACAAAAGGTATATGGCTGAGGTAGCCCTTTTTATGAGCAGATAGTGTGCGTAGATTTCACAGATAATTAACACCAATACCAATAAAGTGTTAAGCAGTATTGTGGTTTCCTATATAAATCTGTCTTAATATTTGCAATAGGGCTATAGTCATTGCATGTCTGTTGTAAGTTGTTGCAGTCAATTGTAACATTATTTGCAGATGTACCCTGCAGTCACAGCTATTAGGTTCTACACCCATGCCTAACAACAAAGGCATGATGCCTGTCTAGTTTACTAAATGTACACAAACATGCTTCTCAACTGTCACAGTTTTTTTGTAATGTAATTACAACTGCCTAATCTGTCTGTTCCATGATTACCACATAAATGACTACCTGGAATGCTATATATTTTCAAATCCATTTACATAACACCTTGGTAGTTATGTGAATCCACATTATGTGAAACTGTCCTGTGCAGTTCTTTATCTGCATTTGTTACTGTATGGCCCATACTGTCTCATGCTAACAGCTTGAGAGTTATGTATGTGCTGCATTAGCTAAACGGGAAATGTAGTCACTGTACTCACAACTGACACTGCATACCTGTAGAATTTTGCAGTTGAACTCTGTGTAGTAATATTACCTGTGAGGTAACTAATGGTATGTTTTTCTCAATCTCTGCGCCCCTTATCTTCTTTAATTTATTATTGTTATTTATTATTATGATTTAATATTAACATATTTTGTTACACTAACTGTTTTACTGGCCATATGGCTTAACAACACAATCATGTTGTCCTCACCCCTCTTTCTAGGGGTCAGAGTCTAAAGTCATCTACAAATTTTGTCAAAGTGCACAACTGTTGCTATACAAGAGATGGATAGCTATGGTTCTTTCTTATACCCTTCTTGCACATACCTACCTGCCTTTCACTATGTTTTCCCCCTGCTTACACCCCATTTCACCACTTTTCTATCTCCTCATTTTTCTTTGCTTTATATTTTTACAGCGACCCTGCACAATGCACCTTGTCACGCAGCTTTGCTAAGCTCAGCTTAATGAAACTCTATCAATATATGTGTTTTCTATAATAAACATGTACAAAATAAACACCTGTGCCCTATTTCAAACCCATGAGCATTGCACTTGTAGGGTGCTGCACCAACCTGCCATGCCACACAGCTGTTAATTAAAACAGGTGGATTAAGCAAAACATAGTAATGGCAGGTTACAGTCATTAAGCATGTTTCAGTGGTGCTGCACATTCCACCACATCATACGAACTTGCTTAAAGAGTAATGCAAAAATTGGGATTGCACCTTGCAGTCTTGTGCAAGAGAACACTACTAGAATGCCAAACACAGAAGAATGGGTGTAATTGAGATCTCTAATAGCAGGTAAATGTCCTCTTTTATCAGTAACATTTACAAGTACACCTGCTAAGGAATAACTGGCAAAATACATGTACAACAGGGACCTTGGCGCAGAAAAACATTCATATAAAGCCATGCACATATTGATGGCTGTAAAAAGAGCATGTCACAGCCTTTATTGTGAACTTATATCTTGCAAATACACCACCTGCAACAGTGATTCAGTAGCTCAGTCTGTTAAATGCCTTGCAAGCAGTACATTTAGCCGCATATGGTCCTGGGTTCAAATCCAGTGGTGTATAGCATTTAAATAGCATTATTGTGAAGCCACCAATTAATTACTGAGTCATGCACTGTTTATCCACACAATGCCTTACAAATGAAATATCTGCTAGTCACTGATAGATGTCACAGATCTACACATGTGAACACACTTCACACATCCCTATAACAAATCTATAAGTGCATAAAGTGTCATGTCATACAGTAATATGCATTCACAGAGGATTTTAACTCAGGTAATGCAAATGAGGCCCACAACTATAAGAGTGTAGCACACAATTCTTTCAAACTCACAGTGCAGATTAGCAAAGCTGTACAACTAGCATACGCAGATGAAGCACTTGCTTGTAACAAGGACTGCCAGCATAAATGTTCCAAATGAGTAACAGGCTGTAGCACATGGCCTGACAATTGCCCATATGGTGGACACCCTGTTATATTTATCCCCTATGTTGCTCAAGGACACAACAAACATGTAGCCTAGTACTCTGTTAATGGTATTGTTGACTAACATACTTACCTTAAGCACATGCCTTAGTTGGAGTGGAATGACTACCCTCACTCTGGCTCTGCCTGTACTACAAGGCTGTCACACCTGCCACAATTACTCCTATAGCATGTTGTCCTTCAAAGTGTTCACATTCTATGCCTAGGCCTATTACCTGCAGCAGCAGCTGCAGCCTGTACCGCACACATCTCTATGTAACAATAGCTTCTATAGACCTACCCTCTGTGATGATGTAGTCTCCTCACCCCAGTAATGTCCAGCACAATATATCAGAAAGAGCTTGTAATCTACATGGAGGCCTTATGTCTTGTACAGTGGTTGCATATCATTAGCTGATGATACTGCAAATCAGATGTGTTGCCTGCAATTAGCATTTCAGAACCACAGAGTGGTTAAGAGGCAATCCCCTGCTAATCAGAAGCATGTTAAAAGGCAAACATGCTGGCTATGGGGAACCATTCTGTATGAGACTTTCTGCACACAGAGCACATTTTTGCAAAAACCTAAATATCACCACATATCAACAGAGGAGTTTTGCACTCCAGCAGGTATGTAAGCTTTTTCTTTACAACAAGATGCAGATGTGTGAATATACTTACAGGGAATAAGGGTTATAACATTAAACCAGTTTTAGAACCATGATAATGACATGTCAATGATATCCAGATTTATTGCACATACAGAGGACATATAAAACATCAAGGGTGGAATGCTTTTTGTCAATGTGGCACACTGGTCTTTTGGGACTGTCCCTGTGTACCTGTTGTAATACCACACTGCAATTTGTTTGGCACTGTTGTTTTGACATATTATGAGGGGAGTTGCGCCTATGGAACACACTACAATAGACTCCAGTGCTGGGTGTATCATCATACAGCAGTATCTGTCATGGCACACATGGGAATAGCTGACTATCACTAGTATCTTAGTTGTATGCATACACTTACTATGTTTGCACACTCTGGAATATGACATGTGCGAACAAGTAGTGGGTACTGGTGGCCATTATGTTCTTAAGGTATGTCTACATAGTGTACTTCCATGTATGTGAACCTGACATGTGTCCTCATTCTGTTTTCTTGCAGGACACATGTATCCATGACACCATGCACCTTTCATGGATGAGAGTATGAGATCATACTTGAAGGCCTCTGGCAACACCATGAACTCCTCCTGTCCAGGGGAAAGCAAAACAAGAAACTATGGGCTGACCTTGTCCATTCTTGAATACTACAGGTATTACTATACTGTACTACAGGTACTACAGAGCAGGACATATAAGCAGATTTGACACTGTTGAATGGACATGATCAATGCTGCATGCATAAGAGCAGCATATGTAGCCAGATATTCTGGTGTCACCAGTGAGTGCCTGCAGTGGAACAACCACTCTCAGCCACTGAGAAATTCCTGGTGAACCTAGGCACACATGGCAGCTCCCAGACATCCATCACATGGTACATCATGGATGTGGGTACCACCGTTTCCATGGCAGAGGAACGTGAAGGCAAACTTAGTTTGATCACCATTGCAATAATGTAACATTCAGTGTGTCAGGGTGTACATACTCTTATGTGGGTGTCCGGTCTATGTTCTTTGTGGGGGGAAAAGGTGTAACTGCAGTTTGACTCTCCTGCTCAGATGTTGACTGATATAATAATTAACATAGTAGCTACTGTAAATGTGAGATATATAAATGTATTACCTTGTTGTGGTGCAACATGCAGTGGAACTGACATTACCTCTCCCTCTACTTTACACAGGTCCATTGGGTATCGGACAGAGCCATGGTCCTGCTCCTGGTAAGCACAACACTGTTTTGTTATAGATGTAGGTTTACAGCAATGCAATCCCTAAATTGTCATCCCAGGCCTGCTGCCTGCAGTGCTGTACTGTCAGCATGATTTCCAAATGCACAGATCATTTATAACTGTACACGTTACAGTCATATGTATGCCTTGTAGGTAGGCTGTAGGTCAGCACCCCCATCTGCTGAGACTTCACATGGCCATTCACAATCATGCTCCCTTAGTGGCAGTACATCCAGCACTACAGAGGGGCGTGTGCTGTCCACACCAGGATGTGGCAGGCCATGGGCTCATAGTCCTGGGCATTCCCATGGAGAACATGGTCCCAGCAGACAGCAGTCACTGCCAGATAATAGCACTGCTCCTGACCTTGGGCATGGAAGTGCCAGTGGAATTTCTAATGAGCCAGTTCCCATGTTCAGGCCCAGACATGGTGAACTGTCAATTCTACCATGCATGGTTCAAAGCTGTCCAACATACACACATGTATAGCTACCACTGAGCTTGACTGTATACACCTACACACTCACACACCACTGTCAAATGCAGGTCACCTACAGACATACATAGCACAATTCGATGGACCACCTTGCTTGCTTCCCTTCCTGACTCACACACATGCTGTCAACCTTTTTGGTCAGCCTATGCCTTCTGCAGCACCACACAACACCCTGTGCAAGTGATGATACCTGTGCCACATCCCTGTCATTGTCATCATTAATGTAGGGAAATGAAGGTATGTGTCTGATGCACAGGGTGACTATATAAATTAACATGTACTTGTGTAATGTATTGTTTAACCATGCCACTTGTAGTGATTACTGACAGATACTGCATGCTCACATTTGCAATGAATAAGCCACATAATTTCATGTACCTTTTGTTGTACGATGTTGTAATGGTTATATACTTAACACGATAAAAGGTGTGTCACAACACTGTTTATGTTTCTGTTTCAAGATTCTATTGGGCACACCTATGGACACACAGCAGCAAGATAGCCATAAACATCACATGACAGAATAGACTGTCTGCACAGAAGAAGTATGTCCTCAGCAAGGTACAGCACTATGGGTGCATGGCTCCATTTGTCCATATGTGCGAAACAGGCTAACAAGGACAATGGCCTCATGCAGCATACTCCTGCATCCCAAATCTGTAAAATGGTCTGATACCCTTGATAAGTGTCACCAGGGTGTTGGGAGCTATCACATCTACAAGCTGTGGTGCTGTGGATGACCCATCTTCACATTTCCTGTGTTCAGTACAGACATTTGTCCAACAACAGCTATGATTGTCATGTTCTGCATCCCATGGTGTAACCTGAACATGATGTGTGTCACAGCACATGTGTGGTTCACATGCATGGGAGGCCTGTTACATATACGGTGCACTGTCTGTGTGACATATAACATATAGTAGTTATGCCACAGTGACAGTGTAGGTGTGTAGGTCGGGTAAGACATCTGTTAGTCCTGTCATGGATGTGTGGGAGGTACACAGTGGGATCTGACACCTCCCTTTATGGCTGCTATACACATCTCCTACAAAGCATTATGAGCTAGACTACACAAGTACGACCATGACACAGACTCCATAGGACATGTTATCTGCGATGTGTATTGCAGTACCATGGAACCTGTGTGGTTGCTACAGTTGTAGGATATGCTTGTGTAGTGACATAGCAAGGGTGCCTTTGTACACAATGATAGGTCTGATGAGTGCCACCTTCAGTATGGCAATGACAGTCTGGGAGTTACATCACAGACCTGTCTGTTTATGATGTGCTACATTGAATGCATCCTCACATCTCACTCACTTACGATTGAAAGTCAAAGGCTACACTTCTCCCTGTGTCCATACATCCATGACTAATGGCTCAAGTGTGTGTGGTGTGCAGACACTACTAAATTTCCCATGGGTGGGTGACTTTCCAAAGGATAGTATTATGCAGTTGTTGGAATTTAGCATTTGTCAGTGGCTCAGACAGCAACTGAATGTGTGATACAGGCCATCACGGTTAACAATTGGTTTTGTGTGGGATTCAATGACAGCTCCTGATATGCAATCACCTGCTAATGTAGGCAGTCAGAGGGCACTGACAGTGGCTGTGACTGCAGGGAGGCAATGGTTAGAAGGGGTATGCCATTAATAATGTCTGGGGAAATCCACTGGTGACTGGTGTCATTGCAGCTTAGGTCTCCCAATGTTATCTTTCAAGATTATGACTGTCAGACAGTTGCCTACCCACCAGTGGACATAACACTCAGTAGATAACCTACACAGTTTTCACCAAGGTCTGTTGGCCTAATATTGCCAAACATTTTGTCAGGCCATGGTAGGTAGAGTGAGTAATATTCCTGTCATCCATTGAATAGTGTAACACTCAATGGGGTCTACCAGTTAGAAATGGTAGGCATGATTTGGCCTTGAGTATAACAGACTGTGTGTGGTCCAGTGTCTGTAAATTTATGACACTGTTCCTGTTTGTATCCATGCTAACCCCTTTCATGGCATTTCATGTCACATAAGTCAGAGATCTGGGGACAGTGCTTGGCACTACATGCTAGTTGTCTTTTGTACAACTAAGTATTGCAGTTGCTTCCAGCATGTTCCAAGAAGAGAGTCATGCAAGGGTTGTGTACCTAGCACACACAAACATGCTAGGGATGTGTAATATGTATACCCTTTGAAGGTAAGGTGGGTGTTTCACACTGGTACTCTTCAGTTGGACATTACCCAAGTGGTATGTACTGGAAGGATGCAATGACCTTGTAAAGACTGTGAAAAGCAGGGGAGTCTACAGAATTGCCAGTGCCTGGCAGCTATTAATGCTGGTCTCACTGACACCACTCTCACATAGGATACCATACCCCGATGCATTTTCTGTCAGCATACACAAAATAGTACTATGAAGCCCATGATGACAAGCAGGACACAGCCTGTTTGTTCATCCACATAGCTGTCCCACAGCCTGAAATACTCTGTAGGCTTCACATACCCTTTTCCAAGTAGAAGCCTTGATTAGCAACGTGGGTAATCAGTTGGCCTTTGCATGTGTTATGCCATCTGCTCCAGGGTTGGTGGTATGTCACTACAGAACTGACAAGAGGAGGATTAGTAGCACTGCTGTAATGCCACAATATAATGTACAATGTCCACTGACATAGATGTCCAGTCTTGCTGTAACAATTAGCAAACTACTAGTGAGCCATCATAGGTGACACTTTCACAGTACTTCATGCATTCTGCCCTTCAACACATTATTGGTGCATATCTGCATGACATGGCTGTAAGGCTTACTGCAGTAGACTGGCCTCCTTTGGCCAATGTGTGTCCTAGAAATGTCATACTGTGCAGTTCTGTACCCAGCACACATCTGTGTTCCCACATCATACCACACAATAACCAGTGTGCTGTCTAGTTGCTTGACAGGCATTGTGCACTTGCAAGGCCAACGTAATGTCAACAAAGTTGAACAAGTCTGCTATGCATGCACAAGCATCCACATCTTCACAGGTGTGCCTACAAACACTGTATATCAGGCTGTCAATCCCAGGGGTGTGGCAGCATGATCCTACCTTTGCAGGACCTGCTGCTGAAGTTTTGGGAGTGTCACTACCCCTCTACTCCTATGACACACAAACACAGCATGTACAGATGTGACTGCATTTCAAACCTTGGTGCCATGGTGCCTCCAACATCAGTTATTACATATGGCAATGATCATTTTGCCAACATGCACAGCTCAAATCCTGCACCACCTACAACCACATCACACACACAACTGCATGTATGCAACTCCTTACCAGACACATTGCCAAACAAACACTTCCGAACATCCTGCCTCTGGAGTGCACTGTACACATAATACTGCATGCACCACTCTCTCACTGGTCAAACACCTGAGGCAAAATACAAAATCACACCTCGTAGTCAGAGGTGATTACATTGTGAGATACATTGTTGTTTGTGAAGTGGCTACATTTGGGACAGGTCACAGATAGCTGTCTATGGCTTGAAACAATAGGCCTTACTACACATTGCTGCAAATCAAGGGATATCAGTGAACATAATGTTGACATCCTAGTTCCTGCAGGTGTCTATGACTAGGGACATATGTTACTGGCTTGTATGCAGACACATAACTCTGCTTAGCCACTCTTTGTTTCTCCTGGATATACACATACCTTCCAGCTACAGTTGACACTCACCTGGGATGATGGCTCCATACACATGTAAATTGATGGAAGTCAATTGCCTTAGCATCTGGTGTCATTGTCAGAGGATCTACCACATGTCTGCCTGGGATGCCTTTCTCAACAGACATTGATGCTTCACCAGTGATGGTGTTCATCTCTTACCTCTGAGATGTGGAATAATGGCCATGGCTACTGACACCCCCACAATGCATCTAAGATGCACTTTTCTGTGAAAGGTTGGCAATGAGAACACCATCTGTATACAATATCATGATTATGCTGCTACAGGATGAGGCAACACTGAACCCCACTCTGTGTAATGTATCCCCACCCTGAATTAAGCAGATGTGTGTGCAGTTAAGGGCATCTGATTCAAGGCTGTAGACAGCACCACAGCCATACCAGACTTACATGTCCATCCACATCTTTACACCTCAAGATGACAGTGTTCAATGTAATGCAGGTGGTGTATACATACTCATTAAGGACAGATACGCATACAGGTTTTGTGAACCACTGTGATTTCATGGAGACAATGTAGGTGCCATTCAGTACTTGAAGGACACATACTCAAGTAATAGTTGGCTACACGAGCACCTCCATGTATCCAGACAACCACTGTGTGCATTTGTATGTACATGTGTCTGTCAAGATGTATCATTACACCATGTTGTGGGGTGTCATTAAGTGACTAACAGCTGTGTTGCTTAGTTGTGTTACAGCTAACTTGCCCAAAGGTTAGGCTGTGTCCTTAACTACATTGTCTTGGAGCAGTGCCTTGACATCCACCCAAGGGGAACCAACGTATTTCAACATGTGTTTACCAATATGGATGATGACTAAACCCCCCCCCCCCCAATGTGAGGACCTCTCTGTTCGAATCTTGCCACAGATCAGTGTAATTAAAACTACCAGCAGTAACTCCCCTTGCAGACAATACAGACATATATTTCAACAAAACCATGTATTACCTCCTGTGGTATGGTTTACATAGCTTGACTGCACCTCCCCCCTCTGATGGGATGGCATGTATGGAAAGCCATACACCCATGCATTATGGCAGCAGCATTACAAGTGCATGAACTCAACTGTACCTGACAGGAGGAACACAGGCTCCTCATGGCACAGCAGACCTGCCTGTTGGACAACTGCCATTACAAGGCTGTACAATAGGAGGTGGACATTGCTGCATAACATTGTGGTGAGGGTGCCCCCCATAAAATGGTGACACCCAGCTGACTGGACAACAGCAAATGTTATACCCTTGCACAGAGGTGGTGTATGCACTGGCCACCAGAACTATAGACCGCTTTGGCTGAGCACCATATCTGTAGGGCCATAGGGGCATTCACCATGGAGCTGATCAGCACACATATATGGGATCTACACAAAGTTGACTCTACACAGTTTGGATGTTTGACAGGGGGATCATGACTCTTAAACATGATGGACATTTGCAAGGCAGTCACCAAGGATCTGGGTGAGGGGACATCAGGGCATACAACCCCCTGGACTGAGCTAAGCCATCTGACTATATCCCCCACCCAGGCATCATGTAAAGAGCACCCACTTAGGCATCCATGGTATTATCATTGTAGGGGTCACTTAGTGGCCCATTGATGGCACACATGCTCAACATATGGACATCCACCTCCAATAGCTGATCTGTAAGCAGCAGTGATCAACAGGCTCAGTCCTGGGTTCTCTACTGCTTGGAATCCATTTAACCATGATACAAGTGAATACTGATGTTTGTGGCTAACAATGTTGGCTGATGCCTGCAAAGTGTGAGCACTCATGTAGTCTGTAAGTTATGTTAATATCCTTCAAGAGGGTAGTGATGAACAAATGCCTGTTGACATAATAATGGCCATAAGCCCCATGCAAATATATATGTAGTATAATTTGCATCAGTAACACCTATGTACCTGGTAAGTAGGACATTAGTCACAACATACACAGGGGTGAAAGAACTGGGGACACACAGGTTTACACCTAATGTGCCTGAGATCATCATGTCTCCCCAGTGGTATGATGGGAATCATGTGTCATAGCTGAGGGCACAATCACCCGTACTTGACATACTCATAACCTCCATGTACTCTTCCCTGAACATGCCAATATCTGAGTGCAATGTCTATAAGGTAATGGACCTTTCCAAGCATTATGGCACTTGCACAAAGAGTATGGTCCCTCACAAGGAAACTTCATGTCTTCAGCATGTATTCAATGGGGATCATCTGAAATAACTGTCATTGTAGCATGTGGCATATAGACTACTCAGAAGTAATATCTGCCTTGCATACGGGGCAATATGTGACTGTGCTTGATTGTAAATGCTACATATCTGTAAGTGGCATAGTACATGGATTAATCACTGTAAGGACAATAACCTAGTATGTAATGTTAATAATACATGCTGGTTGGAGAGATTTGTCTAGCAGACTTTAACCCACCTTTGCAACAGAGTCCAGGCTAATGGCAAGCTGAGCACCTCAGTGCACCTCAGCACATGCCATCTGTATGACTGGTTGGGTGACCATCATTTCACAACAGGGCTTCTGCCTGTGCCCCTCTTGGACTGGGGCAATATGTGCTCATTATGTAAATAAGGGTATACAGTTGTCTACAATTGTGATGACTGTATGGCCATTATGCTAGTGAAGTTCAAATGTCCTATGGTTCCAAAACCTGATGTAAATTGCTCTAACAGCCACACACACATACATGGCTACATTGAGGATAGCACCACTTCCAATTACTGCTTACAGGACAAGGCAAAGCACACACAAAGTGCAAGTTGGCTGTATGTAGATTACAACACTTACCTATGTAATAGTACACAGTACAGATCACAGTATGTGATGCATGCAACACACCTCAGGTCTGATAGTACTGTCAGTTTAGGACATATTATGGTTGATAACATCAGCAGGCCAAGTTGTGGTCAGGCATTTTGAGGACCACATCACCTGCTACAACTAAAATTCGGCAAAACCCTACTTCTTTGTTAGTTACTGAGGTGATCATATGTATGCCATATGGACATGCACACACAAAGTGGCCTGCAGGAAGATTAGAAACCCTACTTATCTAGTCTTACACATTATAGATCACAGTACTTATCACATGCGCCATGGCTTAAATCTGATGCTGCTATGGCAGGTGGTAGTCTTACCGTAGATGACATCATCAGGCCTTGTAGAAAAAGGCAGTTTGGAAGCCAGCAGCAACTTACACAGCCAAAAAGTGTACAACCATTGCAGTTTGATAGCCAATGAGGGTTTTGCAGCTGTTTGGCAGGAGGATACATACACACACACACACACACACACACACACACACACACACACACACACACACACACACACACACACACACACACACACACACACAGACAGACACACACACACACACACACACACACACACACACACACACACACACACACAGTGGTCTGCAGTAAGACTAGAATCCTTACCTATATAGTCGTACACACTATAGATCACAGTACTTATCGCATGTGGCACGACTTAAGTTGAGTGCTATTATGGCAGGTGGTAGTCTTACAGCAGATGACATCATTAGGCCTTGTAGAAGAGGGCAATTTGGAAGCCAGCAGCAACTTACAGGGCCAAAAAGTGCATAACCATTGCAGCTAGATAGCCAATGCAGGTTACTTAGTTGTTTGGCAGGGAGATATAAACACACACACACACACACACACACACACACACACACACACACACACACACATACACACACACCAAGTGGTCTGCAGTGAGATTAAAACCCCTACTTATCTAGTCTTGCATGCTATAGACAACAGTACTTATCACACACGCCGCGAGTGCTGTCTGTTTTATATGTGATTCCAGGCAAACTACTTGTGGATTACACAAACTAGGCTTGTGTTGAACAGCATCTGTGGCCTGCAAAGTGATATTGCTTTGTACTGTTATTTTCATGTAGTATCCTAGCACTGAGATAACTGTTATTGTCCTTGCTATGTGTCTACAGTTACCAGTATGGCGGTATGTGGCTGTTTGCACTTGGATAGGCAAGCATGTAGGCAAGAATAATGTGCCCTGTCCTTGCATGCATAGACAACATTATACATTGCACCACTGGTTACCTGTTGCTGTTTATGTCCAGCAGTCACATGGGTCTTTAGGTAGGTCCATTATATACTGTTGAACCCTTACTTTGGATCCTCTGACCAACATTAAAGATGTGTGATTGAGCAGCTTTTACTCAGCAGTATTAAGGTATGTAGGAGAATACAGACATCCACACGCATATTTCTTTATATAACAGGGATGTATATAAACATGTAGCTCTGTGTGTGGGTGTGTGTGTGTGTGTGTGTGTGTGTGTGTGTGTGTGTGTATGATATGTATATGTGTTATGTAGATATATGGGAAGAGACTGAGAAGTATGTTTGTGGAGATATATATATCTTGCTATATATATATTTTATATATATATATATATATATATATATATATATAGAGAGAGAGAGAGAGAGAGATATGCTATGTATGTGAGAGAGAGATGGTGACAAACGGATATGTACACATACATGTACGTATGTACAGACATACGTATACATAACAGGTCATTTTGATCAATGGGCAAATTTTGCTCAGTTTTACTAAGTGTATGGGCATGCCGAGTGGAACTGTCGCTACTTATAAAGTGATTCCAGGCCACACCTCTCTGCACTCCAGTCCAGGATTTTGTGTGTTACAGACACTGACATCTGTTCCTGTTTCTGCTGTACTGCACTTCACTCAAAATGTCCATGGCATTCTCCAACTATCTGATGTAATTAATATGTAACAGAGGTTCATAATGTTACACCACACACAGACTAACAGCCTGTAAAAACACCAACATAAGAATACCTCACATGCAGAAGATGTGGATATGTTTAGATGTGAACCATCAACAGCATAACTCATGTGAACTTCCCTAGTCCACTGAGGTACACAAGCTGCCAGCCAGGGAATAGTCATTCATCACACAATCTATAGCATACATATGTATGTTGTTATTCCTGCATTAGTGACACATAAAATAAGTGATCAATTTCTGTGTTACTGCCCTCTGTTTGCCTGGACTGCTGATATACCTTTGCTGACCTACTGTGAAACCAGTTATATGGGACAACTGCTGTGTTGGGTGTGGAGAAACAACAGCACATATTCTGCTGGGATGCGCATTGGTCCAAATATCATGTGACCTCACAGCTTAACATCTCCATTGACTGATGTAGTGCATATTCCAACCATGCGGTCTAGTGAATATTAAGGAAAACATACTAGTGAACAGGGTAACTGTAGTCTACTGTGGATGTTACTTGTGTCCAAATAGCCTGCTATATTTCCTTGAATAACTGCAGCGGATCCATACATACAATAGCATATTACAGTAATCCTTACAAGCAGTGTGTAGGTTAGAGACTTACCTTGTGAATGCGACAGTTGACAGAACTATAGTTCAGGGCTGACTCTGTCTGATGCAAACAGTACACAGCCAATACATGGATAGGACAGGTTGTGTGGGCAGCCTGGCATCAATTTTACTATAAGTATGCAAATAGGAGTAAGGTGTCAGTCCCTAGGGCCCTAGGTTATCAGTGAATGTGCTATGCATTGTCTGATAGCCAAAGCCAGGGCATACTGGGCATACCTACATCTGCCTACAGGGATATCACAGGGGGTTCCTCTTTCGAGTCCTACTGTAACTGTGGCTGTGGTGACCTAAGGAGGGGTGGGGGGCTGTCTAACCCTTCCCTTTGCTGATCCTGCTACAGCTGTTTCCACAGGATCATATTGTGTAGCATAGCACATACTGTGAATATATGTGCACATGTGGCTGGAGAGTACTGCAGGGCTGCACCATATATATTGAAGCACCGGAACCATGACTTCAGAACCCCAAACACACTCTCTGTGATGTTTCTAGTTTGTGTGTGTGCCTCATTATGGCATTCTCAGTGGGTTGGTGTGCATTTCTGATGGGTGTCATCATCCATGGTTCCAGAGCGCAGCCAGCATCCTCCAGTAAATGGCCATGTGGGATTTCCCCCCTAGCAAACATCTGGTACGGCTGTGATGCGTGCCAGATATGGGAGTCATGATAACTGCCAGGGCTGCCAGCACACACATTCATAATAATCCCCTGGGCATTGCACACAACCTGGCAGTTGATGAAGTGGTACCCCTTGAAGTTGACGTAGATTTTACCTCCTCACCAGGTGGTGCCTTGATGTGTACATGAGTGCAATCTGTGGCTGTATGGTAGAAGTTTTGCATATTACTGGCCATCGGCTCAGCGGTGAAGGGAAAAGAAATGTGCTCACTGACATTTGGTAGCATTTTATCCAGGAACTGGTGAAGTACCCTGGATGCTGATACCTGTGAGACCACCATCATGTCCCCAGTTGGTCATTGGAAAGTACCTGTAGCTAGTATCCTAAGGGCTACATGTACCTGGGTTTCCACTGGAGTGGGTTCTCCTTTGCTGGCTCTGGGTCTGTGTTGAGGGCGGCAGAGCTCAATGAATTCTTGTAGTATGTTCTCGTCCACCTTGTAGTGTTCTACAATCTCCAGCTCATGTAGCTCCTAGAAGGTTACCCTGGGCCCGAACACTCTTCTCCTCCTCTGACTAGGCCTACTGTCAGCAGTAACAGCAACATTGACTTCAGCATCTAGCACATGCATGTGCAGCAGACATGCAGCAACCCCTAGCATTCTCTCAGTTACAATTCCCAAGTCTGTACTCCAGTGGTGCAGAGTACTGGGGAAAAATCTGAATGTAGGGTGTATGCATACTTTATAGAGCCCTGCTGTAGGTGCAGAGTGTGTGATTGGGTAACTATGATGCATTGCACCTGCCTACAGTATAATTAACATAATTTATTGGCCCTATTTTAGATTAAACAAGGGTCAAAGCTAATTAAATACATTCTACTTAAAACATGCTCAGCATGGCGGCATGCCCCACAAACACACTCAGAAAAGGTAAACAACGCTTAGAAGGTAGTAGACACACTCCTTGTAGGGGACATGGTCAGCCAGGTGGTGTGGCACACAAACACATGCACCTAAGCTGAAATGTGCTTAAAGGTCAGTAGACACCCTCCCCTGGTGTCAGCTGCCTTCTTTGTAAAGAGCAACATGGGTCTAAGAATACATGAAAGGGATATGCAAACACAATTACTCCTGTCTGCTATTCAGTACCTCCACCTCATTTGCATAGGTATCAGTGCTCACAGCCTGGAAACTACGCACTTCAGAGCCCAACCACATTAGCAACAGCACCAATGCACCATTGTAGGGACTCCACGTACAGTCATGTACTACATTTCTGTCACATACAAATTAATTTGTTTTTTCCACTTTTTTTATTTTTCTATAAGGCATGTTTGCACACTACAGCACGTTGTGCAAACATGCCCGGATTATTAAAAAAGAAAACTTAATTTAACTTATTTTCTTTCATTTTTCCAACATACAGTATGATTATTTTGGTCATATGTGTATGTGGTATGAGATTTCTGTGCAAATATCTACATTTTTACAACCCCTGTTGTCTGTCTACATTCCTGTACATAGATTTTTTCTGTGTAGACTACAGACATTGACACAGGGTCTGCAGAGATGACAATCTGCTTGCTGGATTGCTCTACCTGCCTCATTTACATGAGATTCACCTGCTTATGAGTTGATTTGCATGCCACAAAAGTTTCTGTTTTGGCAAATGTGTAAAGGAAAATGCTGCAGCTTTCCCCTTGAAAACTATTTCTGCACATCTCATGCTTAGCCAGCAAGATTATATTTTTCTTTCTACTGAACTGTCTTTCCCTGAAACTAAATGCATACATGAAAACACAAGTTTGACTATATTTTCAGGCCTATTATTCTACCTTAATGTACTATAGTGAGCTCACTAAGAATAAAGTGAAAGCCCTCAGTCTAATATATATATATATATATATATATATATATATATATATATATATATATATATGTGTGTGTGTGTGTGTGTGTGTGTGTGTGTGTGTGTGTATATATATATATATATATATATATATATATATATATGTATATATATATATATATATATATATATATATATATATATATTTATGTTATGTATATGATGTATGTAAAAGGGAAAGATTAAAACACTAAGAATTACAAAGATGCAGATACATAAGACTTGAAATCTCAAAGATTCTAAGCAAAACTCTCCCCAGGATTTACTAATCTTCCGTGTAAGACTAGATTAGTCTTACACAGAAGCACCAGTCTAAGAGTATGATGGCAGCGTGCCATGCATATTAATGAGGGCATGCTGCCTCAACTCTAAAGCTTACATGGAGCATAGACGACTGTAGGGGGCATGTCAGACTGCCGAGCAGTCCAAAAATCCACGCCCCTGCAATGAAGAAATGCCGCAATTTCAAGTTACATGAGTGAGTCCGCTCACATGTACACAATGTAACACTACACTCCCCCATATGTTAAACAACTGACAAAATTAAAAATAGAAAGATTTTTTTATTTTTTTTAATTTCATCCGATATAGCTGCCCATATTAGTGCGTGTTTGTGCGGGTTTGCCCATTGCTTAGCTACAGTTAGCAGCTTAGACACCAGAAGAGGATAATAAGGAAAATATATGCAAATTAAGCAAAATAGTGATAGCATAGTGGTTAGAGCCTTTGCACAAAGAGGAGGCATTCCCGGATCGAGACCCACTACTGCATGTTCCATTTTCTGCTGGAAATCTGTATACAAAAATATTTCCTGACATTTTTTATGTATACGTTTTGTAAAAAGCATTGAAAATTTAAATGTAGTAGTGAACAAATTATAAATATATTAAGGTGAAATGGTTATGCATTCAGAGGCATGAGTACCCTATTTTAAGCAATATAAAGTACTGCTAAACACATTTTACCAGTATTGAGCATATTTAAATCCAATTGCTCGTAGCTGCGAACTGCATTAAACAGCGCAATGTCTTTGTGTGTAGCTGCAAACTGCGCTAACCAGTGCAACAACAATGTATTTGCGTATAGCTGCTCACCACGCTAACCAGTGCAGCATCGGGCAACTTCGAGTAACGTCGAGCAACGTTGAGCAACACTGAGCAATATTGGGAAAAGTTGGGCAAAGTTCAGCAAAGTCGGTTAAACACAGCCCCACCTCCTTTACTGTACCTTAACCAGTCAGGCCTGCCCATTAGGAAAATAAAAAGCAGTTACAGGACTTGAACTCAGAATACTGTGCACTATAGTCACAGTACTTAACCACTAAGCCATGACAGCATTTCATAAATGTGCACTTTCAACAGACACATATCTATCAAAGGAATTTTAAACATTGCCAACATCAGCTAAGCAGGCATGCCTACAGCTGAGTTTTTTCCAAAAGTGGCCAATCACAAATAAGTGCAGGAAATGAGGCATATTTAAGCTCCACAGGTGGGAATACTTGCTATAACTGGTTGTAACTTCCTTCTGCAGTCAGCATGGCCAGTGTTGGAGAAGGCACTTGATTTAGAGCGCAAAGCTGGGGCATTGAGGAGTTCAAAGTAATGGTTTGGCTCCTTGTCCACAATCCTGAGGAAAGACTCCTGTGGGGCCAGTACCAGGGTACCCAATATAAAATGGAGGCCTGGAACAGTCTTGCCCGTGATCTCACTAGTGCCACTGGTGTTCCTCGGACTGGTGAGCAGGTCAGGTACCATTATTCTGACCTGAAGTGACATAGGGAGGATCAACTGGACCAGTGGAGCCAGGAATCCCATGCGATGCCTAATGCCCCAGAACTGAGTAAGTAGCCATTGTAATAAGTAGTTAAGAATTGCTATGCTTGTCTATACTATGGATAGGTATGTCTCAATATCACTGCATTTACTTCACAGCTGCAGGTGTCCGGTCTATCAACCAGCAAGCCCATGAAGATAGGCTGCAAAGGTTGTGTCATCAGGCAGGTTAGTAATTATTCTGCATGTACTGTTATATAAAATAAATGAGAGAGCCTTCAAAAAGTGTTTTAACCCAATAAATAAAGGTGTAATAATCCTTTAATAAATGTATAATTCCTGGAGTGCGTCTGTGTCATTTTCTTTGATATGTTGTTGTACTGTTGCATTCTACAAATAGTAGTGTTGTATTAAGCAGTGTCAGCCCACACTTGGGTAAGCCCATATAACATGGATGAAGGGAGTACCAGTAGCTTTTATGCATATTTACATCCCTCAACTGTTGTTTCATGCCCAGCATGCACAGGTTAATCTGGTACATGAGTAGCTTGGTATTGTGTTCCCCAGAAATGTCAGTGTGCTGCCAGAAATGTAGGGAGCTGTTAACATATAACTGATACATTCACCTGAACATATCTAGATAATTATATGAAAGTAGAGCTGCCAGTGTACCATCTTAGCAGTAGTGTGTGTGTGTGAGCAACTCTCAAAATATGTTGCAGTAACATCTGCATCTTGGACAGTTTGTATGTAAGATACAGCTCATGCATATAATGATCTAGCAAAATCCAATTGCACAATATAAAGACATTGGGTAGTGTAATAATACATGTAAGGGACATATAACTGCAGTTAATAGGAATGTAGTGAAAACTAGAAGGATATATAAGTTGTTAACTGAGCTATCATTTTCCACCCTACTGTATATGCATAAAACATGCAATTCCACACCTCAATCGGTATGTCTAATCTCAAAACATTTGTTGGGACATATGTCCTATTGGTTTATAAATATTTGCATTTATTTCTATACATGTGCCCTGTTAAAATATCACAATATTGGTGGCCTGTTGCCATCAATTCAATCTGCATGCTGTTGTAATGTCCACTATTGTTCTATATATGCATGTGTCGTGCTTGCTTTTCAACTGTTGAAAATCTGGTGTGTTGGGTTAATGGGAATACTTCTGCATGCTGTTATAACTAATTGAGAATGCTGTTGACTGTTACTAACTCATATCTTTATTAAACTCTCCAAAACATAGTTCGTATGGGAAGGCCGGTCCCAGCTGACCCACCTGTCCCACCTCAGCTGGCCATGGTACCTGGCACTAGCAGATCTGGTGCCCAGCCTGGGACCTCCTCCTCCATTGGCCCTGTACCACCTTCAGGTGGAAGCACTGCAGGGGATGGGGCTCGGCCCCCGTGCAAGCATGGGTGGAGGAGGGGCACCTATCACCCTTCGAATGGTCCGGGCTGTGGTGCATAGAGAGATTGAACATTCTGTTGCAGAACCTCTATGCCAGCTTGTGGCCTGAGTGGCGCAACTCCCTGGTCAGCCTGCCCCTCCTACATAGCCCTCAGCACAGCCACCCTCTGGGCCGTGACGATGCAGTGGTGACTGCCCATGGGTGGGGACCTCAGTCCCACTGTTTCCATCTGGGGGCTCATGGGCTTGCAATTTCCAAACATCCCTCCTCATCAAAGGTGTTCACCCACCATATGTATCATATACCACCCATGTATGCGTTTGTTTGTCTTGTCTGTTTACCTCCCCAACCTACCTCCTCAAGTATACCTACTTCCCCTACCCCACATTCCAGTCTCACCTGAAAAAAAAGGGTAATCTGCTCTCAAAAAAAAAAAAAACGCCCCATACATAGTTGCCCATTTTGCACACATGTCCACTGGACACATGAAATGTTATTTAATTGGCATTACAACATACTTTGTTGTCCTCTCCCCTCTCTCAGGGGTTGAAGGTTTCATATCTACCTCCAAATTTATTGCATATGCACAGCTGTTGCTGTTGAAGAAATGGGCAGCTATGGACCTTCCCTACACCCATCCTGCACATCCCAAGCTATTTTCCATACTGTCTTTCCCTCTTTGTGCCTCTTTTTCACCACTTTCCTATCTCCCTATTTTTCTTTTCTTTCAAAGAAATGAGCACGGGGTTAGCGGGAGTAAGCACTATTAAGCAGTAGTTAGCGGGTTTGCGCGAGTTTGTGCTTGGCTAAGCAATGCGCAGCAATGCACGAACCCACGCAAACCCACTTACAACTGCTTAAAAGTGCCGTAGTCACTTTGCATGTGAGGGCCCTTGTTCTGCTCAGGAGCAAACTAAAACACCTCTGTAAGTCTCAAACCCCAGACCTTGCACACACTACACAACATGAAGTACCACTAAACCACAGTAGATATAAATCAAGTTGGTGCTTAAATAAATATATCATTCATCAGAATGAGTGAATGTAAAGTAAAAATAGGAATACCATAGCACACAACTTGTTCTGTGGATATTGACCAACAGTTGTTGTGGGATTACATTACATGACTGTGATAAGAGAAGCAGCCATTCTAGCAGGAAATAATGTTACACCATCACTTTACAACCGCACACAGTATTACAGCAGGACAAACACTGGCATATCTGTTTAGGGCAGAGGCCATACCTCCCAACTGTTCCTAATTTTCAGGGATGTCCCTGATTTTGAAACAAATTTTAGCTCTGTCCCTCTGAATCCGTCCGAAAGCTACTGACTTTGGTCAGAAAGGTGGTGAATTACACTTAATGAATGGCAATAATTAAGAGTTAGACACTTCTTTTACTTCAGAAAAGGTGTATTAATTCATATGCTCTGATTCTCGCAATATCTCAACTTAATGGCACTAATATTTTAAAGGTGTCCCTGACTGTCCCTGACTTTTTCTTTACTTTTCCCTGAGTCTGTTCAAATATGTATTTGAGTGGTTGAGAGGTCTGGCAGAGGCAGAAACACAGAGGCATATCAGTCTTTCTGCTGTTACACACTGTGCAAATAGCTTTGGAAGGAGTTTTGGAAGCATACCCTTATGTAGGAGTACAACACTGAAATACAAATGGATGTAGCCATGTACTGGTAGCAACCAACTGTAAGAATGCCATTGCTCTATTGCTGAAAAGACCTGTGTGGTGCACAGACAAAAAATAACAGGCTATTCTCTGGCTATCATGTGGATAGGTCCACAGTTGGGAGTTACGCAGACAGACTACTTGCCTTGATAAACTAACATGTACACAGCAACCCTGTAAGTCCAGCAAGATAAAATTCGCACAATAGTACTTACGCTCTCCGTACTTCTGCACCCCTACCCAAATGTAGAATATACCTGTGTGTGCATGGTCTACCAAGGATGTAGGTAAGCATACTCACAGTACTGAAATGTGTCCGTTTGTTCTGAGCAGCTTGTGCTAATGTCAACACTAAAAAAGCACAAACTGTTTAGAACTGAGTAAATGAATATTCACAATATAGCAGTTCACAAACAATTCTTGTGCCAAAGGAATACATCTCAATAACTAGCTTTGTATGGCAGTTAATTGTAACAGTTGAAAAGAAAGTACATCTTTCCATGTATCTTGGGGTAGCATTTTGAGGGGTGGGTACTGGAAGCAGCAACATTAGGTCTGAGTACAAAATGTAAATCTCTGGCTACACCCCTGGCTTCTGATATAAGAACTATTCCAATCTTCTGTCTTAAACAATAATGTCCACAGCAAACAAGGATGCTCTCCATCTTGGAAAGCTGAAAGGGCCACTCCTACATGAGTCAGCAATTTATAGTACTGGGTTGCTATGACAGTGATTACTGCAATTACTACACAGCAGGCTGCATGCAATTAGCAAACGGTGGCCACTAATTGGTGCATAGGCCATCACATGCTCATGTACAAATTCCTACAAAAGCAGGCTGCAATCTCTGCCAACAAACTCAATCACTCTATTGCAGATACCGACAGAGAGAGAGAGAGATAGAGAAAAGGAAAAAGAAAAATAAATATTACCAAATCATACAAAGGAAAGGAATGTGACACATATGCATTTACTGGCATGTAGTAGATGTTATTGAAGAATAGTCTACATAATGTGAACCATTCATATGTGGCAGCAGTACTTCTTTATGCACAGATGTTCTGCTTAACTACTGCTATGGATAATACTGTGTGTACCTGTGGGCAGTGGGACATACCTGTGAAATGTGTAGCTCAGCATTAAATGTCAAAGATCTGATCCATGTTATCTGTGTTCTGTACAGTAGTGTGGCCAATGGCTGTTGGGATTAGCGCTGACATTATATAAACATGGGTGTGACAGAACAACACATGCATGATAGTCATATTAAAGTGTAGCTTAGCATTGGCAACTGCTGTAGCAGTCTAGTATGCTTATCTAGCATCTGTAGCCATATATACCCCCCTAATGTTAGTGTGTGTTCATATGTGACACCTGTTTGTGTTGCAGCAAGACCCAACAGTTCAGCTGTGAGGTCCAGAGACTTACAACAGTGTGGGCCTTGTATGCGTATGCCACACACATACGGAGAAATATATATGTGTCATATATATTCACATCTGTATATGTGCATAGAGCAGGGGACATATTGCAACTGTTTGTAAAGGGTGGAGATATATATGTTGGTGAAGGTTAGTTTGCGCATATTTGTATGTAGGTTTTAGTGTGTGACAAATAAGACAGCATACAGTGCTGGTATATGATATGTGGTGGTTAAACACTGTGGGTGGTTTGTTCAGTTTGCAATGTTGAAGCCAGTAAGGCCTGCTATAGCTACCTGGGCTGTGAACACCTTCAATGCATTTATCCCAAGACACTGCGATTTTATTACATTACTGTACACCTTACATCCTCTGTATAATTGATATTCTCACTATGAAAGGTGAAATGTATATGTGCCTACATATATATGTATATGTAGACCAATGGATGTGTATATGTATATACACATACACACACACACACACACACACACACACACATATATATATATATATATATATATATATATATATATATATATATATATATATATAAAATTATATATACTCATACACACCTACATCTACTTGTTGCAATAGATTTTCTGTACTGTTGACTGACTGTGACGGTCAATATGTTTGTGAATACATCAAAGATATGTATCTGTGGGATAGCTTAGTGGGAAACTATTTATGTCATGGTATTATGGGTCCTTGCTTTGATCCTAGCAAAAGCTGTGTATTCTGTTGCTAGGCAGAACAAGTTCTATTGCATACAGTGTGATTAAGTCCCTTGGTTTTAACTAGGGTGTGTCATTGGAGGCTAAAGCACTACATCTATGATTATTGATTGGTACCAATGTTGAATGCAAATCCTGTGTGTACTGTAGTACTACTTGAAGCTCTGGGCCTGTACAGCAAAGTATGGTGTATGTCCACATTGCTTGCATCCACTGTTTTGTGTAGTCCCTGTATTCATCACAGATTACATTTCTCAAGATTAATGTTGTGTAAGTACTGACACACAGTACTGTATAGTACACACTGGAATCTTATCTGGGTTGTCATACCTTTGTGCCCTGTAATTATGTCTGATGTGTGTGTGGGTATGTCTGTAACATGTCCTTTGACATATGTGTGGTAAAACATATAACTCCATATCTAGCAACATTCATAGTGTACTACAGCAGTATGCGACCTATATTCCCAATTGTGCACATATTTTGGCCATGGGTTTGCCATTAACAAGTTGTGTGGTATAATAGTAATACATTTACTGGACCTTACACTGATTGTGATGGATGATATATTTCTTTACGCATCAGCTTGATGTATATCTGCTGTGGCTAGGTGGTGCATCGTGTTGCATACAGTGTGCCAGGTACTCTTGTATAGTCTTATATAGTGATTTTATTTTGTTGCTGTGTAGAACATGGTTCATTAGATAGAGAGTGAGCAAGGCACTTTCAAGCAGTTGTGGGGTGAGCAGTGATAAGTGGCAGTTACAGTGTTTCACTCTCGGTTAGCTTATAGGTTGCTATATATGGCAGTTCAATAATATCTGTACTGTATAATGTTAAATGTGCCATATGACTTTCTCAGACATATTTTTGTATTTATGTCTTCCAGGGATCATGGCCCATCGCAGGAACCCCAGTTACAGTAGTGCTGAAGATGATATCATTACTAGCAGTATGATTCAGCACTACCATCTCATGTTCTCACGAACCAGCCAGGGCCAGCAGGAGCATACTGCAATGTGGCAAGATGTTGTCCGCAGGGTAAATGAGGTAGGCCTGCATAACCAGACATATGAGCAGGTACGCCACCACTGCACTGATCTTCTCAGACATGTCCGTCAGTGTGCTGCTGATGTGCGTAGACAACAACTTGCAACAGGAGGTGGTGTTAATATCCATCCCCCCTCACCAGAGTGGAGGAGCTGCTTCTGAGCCTGGTGGCACCTGCCCAACAACAACAGCAGCAGACATACACCATGATGGAGGTTGGAGCCACCCAGCAAGCACACATGGAGCATGCAGGTAACATCGCATATCTGTAGACTAATGTTATCTGTATTGGTAGATCATGCATATGTGAGTTGTGGAGTGTGTCATTCAAAGATGTGGAGCCTGTTGTTGTGCAATACTGATCATTTGGAACATAATCTGTAGCCCTGTAGTTGCAAACTGTTGTTGTACTGTAAGATTGCAAACACACAGTAGCAATGCCACAGTTGTGGCCACTGACAAACTGTCTCATCTCTATGTAGGTCCCTCTGGGGTGACATCAAGGCAGTGGACAGATGCTGGTGAGTGTGTTCTACATTTATTATTGTAAATAAAAAATGCATGTCATAGTTAAGGTGTAGGCCATGTACACATGTAACACACCAACCCATAATGCATGTTGTGCATGTTTGGTGTAAGAGCACGCACATCCCACTAATGTGATTAGCTGCCTCAAACACATACAATACCCAGACCATCTCAAACAAATGTGGCTAGACTGTAGTGACCATTGGATAGGCACAGTTGATACTCAACATGCACATAACATACACATCTATGTCATACACAGAGCATTTTAACATGCTACACATAAAGGATTCCCAAACCCTCTGTAAAGACACACTCCAGTATCCAAAATCTCATCCACACATTACACATAATATACCTGAGGGGTAGAGGCCTATTATGGGGCATTTAAACACTCTGCAACACACTACACATTCATGTCAGGGAATGCTCCTTATCGGCCTCCTTACAAACTCATGTAACAACTGGTTGTGAAATGGTGAATTTAGCCAAGGTAGTACAGTTCCGGCACAGCATGATTAGTGCTGGTTTGGGAAACATTTGTAGCCTTGAGTGACCACATGATACTTCATGATGATGGCCTATGGTACTATACCCCATCCAGTTATTGTAACCACAGTACTACACATAGCTTTTTTTGCTATACACCTTAATGTTGCATGTGTGCACACATATACACCTCTAAACAGTATGCATACCAATTACCATTTGCACAACTGACACATATATGTCTTGTGATGCTATTGAGTGGCTAGGTCATATGATACACATTGGGTATGTCTAGTGTTTAAATATGCAGTTGTGTTTTAGCATGCCATGTCATGGATGAGACTGGCATGTCCACAATATGATCTGCACTCACCATAAGTACCGTACATTGGGTATGTGGCCGAATGGTATTCCATCAATTATCCATGCACCACTGATGATGTTGTGTGAATACTCATCATGCATGTGCTGAAAATGTGTCCACAATTATTTGCTAAAGACACAGAGGCTGTAAACAGCATTGGATACCTATCTGACACACAGATACACATCCAGCAATGGTATGTACACCTGTGAGTTATGGTGCACAGTACATTACAGGGTTATGAATACCTGTACAGCAATGTTGAGTCCATGTATGCATTGTGTTCCAGGGGGAGGGACATCACCTAATAACAAAACACATGCATTAAAGCCATGTATACTGTTAGTAACAAGGACTGACTACACTTGCATTGCATGCTGTTGAGCAACACATGTCCTGCATGCTGACATGTGTGATATGACTGTTTTGCTTGTGATACTGTATCCCAACATCACCTGCTGTTGTGTATGTTCTTGTGATTGCTGGTGTTGTGTGTGTCTGCTTTAGGGAGGAGTGTATTTATGTGTGTGTGTGCATGTGCGCATGTGTGCATGTGCACATGTGCGCATGTGCGCATGTCTGCATGTCTGCATGTGCGCATGTGGTCTGAAGTCATGTTCACGTCTTAAAGTGTGTTTCCTGTTTTCCTCTCACAGGTGCTGAGGTGGGGCTGGGTCAGTACAGCAGGGAACCTGATGTCACTGAGACAGACAGTGATGATGAGGATAGGTGTGTTGAGGCACAGGCAGGTTTGTCAGGGTCTGTTGTTGGGCCACCAATTGACAGTACACAAGTCTCCACCCCATCCATGCACACAGTCATACTGCTGTACATCCATCATCACCATTGCCCTTAGCTGAGGGACAGTGTACGGTTGGCACTGACCAGGACAGTGTGGCATCTATGGCACTTGTATCAGGACACAGCAGCCATAGCCAGATGTCTGGAATGGTACCACATAGGCAGATGCCCAGGGGTTCTCGTCAGAGCACTGCTGGTCATCATGCCCCTGGCAGATGTGCCACACCTCTTTCTACCACATGCATGTTCCAGGCTGTCATGGAGGCACAGACATGAATGGAGTGGTACATCAGACAAGGACTAAGGGCACAGATGGCTCATAACACCTCTGTAAATGACAGTATTCGTGACCTAGAAGGTGCCATACATAACTACACTGAGGTCATTGATAGACGTTGGGGTGAGACATTGGATGTTCTCCACAATGTCATGTCCATGTGTCAGGACAGTGCAGGATGGTTGAGACGTCGATGTGGATGTATGCCAGCAACATCAGCAGCTGGAGGTCGCCGTGGATGTCCAGCAAGTCACAGCCACTCCCATAGTGCCATTACCAGCCCCAGCAATGTTGGGGTCGCTGTCCATAGACTGTCCTAGCAGACCATGTGCACATGGCTCTGGCCAGTCCCAGCAGGGACCTGGATCCAGTATACATATGTCAACCTCTTCGGATAGTACCCAATCTGGATTAGTACCTGATACTGTCTGTAGTACCCCTGCCTGGCACAGGTTCCGTATCCATGGCCAGAGATGGTGATCTGTAAAGCCTGCCAGGTACAGTCTGTAGCTGTTTCACAAATCCCCGTATATGGCAGCCACATGATGGAACTGTGTGCATGCAGACACACACACATAACCCAGAAACCTAGGGCAAACACATACCCACACACTTTACATCAACATTGGCCCATAACAGTACTCATGGCCCACCACACACTCACACACACATGTCGATTGTATGGCTCAGTGTAGGCCTCTGGCAAACCAACAACACACCCTGTGCATATGATGAAACCTGCGCCACCTCCTGTCATCTGCAACATTGATGCATGAACAGGCTAACATGGTGCTGATGCACAGGGTGACTTTAATAAAGTATAGCAATGGTTGGATGTGTATCATGTTGTCAGCGGTAAAGTGTAATGATATCCTTGAAGGTGTAGCTGAGCGGGCATGGTGCATTAAAGTTGTAATTAGCAATGTTGTATTGTTTTTACCAGTATTTATTCCAATTGTATTTTGTTTGCCCATGTGCCACTTGGCTGTGGTGTGTAGTTGTGTCAGCATGCGTTATACAGTGGACAGTAAGTGTGGGGTGTGTGCAACACAGGTTTGCAGGTGTCCATTTGTGAACATGGTGGAGGTGCACTGTCTGCATGTACATGCATATTGGCCACATGGGCAGGGTGACATATCCTGTATTGGCCAGTGTTAACACTCCATAGTTTCTATTGGTGGCCAATATGCATTGTAGTACACACATTTTGGAACTTGAGTACGCATGTGTGTGTATGACACGGGTTGATGCTGTGCTGTGGGTGATACTGTTGTTGCTGTCATTGGTTTGCATTACTAAGGTTAACACTGTCCCAGCTGCATAATCCTTTAGTAATACACACTGTTCACCTACAGGGTTGCATGGACAGTGCTATCTATCACATACACAAAAGATTCTCACTTATACAGTAAAAGTGCATTAGTTTCATGGACCCCTGCCATAAACTAAATATATAATAGAAGGTGTGAAGTTGTACCAAAAAAGAGTTACATACCAAGAAGGGATAACCTCTCTGGTCAGTATCATTGGGAAAATACAATCCCTCAATAAACATACAAGGCAAGCTTCAAAATACAAAATGGCAAGGATTCCAAAGACAACACTAAAGCTTTATTTAGTGTTGTTAATAATCTACAAGGGAAATCTCAGATCGGGTCACAGTTAATGTAAATAGTCACAAAGTACACTTATCTGACTGACATTACCAATTTCTTGTCAGACAGTTTGAATGCAGATATCACCACCCTGTAATTACACAAGGGCCACATTTCCAGACCTGAAGAATGTAAAACCTGATGATTCACAGACACTCCAGTTAAAACATCTCTTTACCAAAGTCCAAACCACAGTGGCAATGGTACTGGACAGTGTCCCTGACTGTGTCATACACAAGATGACATATGAAGTCACCACTCACCTAAACACTCTGTCCAGATGCAGCCTCTATACAGGTTACATACTTGTGGAATGATGCACTGTAATGGTATTCACAGTCCACAAGGGTTGAGCTACAACGTCTTCTTCTTCTCCTTTCGGATGCTCCCATTAGGGGTCACCACAGCAGATCATCTGTTTCCATTTCTTCCTGCCCTCTGCATCTTGCACTGTCACACCATCCACCTGCATGTCCTCTCTCACCACAGCCATAAAATTCATCTTAGGCATTTATCTTTTCCTGTTACCTGGCGGCTTCATCCTTAGCATCTATTTCACAATATACTCTGCATCCATCCTCAGCACATGTACAAAACAACTTAATCCTGCCTATCTGGCTTGGTCTACTAACCTTCAAACCTGGGCTGACCCTCTAATATACTTATTCCTCAATCTGTCCACCCTCGTCACATCCAGTGCAAATGTTAACATAAATTGATTAAGGGTAGAACTACAACAGATCCTGGAAACTCTCACCCTATAAGCCAGACAAATGTTATCTGGAAGGCTATGGAGCACAGCATTATGGAACTCATTAACAGAGACATTATGAACCTGCAAACACTGCACCATACCCACTTAGGTTCTCTAAAGGCCATATCATGGCTGCTACACCTAGTAGACTTCAAGCCAGTTAACAAGGTTATAGGTGAGGGAGGGGAGGTTCACACAGCCAAGCTATAGCTCACCAGCAATTCATACCCATCCCACATTCTGGTATTATGCATAACCTCAACAGACTGACCATAAACGATTGTTAGATGATGGATTGACAACTGACACACAGATGTAGGACACACAGTAACATTTGCAGCCTCCATGTACAATTCTATGCCAGTAACAAGTGGTATTCACCTGCACTCAGTCCTGGGACCACTCCTGTTTGGCATATAGCTTTCTTAGGTATAAGCAAACACAGTAGGGATATGTCTGCCCACGTTTGATGAAAATGCATACTCTGGGCTATATTTTATTCTCCAGATGACACACACATCCTCCAAAAGGGTATCATAGAGACAGATACCTGGTGTCAAATTCATGCTGTAAAGCTATAAGCCAAAGAAAGCATAGTTATCCACTTTTAGAAAACAAAGTATCCCCAGAGTACCACATAGGTAGTAGCCCCCAAAATGTGGAACAGGTATTAATGTATACATAGAACCATGTGTTTAGTCATCTCTCCTTTGATAATAACATTACCAAAGGGTTTTGGAAATCCCTCTGTGGAGCACATAAGCAATAAAGGGTTTGCATGCAGATCCACAGAAGTTGTTGCACACCTATAATGATTAGTCATCATTGCCAGACTTTGCTTGGTTTGGAACAGGATTCAAATATACCTCAAGCATAAACCCTCACTCACACTCTTCAATAGAAACTGTGATGAGTGGATGTGAAAGACATAGCCCAGGGATCACTGCAGTGGCTAAGCTTGTCACAACCATACAGAAGTGACCTAAGGTCTGGAAAGTGCCAGCATGCTCTGGCAAAGATAACAGATGCATTCATGGAGAAAGCAGAGTACCCACCTATGAAATAATTGAGGTCACATGTATGTATATGGCTTTGCCCCACAGCTACCTTATATGTGTAATGCACATATAGTTGTCATTGTGATATGTCATACACTAGAAAAATCAAAAGCCACTCCACATTGAGCAACAGTATCACACACCTGGATCACATGCAGTCAGCAAGTGTGAGATTCAAACTCCTTCTTAAGTACATTATGGTAATGTAGCAGTATGCATTTACACCACGCACTATACACATTACTGGGATTTCATCTTTCCACAGGTTTATTTGTAGGATGGTTACATCATCAGACTTGTCAAAGATGAGTATACCACTTTTAAGGGGTGTGAGTATTCTCCAAAACGGTCACTCCTCCCCCAGGAGGCACACACACACAGTTGAAAAATGCAGGATTCAAACCCCTACCTAATTACATTATGATACTACACTAGCATGCATTCACACGACACGCTATACACATCACTGGGATTTTTTTTTCCGCAGGTATATTTGTAGGATGGTGACATCATGAGACTTGACAAAGATGAGTATACCACTTTTAAGGGGTGTGAGTAGTCTCCAAAAACATTACTCCTCCCCAGAGGAAATGCACACAGTTGGCAAGTGCAGGATCCAAACCCCTACCTAATTACATTATGATATTACAGCAGTATGCATTTACACAACACACTACACACATTACTGGGATTTCACTTTTCCACAGGTATATTTGTAGGATGGTGACATCATCAGACTTGACAAAGATGAGTATACCACTTTTAAGGGGTGTGAGTAGTCTCCAAAAAGGTTGCTACTCCCAGGGAGACACACACACACACTCTTGGCAAGTGCAGGATTCGAACACCTGCCTAACTACATTTTGATATTATAGCAGTCCACATTTACACAATGCACTATGCACATTACTGGGATTTCTTCTTTCCACAGGTATATTTGTAGGATGGTGACATCATCAGACTTGTCAAAGATGAGTATACCACTTTTAAGGGGTGTGAGTAGTCTCCAAAGAGGTTGCTTCTCCCCAGAGAGATGCACACACACAGCTGGTAAGTACAGGATTCGAACCCCTACCTAATTGCATTATGATAATACAGTAGTACATATTTACATGACACTCTATACACATTACTGGGATTTCTTCTTTACACAGGTATATTTGTAGGATGGTGACATCATCAGACTTGACAAAGATGAGTATACCACTTTTAAGGGGTGTGAGTAGTCTCCAGAAAGGTTGCTCTTCCCCACGGAGACACACACAGTTGGCAAGTGCAGGATTTGAACCCCTACTAAATTACATTTGAATACTATAGCAGTACACATTTACACAACACACTATACACATTACTGGAATTGTTTCTTTCCACAGGTATATTTTTAGGATGGTGACATCATCAGATTTGGCAAAGATGAGTATACCACTTTTAAGGGGTGTGAGTAGTCTCCAAAAAGGTTGATCTCTCCCCAGGGAGAGACAGACAGACACACACACACACACACACACACACACACACACACACACACACACACACAGTTGGCAAGTTCTGGGTTCTTAATCCAAACTAAGTATGTCTTTACACATCAGCAAGCACTATGGAGTTACAGGGTGCAATACAGACATTACTTGCTGACAGTTTGCCCAAAGGTTTTTTTCACATTTGCTAACCTCAGCAGGCTTATCATACTAGGTGTATTGTGAGTATATTGTATGCATAGGCCATGACCATATCATATATGGGTTGATGCACCACATGCTGGCACACACAGGGTCAAACCGATGGCTAAACTCTGTCAACCCAATACTGGACAATACAGTCAGGAGGAGTAGGATCATACATCCACAACACCAACTGTCTCAAATAGACCTACAATATAAGCACCAGCAAAACACACACATAAATACACATTACCATACTCGGTGAATAGAAATATTAATCTAAAAAAGAGAGAATGTCCTCCTAAGCAGACAAGCAAGCAACATGCACCTCTAAGCACATGCAGAAACACATAATACACCAAAGCAGTGTGCCTCACAACAGGCCCTAAGGCAAAACAACATACTGAACACACTAGTAATAGGTGACTTCATAGTCAGGCACACAGATGTTCCACTCACTTGGCTGGACAAGGGGAAGGTTACTGTCAGTTGTCTGTCAGGTGCTATGATCGGCCACATAAGACAAGCACTTACATCACTCCAGAACAGGTACATATATGACGTGTTCTTTGTACATGTCAGTGTGAATGATCTGAGACATACCTCCCAGGACAACATGATAAGAGGTATATATTAGCTTTATGATCATGTAGCCCAGGCTGGTATGATCCTGACCTTGAGTAGCATCTTACCTTCACCTACATGATACTACAATATAACAGAAAGATGATAAACTTCAACAATTGGCTGAGCTTCTGGTGTCATACAAAGGGGATCCAGTCTCTGTCTGCCTGTGATGACATGATAGACAAGCCTAGTTGATTCGCTACAGATGGTTTGCACCTGTCGTCCCTATGCTTCTGTATACTGGCCAAGACTCTTGCTGTCCCCATATTACCTTTTTTAGGCAAGGCTCAAAGGTTCATAGGTTCATAGGTAGGTACTAGGCTATCGGCCCTGGGGCCTATACAAGAACAGTCGAAAAGGTACCCTGGCTTTTGCCACCCAAGAAATTTATTTTCCTGTGCCACTGTCGAGCAGAGACACAGAAGTGATCCCCGGGATGAATTTCTTATTTCCCATCCAATCATCAAGATTTTTCTTGAAGAATGCTAATGAGGAGCTTTGTTTGATATAGATAGGTAGTTTATCTGGAGTATGGGAAGTCTCTGGGATAGGAATCTATCCCTCCGGCATGTTCTGTTTATTGTGGTGACAAGGTTTAGGTCCCTAGAGCATGTAGGTTCATAGGTAGGTACTAGGCTATCTGCCCAAGGGCATTTATAAGCCTAGCCAGAATGTATTGGCTTTCGCCTCCCTTTTAAATTAGATTCCTGGGCCTCTGTTTAGCAGGGCCACTGAAATGATCCCGGGGTAAATTTACGATTTCCCATCTACTCGTCAAGATTCCTCTTGAAGAGAGTCAGTGAGGGGCTCTGCCTAACATAAACTGGGATTCTGTTCCAGAGCGAGGGAAGTCTCTGGGACAGGAATCTATCCCTCCAGCACATCCTGTTTACTGCTGTGCTGAGGTTTAATTCACTGGAGCATGTGGCTCTAAGAGATTTGGTTTTCTTGAGGTGGAGCATGTCCATTAATTCTGGGTTGGACATGACCTTATATGTCAGGCATAGATCACCTCTGAGCAGGCAGTAAGTAACCAAGTAGAGCTGGAGTTTCTTTAGTCGAGCTGCATAGGGCATCTCTTTCAGGCCCATGATCCTCTTGGTGAGGTACGTCTGTGGTCTTTCCAGCTGTTGCATGTGCTGATTAAGGTACATACCAATGAGGCATTGTACTCTATTATGGGCCTAATGAGTGATGAGTAGAGGGGTACAATGACCTCTCTTGATCTAGAGGTGAACCCTTTTGTGATTAGGTGGGCCACATAGAAGGAATTTCTAACCACTTTGGCAATGTGATTATCAAAGGAGAGATTACTATCTACCGGGGTCCCCAGGTCCCTAATTACATTTTCTGTACCTAGTGGATTACCACCTATGTGGTAATTTGTGGGCACTTTGTTTTTTCCAAAGGGGATGGCTATGCATTTTTTGGCATTCAGCTTGAGGCCATGGTTTTGACACCAGGTATCTGTCTCTGTAAGACCCTTCTGGAGGATGTCTGTGTCAGCCAGAGAGTCGATTATGGCCCCCAGTTTGCAGTCATCTGCAAACTTGGTCAGCCATAGTCCTCCCGTGCTTGCCTGTACCTCAGAGAAGTATATACCGAACAGGAGGGGTCCCAGGACCAAGCCCTGTGGGACGCCACTTGTGACTGGTTTAGAGTCGCACATGGCACCTGCAACTCTGACCATGTGTGTTCTATCCGTGAGTCAGTTGGCCACCCATCTCGTGACATAGGGGTTAATGTTCAAGCTGGTAAGCTTGTCTATGATGCTCGAGTGGGGAATGGTTTCAAAGGCCTTAGCGAGGTCCAGGTACGCTGTGTGGACCACCTTCCCTTCATCTATGTCCTTGGTAACTGTTTCAAAGAAGTCAACTAGGTTTAGGAGGCAGGATCTGCCTTTAACAAAGCCAAATTGGGTAGGGTCCAGTGTCTGGAGGTTCCCAATGTCTCTGTTTATGAATTCCATGATAATTTGCGCCATAGCTTTGCAGACCAGGCTGGTCAGGCTTATAGGGTGATAGTTCCCAGGTTCTGTTGTGGCACCACCTTTGTGGAGTGGGATGACTGTTGCTGTATGCCATTCTTTGGGTACATAGCCTGTGGTAAGGCTGAGTCTGAACAATGAATTTAGGTGAGGGTTTAGTTCCTTTTGGAGGTCGTGTAAGACGTAGCCTGGGACACCATCCTGTCCCACTGATGCTGTGTTCTTAGATTTGGAGAGGGCTTTTTTTACCTGCATGTCCAAGATGTCTGAGGCTCTGCATTCTTCTGGGATGGACACGGGCCCTTTTGGGGGTAGGGGAGTGAATTTTGCACTGAACTTGTCTGCCAGGATGTTGGCAATGTCAGTAGGTTCAGTGTATTTTTTGTCATTTTGCAGTAGTTCAGAGCATATCTGAGAGTTGCCACCTAAATTTTTGATATAGCTAAAGAAGGCTTTGTGGTTATCTTTAGATTCTTTGGCAATATTTCTTTAGAAACTGGCCTTGGATGATTTTATGAGCGATCGTAGTTTCTTGCTAATAATGATCAGTGATGCCTTTCCTTTTTGGAATTTTACTCTGTCATGTAGTAGTTTCCTCCTTCTGTTGTATAGCTTATTTATGGCCAGGGACCACCAGACTGGTTTTCTCTTTTTGGAGGAGTGAGTCTTGGTTTTACTTGGGATGGCTTGATCCATGCATTCCTGTAGATGCTCACAGAATGTACTTGTAAAGGATTCTGCAGATTGGATAGCATTATCTTGTAGCAAGAGGGCTTTGAAACTTTCCACTTCGGTCTTGAGAAGTGTGAAGTTTGCTTTTGAATAGTTTTTCACAGTGGTTGCCTTGACTGGGGGTGAGGTCGGGATGTGAATGTCCAGTGTGATTACTTTATGATCTAATCTTACCAGCGAGGGGTTTATCTCTGATGTGGAACACTGATCTCCCATGTTGGTGATGATCAGGTCCAGTATTTCTTCACCTCTAGTGGGCATGGTGACCAGCTGTTCCAGGGCATTTGAGTTTATAAACTCTAGGAAATGTTGGGCAAAGGAGTTTGTACTTGAGTAATTCTCCCAATCAATGTTTGGGTAGTTGAAATCTCCTAATATCATGGTGTTTGGTAGGACCTTTATATTTTCCAGTGTTCTCAGGAATGCTGAGTGAGGGTCCTGAGACAAGGTAGGTGATCTGTAGCAGGCTATGATCTGATAAGCAGCTTTGTCCACTGTTAGTTGCACTTGGATGGTCTCTGAGGCCTTGTGCTGTGCCACTAACCTGGAGGTGTGGGTATCCTTTATGAAAATGGATACACCCCCTCCTTTTGTATTTTGGTCTGAGTTTTGGGACCGAAGCTCAGAGGGATTGGGATTTCTTTAAGTGGAGCATGTCCAACAGCTCTGGGTTTGACATAGCTTTGTATGTTAGGCAGAGATCACCTCTGAGTAGGCGATATGTGACAGAGTAAAGCTGGAGTGTTTTGAGACGGTCTATGTAGGGCATGTATTTGAGGCCAGTAATCCTCTTTGTGAGGTATTTCTGCGGACTTTCCAGTTGTTGTAGATGTCTTGTGAGGTACATACCAAAAGGAGCATTGTACTCTATAATGGATCTAATGAGTGATGAGTAGAGGGGAGCAATGACCTCTTTTTTTCTGCATGAGAAATCTTTTTTGATGAGGTGTGCCACTTAGAAGGATTTCCTGACTACTGTGGCAATGTGATTATCAAAGGAGAGACTACTGTCCACTTGTGTCCCAAGGTCTCTTATCACACTTTCAGTGTTAAGTATACTACCGACTATGTTGTAGTTCATGGGTACAGAGTTTTTACCAAAGGGGATGACAATGCACTTTTTGGCATTGAGCTTGAGGCCATGGCTTTGACACCAGGCATCTGTCTCAGTGAGGCCCTTTTGTAGGATGTCCACATCATTAGTACTTTCAATTATGGCTCCTAGTTTGCAGTCATCTGGGAACTTCATTAGCCAAAGACCTTCTGTGTTAGCCTGTATTTCAGGGAAGTAGATACCAAACAGGACAGGACACAGGACTGAACCATGTGGTACTTCACTTGTCACTGGTCTGAAGTCGGATTTGGAGTCTGCTACTTTCACAGTGTGGGTTCTGTCAGTGAGCCAGTTGGCAACCCATCTTGTGACATAGGGATTTATACCTAGTTTAGTGAGTTTATCTATAATTCCAGAGTGGGGGATGGTGTCGAAAGCCTTGGCAAGATCTAGATAGGCTGTGTGAACCACCTTACCCTTGTCTACGGCTTTGGTGACTGCTTCAAAGAAGTCTATCAGGTTTAGGAGACATGATCTGCCTTTTACAAACCCAAACTGGTTGTGGTCCAAAGTTTGGAGATTACCAATGTCTTTGTTTATAAGTTCCATGATGATACGTTCCATGGCCTTGCAGACCAGGCTCATCAGGTTAATGGGTCGCTAGTTCCTGGGGTCTGTGGTGGCTCCCCCCTTGTGTAGTGGGATAACCATCACTGTGCGCCATTCAGCAGGCACAAAGCCTGAGGTGAGGCTATGATTGAACATGGTACTTATGTGTGGTGCCAGTTCATTCTGTAGTTCATGTAGAACACAGCCTGGGATGTTGTCTGGTCCCATGGATGGTGTGTTCCTGGCTTTGGAGAGTGGTTTTTACCTGTGCAGCCGTGATGACAGCAACTTTGGATTCTTCCGGTATTGAGATGGGCTCTTTCATGGGTGAAAGTTAGCACTGATACTATCTGCCAGGATGTTGGCAATATCAGTTGGGTCTGTATATTTAGTGCCATTGTGCTGTAACTCAGAGCAGATCTGAGTGTTGCCATTGAGATTCTTGACATAGCTATAGAATGCTTTGTGGTTGTCTTTAGAATCAATGGCGATTTTGTTTTTGTAACTAGCTTTGGAGGATTTTATCAGGGATCGCAGCTTCTTACTGAGGCTGACCAGGGAGCTCCTTCACTCGTGGGATTTTACCCTCTTTTGCAACAGTTTCTTCCTTCTGTTGTGAAGTTTGTTTATGGCAGCGGACCACCAGACTGGCTTCCTTTTCTTGGAGGACAGCATCTTGGTTCTGTTTGGGATAGCATGATCCATGCACTCATGTAAGTGCTTATAAAGTGCAATTGTGTAGGATTCAGTAGCCGTAACTGTATTGTCCATCTGCATGGGTGTCCTGAAGTTCACCACTTCTGTCTTAAGAAGCATAAAGTTGGCTTTGGAGAAATGTTTTAACATGGTTTCCTTAATGGGGGGTGGGGGCAGAATGTGGATATGTAGGGTAATTAGCTTATGGTCAGATCTGACCAATGAGGCGTTGACTTCAAGTGTGGAACACCTGTCACTCAGGACAAACCAAACCCCGTAACCAACACAAATAACCACAAAGTGAGCTAAATGCTAGTCATTGCCAGAAGTCTCAGCCTCCAAATGCACACACTCGAGGCACTTTTCAGTATGGAGAATATTGATATCTGTGCAGTAACAGAAACCTAGTTCAAGGCTTCAGGGAGCACACCAGCACTACCAATACACTTTTCATTCCATACCTTTCAGCATCAGAACCTGGATCATAGCACATAGGTTGGGGATGTATCCATATTCATCAAGGATACCTACACCTCTCTCTACATCTTCTCTACAGGATATGTACCCATAGAATGTTGCACAGCAATGTTCTTCCCACTCCACAGGGGTGGGACCACAAAAGACCCTTGGCATTCATGCTCTATGAGCCTGATGAGTCTGATCTGCAAGATAATGGAGCCAATCATAATGGAAGTCAACAATAAAGACATTGGGAACCTTCACACAGTTGAGCACACCCAGTTTGGCTTCTTCAAATGCAGATCATGCCTCCTGAACTGAGTGGATTTCTTTGAGACAGTTACCCAGGCTACAGATGATTGAAATGAGCTCCACACAGCCTACCTATACCTAACTAAGGCCTTTGACACCATTCCCCTGTAAGGTATCATAGATGAACTCACCAACCTGGGCATGAATCCATACATCACAAGATGGATTGCAAACTGGCTCACAGATAGATCCCACAAATTAAGAGTTGCTGGCTGCATGTCAGACTCTACACCAGTAACAACTGGTGTCCCCCAGGGTTCAGTCCTGGGGTCCCTCCTGTTTGGTATAGACTTCTGAAAAGTACATGCTAACACAGGAGGGTTGTGGTTGACTAAGTTTGCTGGGAACTGTAAAGTGTCTGCCATAATAGATTCCCCGGATGACACAAATATTCTCCATAAGGGACTCTATGAGACAGATGTGTGGTGTCAGAATCATGGCCTCAAGCTCAACGTGGAAGAATGCATAGTAATCCCCTTTGGTGAAAACAAAGTACCCACAAACTACCACACAGGTGTTACCCCCTAAAAACTGACAAGGTAATAAGGGATCTGGGGACACAAGTAGATAGTCAGCTTTCCTTTGACAACCATATTGACAAAGTGATTAGGAAATCCTATGTGGCCCATCTAATCAACAAAGGGTTTGCATCAGGATCAAAAGAGGTAGTGGTGGCCCTCTACTCTTAAGTCATCAGACCCATCATTGAGTACAATGCACCATTTTGGATGTACTCAACTAAGCATATCCAGCAGCTGTGGAGACCACAGAGGTACCACACCAAGAGGATTACTGGCCTCAAACAGTTGTGTTATGCAACACAACTAGTAAAACTAAATCTGTACTCTGCTGTGTACCGCCTACTCAGAGGCGCACTCTGCCTAACATACAGAGCCATGTCCAACACATAACTGTTGAACATGCTCCATCTATGGATAACAAAATTGAGTCACACTACACACTCTAGGGATATGAACCTCATCACAACAATGAATACAACATGCTGGTGGGATAGAGTACCATCCCAGACACTTTCCTTACTGTGGAACAGAGACCCAATGTACATCAGTCAGAGCCCCTCGCTGACACTCTTCAATAGGAATCTTGATGAGTGGATGGGAATCAGACAATTAACACCAGGCATCACATCAGCAGCCCCACTAGAAAGGGGCTTAGGGTACTACTATTAGAACTAGGGCTTAGGAGACTACCCAATGGGGTGGTGAAAGCTGCACAACTTGCCTAGGCTAATATATGCCTTTGTGAAGATAGTCTACTACATACCTATGAACCTATGTGACAGGTACATGTCTACAGATAGTAGATGTGTACTTCATTGTACAGTCATGTTGTACAGCAGGCACATGGACCACATACACTGTAATGCTTGCAGATACTGGTGGCTGTTATGTACAGTGGGTGAGTTGTGCACCTTATGTCTTTTATGCCATTGGGATGTGTGCTGGGTGGGACAGTCCTGGATGGCTCCCTGTCATGGTCACCCTTTTACACACATCTCTGCCCATCCATCGTTGGCTTATTATACTGTGTTCCCCCTACATATATATAGGTACATAGGTAGGTAATAGGCTATCTGTCTGAAGGCATATATTAGTATGGCCAGAGTGTGCAGCTATCACCACATATTGGGTTAGTTCCCTAGGCATCTGTATAGTAGAGCTGATGAAGCGATCTATGGTGTGACAGTTCAGTTTCACATACACTCATCAAGGCTCCTCTGGAAGAGTGTTAGTGAGGGACTCAGTTTAATGTAGGTTGGGAGCCTGTTCCAAAGCAAGGGAAGTCTGTGAGTTAGTAATGTATCCCTCCAACATGTTCTATTTATTATTGTGATGATGATATCCCTAGAGCATGTAGCACAGTGAGCTTGGGTTTACTTCAGATAGTGCGTGTACATCAATTCTGCATTGGACATGGACCTGTCTGCTGGGCAGAGATTGCCTGAGTAGACAGTATGCAATAGAGTACAGATTGAGTTAAATTCAGTCTTGTTGCATGGGGCAACTGTTCAAGGCCAGTAATCCTCTTGTTGAGGTACTTCAGTGGTCTTTCCAGCTGCTGAAGGTGCCTAGTCAGATTCATCGCAAGTGTGCCGTGATACTCTCTGATGGGTCTGATGACTGATGAGTAGAGGGAACCTCCTTTGACCTACATGAAAAGACCTTGGCAATTTGTGGGAGCACATAGCATGATTTTCTAACCACTTTGTGAATGTGTTTCTGGAAGTAGAGATGACTATCCACATGTGTCCATAGATCCTTTATTATTACCTCCATATTTAGGGTGTTGACACCTATGTGGTATTTGTATGACTGTAACTTAAGGCCATAATTTTGACACCACATCTGTCTGACTGAGACCCTTTTTAAGGATGTCTCTGTTGTCCCAAACATCAATTATGACAACCTTTTTGCAGTCTTCCACAAACTTTGCTAACCATAGCCCTCGTGTGTTTGACTGTATTTCTGAAAAGTATACACTAGACAGGAGGGGTCCCAGGACTGAGCCATGAGTCCAATAGGGAGACCACAATTCTTACCTTGTGGGATCTATCTGTGCCCCAGTTGGCAATCGATCAGATGACATATGTGTTTATGCACAGGTTGTTGATTTTGTGGATACGACATGTGTGTGGGATGTTGGAAAAGGGCTTTTCAAGGTCTATGTAGGCTGTGTATATCTCATTTATAGGTTCATAGGTAGATACGAGGCTATCTGCCCTAGGGCATTTATAAGCCTAGCCAGAGTGTATTTGGCTTCCGCCTCCCTATTAGATTAGCCTACTGTGCCTCTGTAAAGTAGGTCACAGAAGGTACTCTTTTAAGATTAATTTACTGTGCCTCTGTCTAGCAGGGACACAGAAGAGATCCCAGGGGTGAATTTGCGATTTCCCATCCACGCGTCCAGATTTCACTTGAAGAGGGTCAGCGAGGGGCTATGTCTAACATGAATTGGGATTCTTTTCCAGAGTGAGGGGAGCCTCTGGGAAATTAATCTGTCCCTCCAGCATGTCCTATTTATTTTTGTGCTGAGGTTTAGGTCCCTGGAGCGTGTAGCTCTAAGGGACTTGGATTTTTTGAGGTGGAGCATGTCCATTAATTCTGAGTTTGACATGGCTTTGTACGTCAGGCATAGATCGTCTCTGAGTAGGTAGTAAGCAACTGAGTAGAGATGGAGTTTCTTTAGTCGAGCTGCATAGGACATCTGTTTGTAGCCCATGATCCTCTTGGTGAGGTACTTTTGGGGTCTCTCCAGTTGCTGCAGGTGTAAGGGTAAGGTACATCCCAAAAGGGGCATTGTATTCAATTATGGGCCTGATGAGTGATGAGTAGAGGGGCACAGTGACCTCTCTTGATCTAGATGCAAACCCTTTTGTGATAAGGTGGGCTATATAGAAGGTCTTTCTAACCACTTTGGCAACGTGATTATCAAAGGAGAGATTACTATCTACGTTGGTCCCCAAATCTCTAATTACTTCTTCCGTACTTAATGGATTACCACCTATGTGGTAATTTGTGGGCACCTTGTTTTTCCCAAAGGGGATGACTATGCACTTTTTAGCATTTAGCTTGAGGCCGTGGCTCTAGCACCAAGCATCCGTCTCTGTGAGACCCTTTTGGAGGATGCTTGTGTCAGCTGGAGATTCTATTATGGCCCCCAGTTTGCAGTCATCTGCGAACTTTGTCAGCCATAATCCCTCCATGTTAGCCTGAACCTCAGAGAAGTATATACTGAACAAGAGAGGTCCCAGAACTGAGCCCTGTGGGATGCCACTTGTAACTGGTTTGGATTCGGACATGGCACCTGTGACCCTGACCATGTGGGTTCTATCTCTGAGCCAGTTTGCAACCCATCTTGTGATATAGGGGTTGATATTTAAGCTGGTAAGCTTATTTATGATGCCCGAGTGGGGTATTGTGTCGAGGCTTCGAGGTCCAGGTAGGCTGTGTGGACTACCTTGCCCTCATCTATGGCTTTGGTAACTGTTTCAAAGAAATCAACTAGGTTTAAGAGGCAAAATCTGCCCTTAACAAAGCCGAATTGGGTAGGGTCCAGTGTCTGGAGGCTCCCAATGTCTTTGTTCATGAGTTCCATGATAATATGCTCCATAGCTTTACAGACCAGACTAGTCAGGCTTATGGGGCGATAGTTTCCAGGGTCTGTTGTGGCACCACCTTTGTGGAGTGGGACCACTGTAGCTGTACGCCATTCTTTGGGTACATATCCTGTAGTAAGGCTAAGTTTGAACAGTGACTTAATGTGAGGGTTCAGTTCTTCTTGGAGCTCGTGTAAGAAACAGCCTGGGAGACCGTCCAGTCCCATAGATGCTGTGTTTTTGGCTTTGGAGAGGGCAACTTTCACCTGTGCATCTGTGATGTCAGGGAGGTTACATTCAGTTGGGATAGGCATTTGCTCCTTTGGGGGGAAGGGGGGGAGAAGTTTGCGCTGAATCTGTCTGCCAGTATGTTGGCTATGTCTGTAGGTTTGGTATATTTTGTACCGTTATGCAACAATTCAGAGCATATCTGGGAGTTTCCGCCCATGTTCCTGACATAACTAAAGAAGGCTTTGTGATTATCTTTAGTGTCTAGGGCAATTTTTCTTTCGAAACTGGCCTTTGATGATTTTATGAGGGATCGAAGTTTCTTGCTAATACTGATCAGAGATGCCTTCCCATTTTTGGAATTTTGCTCTGTCATGTAGTAGCTTCCTCCTTCTGTTGTATAGCTTATTTATGGCCGAGGTCCACCAGACCGGTCTCCTGTTTTTGGAGGAGTGAGTCTTGGTTTTATTTGGGATAGCACGATCCATGCATTCCTGCAGGTGCCCATAGAATGCATTTGTAAAGGATTCTGCGGATTGGGCTGTATTATCCTCTGGCCCAGGGGCTTTGAAGGATTCCACCTCATTCTTGAGAAGTGCAAAGTTGGCTTTTGAGAAATTCTTTACAGTGATTTCCTTGGCTGGGGGTGGGGATGGGATATGGATGTCCAGGGAAATTTGTTTATGGTCTGATCTTACCAATGAGGGGTTTACCTCTGGTGTGGAACATAGAGTCCCCATGTTGGTGATGACCAGGTCCAATATGTTGTTCCCTCTTGTGGGAGTGGTGACCAGTTGTTCCATTGCATTAGAGTTTATAAATTCAAGGAACCGTTGGGCGAGGGTGTTTGGGCTTGAGTAGTTTTCCCAGTCAATGTTTGAGTAGTTGAAGTCACCCAATAAAATAGTGTATGGAGAGACCTTCATATTCTCCAGTGTTCTCAGGAATGTCAAGTGGGGTTCCTGTAAAAGGGAGGGTGTTCTGTAGCAGGCTACAAGCTGAAAGGCAGTTTTGCCCGTTGTTAGTTGCACATGGATGGTTTCTGATGTTTCGTGCAGTGCCACTAACCTGGAAGTGTAGGTATCTTTGATGAATATAGATACTCCCCCTCCTTTTGTGCTTCGGTCCGAGTTTTGGGGCCGAAACGCATGGTATGAGTTATAACCTGGTAGTGCTGGGGTGCTCTCAGGAGCCTTGAACCAGGTTTCTGTTACTGCACAGACATCGATTTTCTCCATACTGAGGAGAGCCTCGAGTGCGTGCATCTCGAGGTTTAGACTTCTGGCATTGAGTAGCATTACCTTTAGTTTTTTTATCCTTGGGTTGTCTATGGAGGTGGGTTTGTCCTTTGAGGCTCGCCTAAAAAAGGCACTATGGGGGTGGCAAGAGCCTTGGCCAGTATACGAAAGCCTAAGGGTGACAGGAGCAAGCCGTCCCTAGCGAAGCAACGCGGCTTGTCGAGCATGTCATCCCAGGCTGACAGACACTGGATCCCCTTTGAATAACACCAATACTTTAGCCATTTGTTGAAACTGATTATTTTGTCTTTATACTGTGGCATCATTCTTGGTGAGGGCAAGATGCTACTCAAGGTCAGGGTCATACCAGCCTGGGCTACATGGTCAGAGAGCTCCTCTATGTCTCTTTTCATGTAGGACAGGGAGGTATGTCTCAGGTCATTCACACCAGCATGGACAATGACAGAGTCATACTTGTACTTGCTTTGGAGTGACCTGAGTGCTTGCGTTATGTGGCAGATCCTGGAACCTGACAGGCAGCTTACAGTGACCCTCTCCTTGTTCAGTCTGGTGAGCGGGATGTCAGTGTGCCGGACAATAGAGTCCCCTATAACAAGTGTATTTGGTGTGTTGTTTGGCCTTAAGGGCTGTGACTGTGTGGCACACTGATTTTGTGAGATATGTGATTCATGGGTATTGTTGAGGGGTGGCTGTTGCTTGGATATCTGCTTAGGAGGTCTTTCCTGTTTAGGCAGATATTTATTTAGAGCCTCCGAGTATGTTTTTGTGTGTTTATGTGTTGGGTATGCAGATGCAATAGGTCTGTGTGAGACTGGATTTGTGGTGTGGGTGGTTACCTTTTCCTCCTGACTGACTGTGCCAGTCTTGGGTTGAGAGAGCTCTGCCTCCAGTATGGCTGTGTAACTGCATCTCTCACATGTATTAGAGTTTGTTGGAAGGAGGAGAGGGTTGTCTGTGTACATAAGGCAATTGTAACATTGCCTCAAAATTCCCAGATTCACCAGCTGGCTTGATCAGGAAGGACCAATCGGGAGCCTAATACTTATGAGAAGTCAAGGAGGGTGTAGTGCTTTAGTTAGTTAGTGTTTCCTTCTAAGAGCTGAGCAAGTGCAGGGCTTTAGAAAGAGAATAGAGTGATTACTTTGAGAGTTTGAACAGTTCTAAGGGAAAAAGTGAAGAGCAGACTTTGTGGACCCTGGAATAGTTTAAACCTGTGTAGGCAGTGCTGCCCGACACTGCTCAGTGCGCAAAACCGCGCAAAAAGAGAGTTGTAGGGTTTTAAGAGAGAGAGCTCAAGGAGTTTGGAATTGACCCAAAATGGCCAATAAAACTACAGCTTCTAGGTAGTAACCACTCCTCCAGGGACAGGCAGGCTGTTCAGTGTTAACCACTCCCACTGGTGAACACAGAGACTTCCCTTTAGCCCAAGCAAGCACTGGCCTTCTAGAAACTTCCAAACAGTTCAGAACAGCAAATCTGTAACTGAACTTTCTTAACTTTCAGAAAGTGGGAAAAAAGCAAGATTTTTTTTTCTTTTTGTTGTAGTTTAAAGGTAGCAGAGATACACAAGCAGCAAACTAATCACAACAGTGCAATAAATGACCCCACACTTGAGTGCTAGGCCAAAATCAGGTAAAATGCAGTTTGTAGAGAAAAAAACGATTTTAAATTAAGTGCAACACAGGAAATGCAGTAAACAGGCTCTAGATGTGTTCCAAGTACTGTTACTGTTACAGATATAAACTTTAGGAAGCCAGAAAATGCCAAAAAGTAGGTGGCAAAGCAGTAAAACTTAACAAAAAATCAGAAGAAAATACTTAAAATCTCAAAAGTGGCTCCTTTCCTACTCTCAGCGTTTTCTCCTCTTGGTAGGTGCTTCAGCAACAACTAGCAAGCCTGAAAAGATGCCAAAACCACGAGGCAGCCGGGTTTTAAGAGAGACAGATCAAGGAGTTTAGAATTGATCCAAAATGGCCAATAAAACTACAGCTTCTAGGTAGTAACCACTCCTCCAGGGACAGGTAGGCTGTTCAGTGTTAACCACTCCCACTGGTGAACACAGAGACTTCCCTTTAGCCCAAGCAAGCACTGGCCTTCTAGAAACTTCCAAACAGTTCAGAACAGCAAATCTGTAACTGAACTTTCTTAACTTTCAGAAAGTGGGGAAAAAAGCAAGATTTTTTTTTCTTTTTGTTGTAGTTTAAAGGTAGCAGAGATACACAAGCAGAAAAATAATCACAACAGTGCAATAAATGACCCCACACTTGAGTGCTATTCCAAAATCAGGTACAATGCCGTTATTAGAGAAAACAAATGATTTTAAATTAAGTGCAACACAGGAAATGCAGTAAACAGGCTCTAGATGTATTCCAAGTACTGTTACTGTTACAGATATAAACTTTAGCAAGCCAGAAAATGCCACAAAGTAGATGGCAAAGCAGTAAAACTTAAGAAAAAATCAGAATAAAAGACTTAAAATCACAAATGTGGCTCCTTTTCTTCTCTCAGCATTTTCTCCACTTGGTAGGTGCTTCAGCAACAGCTAGCAAGCCTGAAAAGACGCCAAAACCATGAGGCAGCTGGGTTTTAAGAGAGACAGATCAAGGAGTTTAGAATTGACCCAAAATGGCCAATAAAACTACAACTTCTAGGTAGTAACCACTCCTCCAGGGACAGGCAGGCTGTTCAGTGTTAACCACTCCCACTGGTGAACACAGAGACTTCCCTTTTGCCCAAGCAAGCACTGGCCTTCTAGAAACTTCCAAACAGTTCAGAACAGCAAATCTGTAACTGAACTTTCTTAACTTTCAGAAAGTGGGAAAAACAAGATTTTTTTTCTTTTTGTTGTAGTTTAAAGGTAGCAGAGATACACAAGCAGCAAAATAATCACAACAGTGCAATAAATGACCCCACACTTGAGTGCTAGGCCAAAATCAAGTAAAATGCAGTTTTTAGAGAAAAAAACGATTTTAAATTGTGCAACACAGGAAATGCAGTAAACAGGCTCTAGATGTGTTCCAAGTACTATTACAGATATAAACTTTAGCAAGCCAGAAAATGCCAAAAAGTAGGCGGCAAAGCAGTAAAACTTAACAAAAAATCAAAAGAAAATACTTAAAATCACAAAAGTGGCTCCTTTTCTTCTCTCAGCATTTTCTCCCCTTGATAGGTGCTTCAGCAACAACTAACAAGTGATGTATGTCCTAGGTGACTGCCTTGAAAACTGTCTATCAGGTTTAGGAACCATGATCTGCCCCTGACCAAACCAAAATGTGTAGAGTTGGGTGTTTGTAGACTCCCAATAGCTCTGTTTATGAGTTCCATAATGATGGACTCCATGGCCTTGCAGATCAGGCTTATTAGGCTTATAAGACAATAGTTCCCATGGTCAGTTGTGCACCAACACTTGTGGAGTGTGCCAAATATTGCTGTAACCCATTCAACAGTTTCATATCCTGTACAGATGGTGAGTCTCAACAGACTGTTCAGGTGCAGGGTCTGTTTGTTTTGGAGTTCACATATGACATAGCCAGGAAAACCATGTCATCCCATAGATGCCATGTTTTTAGGTTTGGATAGAGCTGTTTAACAATTGTATATGTGATTTCTAGGTTTTCACAATCTCCAGGTATGGTAATGGTCCCTTTTGTCAGTGAGAGGGGGGTAAATATGTATGAACCTGTCCGACAAGATGTTGGCAATGTCAGTCATGTACATGTATTCATTTACGCTTTGCACTGACTCAGAACATATATGAGTTTACATTGATATTTATGACATAGCGAAAGAAAGTTTCATGGGTCTCTATGGACTCTTTGGCAATATTTTTGCCAGAACATGGCTTGGATAATGTTAGGAGTGCTCATTGTTTCTTGATGATACTGATAAGAGATTTATTGATCTTCTCTGGATTTTCACTTTCTTTGAACAACTTAAGTACTTGTAGTACATAGTTTGATTATGACAGGGGTCCAATATATTATATGGGTCTGTTTTCATATCCCTGTGTGCGCAAGGCAGGATTGGTGAATAGTGACAAGTGTCTAGAATAAGAACTGCAACTGCCAGATGTGTGTGGCCCACTACTGTACTCAGACATGGTCTGTGAGTGAGCATGCCCAGTATGACCTTTCAATATGTTGTTGACTGACATTTGCTTTGTTTGATTAAGTGTGTGAGCATGCCCAGTATGACCTTTCAGTATGTTGCTGACTGAAATTTGCTAAATTTGTTTAAGTGTGTGAGCATGCCCACTATGGGAGCTAGGAACTAAAATTTCTATTTAAGGAGTAAACTAAAACATTTCAGAGCTTTACCAGAAAGGCTCATCCAGACTCTGCTACACTTTGCTGTGAAGGAAAGGTTAGTTTGCTTTTATTTTTTGTATTACTGTATTGCCTTTCTACATTTTGAATACTGTAGTTTGTTTTCTTTACCTTGTGTTTTGCTTGCATTCTGTTTTAACAGCATATTAAAACTTCAAAAGCGACCACAGCTCTCTCTGTTCTGAGTCAGGCAGAATTTTTCCTGCCCTCCTACCCATTTAAGTTGTCTTGTTAAATACCACTGTCTTTCTAGTTGCCCACCTCTTATGTTAATCTGACCATATATCTCATTTCTTTCTACTTTCACTGGCTTATGTGAGTAATCACAAAATCATCATTTTTGAAATCCCACCCCTTCAATTATTTAAATTTATTGGCCATCCTACAGTATTTTATAGTACCAAAATACAAAAGTGACCACCCCTTTCAATCCATCTTGCTACTTTAAAAATCGTTACTCTCCACTAAACCTTAACTTTTTAAACAGGTAAAACTCAAGTTACCTACTTTCACATCTAACTTCTCTAGTGCACGCTGCAGAGTGCATTCTTTTCAATCTTACCTTTAAGCATCCCTGTGACTAGCACTTTCTCTAATACCTGCTGGAAAGCACTAGGAAGCTTTAAACTCATACAAACACTGAACTCTCCTTGTTAACAAGGAGAAATTAATAGTAGGCACTAAACAGCCTATAATTGCAAAGTACCTTGCTAAGGAAACAGCTCCTATACCTTACAAAGAAAAAAAAAAAGACCCAAACCAAGCATGTCCAAGGGTCAGCTTCTGGTGATTTCTCCTGTCCACCTGGTGAATCTGGGCATACTGGGGCAATGCAGCAATTGCCTCATGTACACAGACAACCCTCTCCTCCTACCACCCAACACTACAACATGTGAAAGATGCACTTACATAGCCAAAATGGAAGCAAAGCTCTCTCCACCCAAGATTGTGCTAAACAGTCAAGAGGAGAAGGTTAACACCCACACTACACCTCAAGCAACACATAGCCCTTCTAAACCCGCACCACCAACACCCACATATAGCAACACTAAATCCACATATGCAGAGGCCCTTAACTGTAACCTGCCCAAGCAACAAAGACCTCTGAAGCTGAAACGCAAACAAACACCAATCACAACCAATGTGTCACATAGTTCACAACACCAGTGTGCCACCCAGCAACAGCCCCTAAGGCAAGACAATGTACCTAACACTTTAGTCATAGGTGACTCTATAGTCCGGCACACTGAGGTCCCTCTCACCAGGTTGAATAAGGAGAAAATTACAGTCAGCTGCCTGTCGGGTGCCAGGATCCGCCACATAATGCATGCACTCAAGTCACTCCACAACAAGTACAAATATGACTCTGTCATTGTCCATGTTGGAGTGAATGACTTGAGATATACCTCCCTGGACTACATGAAAAGAGACATGGAAGAGCTCTCAGATCATGTGGCCCAGGCAGGTATGACCCTAGCCCTGAGTAGCATCCTGCCTTTGCCCAGAATGATACCACAATATAAGGATAAAATGATTGACTTCAACAATTGGCTAAGCTTATGGTGTCATTCAAAGGGGATCCAGTATCTGTCTGCCTGGGATGACATGATTGACAGACCACGATGCTTTGCCAGAGATGGTCTGCACCTGTCGCCTCTGGGATTCAGGTTACTGGCTAAGGCTCTTGCCACCCCTATAGTGCCTTTTTTAGGCAAACCTCAAAGGACAAAACCACCACCATAACAGGTATAAGCATGCAAAATCTGAAGGTAATGCTACTCAATGCTAGAAGTCTAAACCTCAAAATGCACTCTCTTGAGGCACTCCTAAAAATGGAGAACATCGATATCTGTGCAGTAACTGAGACCTGGTTCAAGGCTCCAGAGAGCACCCCTGCAATACCAGGCTACAACTCTTACCACACTTTTCGGCCACCAAACCAGGACCGAAACACTAAAGGTGGAGGAGTGTCAATATTCACCAAGGATATTCACACCACCAGGCTAGTTGGCCAACACAATGTGTCTGAAATTCTCCAAGTGCAACTAACACTAGGTAAGACTGCAATCCAAATTGTAGCTTGCTACAGATCCCCCACCATACCCCATGATTCTCACTACACCTTTCTAAACATACTGGAAAATATTAAGATAGAACAAACACCCTAATACTGGGTGATTTTAACTACCCTGCCATTAACTGGGAAAAATACTCATGTCCCAACACCTTTGCGCAACGGTTCTTGGAATTCATAAATTCCAATGCCCTGGATCAACTAATCCATAGTCCCACCAGGGGCTCCAATATCCTAGACCTGGTCATTACCAACATTGGAAATCAATGCTCCATACCTATGGTCACCCCCTCGTTAGTCAGGTCTGACCATAAGCTAATCACCCTTAACATCCACATCCCACCCCCACCCCCCAGTAAAGAAACCACCATAAAAAACTTCTCCAAAGCCAATTTCATGATACTCAAGTCAGAAGTGACAAACTTCATGGCACCCATGCAGACGGGAACTGAAAGTTCAACTGCTGAATCCCACACTAAGGCACTGTACGAGCACATCCACTCATGCATGAATCGTGCCATCCCAAATAGAACCAAAATGCTCTCTTCCAAAAAAAGGAAGCCAATCTGGTGGTCCCTTGCCATAAACAAACTTTACAACAAAAGGAAGAAACTTTTGCAGAAAAGAGGAAAATCCCAGGATGCAAAAAACTCCCTTACTAGCCTCAGTAAGAAACTGAGATGCCTCATAAAATCCTCCAAAGCTAGTTACAAAAATAAAATTGCCAAAGATTCCAAAGACAACCACAAAGCACTCTATAACTATGTCAAGAATCTAAATGGCAATGCTCAGATCTGCTCTGAGCTAAAACAGAATGGCATTAAATATACTGATCCGAAGGATATTGCCAATATCCTGGCAGATCGATTCAGTGCCAACTTCACCCCCTAAATGGCCCATCTCAATATCGGAAGATTGCCAAATTCCAGTAATAACGGCCACAAAGGTACAAAATGCACTCTCTAAAGCCAAGAATACAGCATCCATGGGACCAGATGACATCCCGGGCTGTGTACTACATGAACTACAATATGAACTGGCACCTCACCTAAGTGTCATGTTTAATCATAGCCTCACCTCAGGTTTCGTGCCCACTGAGTGGTGCAGAGCTACAGTTATCCCAATCCACAAGGGGGGATCCACCTTGGATCCTGTAAACTACCATCCCATCAGTCTGAAAAGCCTTATCTGCAAGGCCATGGAGCGTATTATCATGGAACTTATAAACAAAGACATTGGCAACCTTCAAACACTGGACCCCACCCAGTTTGGGTTTGTAAAGGGCCAATCTTGTCTCCTGAATCTGATTGACTTCTTTGAATCAGTCTCCAGAGCCATGGACAAGGGTAAGGTAGTCCACACAGCCTATCTAGACCTTGCCAAGGCCTTTGACACCATCCCCCACTCTGGAATCATAGATAAACTTACTAAGTTGGGCATTAATCCCTATGTCACCCAATGGGTTGCTAAATGGCTTACTGATAGAACCCACACTGTAAAAGTAGCCGACTCCAAATCCAGCTCCAGACAAGTGACAAGTGGAGTACCTCAGGGTTCAGTCCTGGGGCCGCTCTTGTTTGGCGTCTACTTCTCTGAAGTACAGGTCAACACTAAGGGATTCTGGCTAACAAAGTTTGCAGATGACTGCAAACTGGGAGCCATTATTGAATCCCCAAATGATGTGGATACTTTACAAAAGGGCCTTAAAGAAACAGATGCTTGGTGCCAGAGCCATGGGCTCAAGCTCAATGCCAAGAAATGTATTGTTATCCCCTTTGGAAAAAAACATGTATCCATGAAATACCATATAGGTGGCAATACACTAAACACAGAAAGTGTGATAAGAGACTTAAGGACACAGGTAGACAGTGGTCTCACCTTCGATAACCACATCGCCACAACAGTCAGGAAATCCTTCTATGTGGCACACCTCATCACAAAGGGCTTTTCATCCAGAAAAAAGGAGGGCATTGTCCCACTGTACTCATCCCTCATTAGACCCATTATAGAATACAACGCCCCATTTGGTATGTACCTCTCAAGACATCTGCAACAACTGGAAAGGCCTCAGAAATACCTCACTAAAAGAATCACAGGCTAAAGCAGATGCCCTACGCTGACCGCCTTAAAAAACTCCAGCTATACTCTGTTGCATATCGTCTACTCAGAGGCGATCTCTGTTTAACGTACAAGGCCATGTCAAACCCAGAGCTGTTGGACATGCTACACTTAAAGAAATCCCAGTCCCTCAGAGCTACACGCTCCAGGGATCTAAACCTTAAAAAAACGAAAAAGTAGTCACTGCTGAGATGGAAATCTCTTGAGATCTAAACCTTGTCATCACAATAAACAAAACATGCTGGAGGGATAGGTTCCTGACCCAGAGACTCCCCAGACTCTGGAATAGATTGCCCATACATGTCAAGCAGAGTGTCTCTTTGGACCTCTTCAAGAGGAACCTTGATGATTAGATGGGAGAAAGGAAATTCACCCCAGGGATCACGTCAGTCGCCCTGCTAGACAGGGGTCCAGGAAAGTAAATAATGTGGGAAGAAATAGCCAGGGAATTGTTACGGCTAGGCTTGTATAGGCCCTAGGGCTGATAGCCTAGTACCAACCTATGAACCTATGAACCTATGGGTATATATACTATATGTGTGTGAAAAATCAAGTTGGCTTTTACTTCAGGGCTCACCTTTGTGTTGTACATTGACAGGAAGCATGCTGTGATGCAGGACTTCCGTGAGTCAATTTGCATAGACTTATCAACATTTCTACATACAGTGGGGACAGCTATTATTTGTACATTTCTATCTGGGGGGCACACCTGATTGTTACTGTGGGTGTACATAGGATGAGGGGTACACCTGACACATACACATTTGCTAGGCCTGCACTGTTATGTCAGGTACTCCATTTCAGTCTGTACTGTTGCCTATCATCTGGCTTGAGGCATACTACTGTACTACAGACCTTAGCTTCCAATTACACATATTAGTTTGTGACTTCATAGCCTACCCAACCCACATCACACTGCCTGGCCTGCTGTTATCTGTCTGCATAGACCTGAGGGGAGGTTACTCATATGCCTCTTCAGAAGGCATGATACAGCATTTGTTTGTGTTTGTGTTTGTCTACAATTGTCCTGCTGGCTGTGACCGTTAGGTATGTGACCCCCCCAACTGGTATGTGTGAGTGACTTAAGTTGTATCTGTGCCAGTGAAATGCTGTCATGGCTTAGTGGTTCAGTGCTGTGACTATAGTGCACAGTATCCTGAGTTCGAGCCCTGTCACAGCTTTTTGTTTTCCTGCTGGGCAGACCTGACTAGTTAAGGAACAGTAAAGCAGGTGTGAGTGTGTTTACCCGATTTTGCTCGAATTTGCCCAATGTTGCCCAACTTTGCCCAACATTGCCCAAAGTTGTGCTGGTTAGCGCAGTGTGCAGCTATGCCCAATTGTATTTAAATATGTTCAATACTGGTAAAATGTGCTTAGCAGTGTTTTATATTGCTTAAAATAGGGCACACATGCCTCAGGTGGTGCTGCAAGGCTGCCTATGTCAGATGCACATAGTACACTCCTTATACATGTTTGAAAACAGGTAGTGTCAAGTTAGGCATCCCTTTTACTGTATGTGTGAGTCAGAGAGAGGTGTCATTTCCAGGGTTCCTACTGAGTCAGTGTATGTGCTATGCATTGCCACTTTGCCAAGGCCAGGGCATACTGGGCATGCCTCCTTCTGCCTACTGGGACAGGCTCAAGTTGTTCCTCCTCTGAGTCATGCTGTGCCTGTGCAGGCCTTGGCAATGGTGGGGGGCTGCTGCAGCTTTTTCTGCAGGATCATATTTTGTAGCATGGCACATACCATAACAATTTGGTTGTAGTATGCTGTTCCTGCTGCAGATTTTTCCACAGGATCATATTTTGTAGCATGGCACATACCATAACAATTTGGTTGTAGTTGGTGAGTACTGCAAGGCTCCACCAGATGTGTCCAGGCACCAGAACCGTGACTTGAGCATCCCAAACACATGCTCAATTAAGTTTCTTGTTTGTGCGTGTGCCTCATTATGGAGTTCTTGTTCAGGTGTGTGCATTTCTGATGGGTGTCATCAGCCACAGCTCCAGTGCGTATCCAGCATCCCCCACTAGGTGACCATCAGGGATGTCTCCATTGGCAAATCTCTGGTACAGCTGCATCAGATGCCAGAAGTGGGAATTGTGATAGCTTCCAGGGCAGCCAACACACACATTCATTATTATACCCTGGGCATTGCACATGACCTGGCAGTTGATGGAGGTGAAGCCCTTGCAGTTGATGTAGACCCTACCCCACTCATTGGGTGGTGCTTTGATGCATGTGTGCATGCAGTCTATTGCACCCACTACCTCAGGGTATTCTGCTATTTGGTGGAAAAGATGCATATTGCTGGCCAATGCCTCACGGGAATTGGGGAAATATACGTGGTCACTGACATGTGCTGACATGGCATCCAGGAACCGGTGGAGTACCCTGGATGCTGATGCCTGTGAAATCCCCATCATATCACCAGTTGGTCTCTGGAAGGTACCTGTAGCTAGTATTCTTATGCCAACACATACCTTGGTATCCCCTGGGATGGGTTCCCCTCTGTTGGTTCTGTGTGTGAGATGTGGCTGGCACAGCTCAACAATTAGCTGCAGGAGGTCTCTGTCTACCCTATAGTGCTCCACTATCTCCAGCTCATGTAGCCCCTGGTAGGTTACCCAGGGTCTGTACACTCTTCTCCGTCTCCTCACTGTGGGTTGCTCAGCAGCATTCACAACATCACCACCCTCAGCACCTTGCACATGTTGGTTTATGATAGCAAGAGCAGCCCCTAACATTTTGTCTGACTTAAGCTTTTTAAGCTTTCCCTCTTTGTATACTGCAGTGTTGCAGAGTTCTTGGGAAAAAACAGGGGGGAATGCTGTTTGCAGAGTTTAAAGTACTGGGCTGGGATAGTCTGCTGCCTGTGTAATTGGCTGATTCTGATATATTTCACCTGGCAGCTCTGCTAGTTCTCCTTGGTTAACTTCCTACTACTTCTTTTCCTTCCTTTTCCCTTTCTGTTTCCACCCGGGGCAGCGCCGCGCAAACATGCCACACGCGCACACATGAGCACACATGAGCGCACACTTTGTGTGCATGTTTGCAAGAAATTTCTGATCTTTTAACAGTGTGCACCTTTGGTTTCAGGTTTTCAAATAGGACAACTGTAAGCACACTTCTTGCAATCCTGAGCAACTCAGGGCAAACTCAAGCCACTGTGCTACAATTAGCTTACAGCCTTTCTGACATACCCCCTTATGATGTCACCTATATTCTACTTTACTACTCACCTACTCCTACTCTTACACTCTTGGGACATGGTTCACATGCTGGGGAAAATTGGGATTCACTATCCTTATCCTCATTTACATAGGATTGCCTACTAATGCATGGTTACAGCTCTCACACTGAGCCTCCCCCCTTAGCAACTGCTACTCAGTGGCCATGTTGTCTTCAGCCTGCCATTCACCTGCATGGCAGGATAGGCTTTTTAGTGAAAATGCCTATTTTTGGCTATTTTTAAATTATTTTCTTGTTTTTTTTAAGCGCCGCACGTTTGTGGGGTGCTGCGCTATGCTTAAACATCGGAGATCGGGGGGAAAAAAGTTAGATTTTCATAATTTTAAACATTTATAAATGCCAATGGCCTTATATTTGGCCATTGGCATGCTTCCTCAACTGTATGCATCCTTTATTTGGAGCTATCATAGCTCCGTTTAGCTATTTGCAGAACGGTACTCCGTTACCAATGGAGTACATTTCTGCAGATAACACTAATCTTCCACGGACAGGTTAGTGTTTCCTGGATTGCAAATTTATCTCATTTGCATAGCTTTCAGCAGCAAATGAGGTAATTTGCATACCATGATGCTGTCCGTGCAAGAGTAGCTTTAGCAGCTCTCGTGCACACCCCTGCTGGCTGTTCCTGGATCGCACGGCAGACATATTGCCTGTTTGACGTTTTACACTACTCTACAACTCTGTGGAAGCTTTCGTAAATCTGGCCCTATATATAACTATATATATATATATATATATATATATATATATATATATATATATGTATATATTGTGTGTACACAAACACACGCACACGCACACACACACACACACACACACACATATTATAGATATATACATTATATATATATATATATATATATATACATATATATATATATATATATATATATATATATATATATATATATATATATATATATATATATAAATGTATGCATTTATTTATTTTTTATTTATTTATTTAATTTTTGTGCACAGCTGGCCCTCCACAACCTCCAAACCTCCTGCTAATTATATACACCAAGGCTTAAATCACACTGTAGTGGAAAAAGAACAAATTCCCCACTCGCCACTGTACTGCAGTCTTGCACACCTAAACACTGACAACATTGGAAAAGTTCATTTTCAAACTCTGGAATGGAACCTATACAGTCACACACATGTATATATATATATATATATATATATATATATATTCTCCCACAAAATAAATCTCAACCTCAATCAAAACCTGCTTTCCTCTGCCCTCTTCCTTGATTTGTCAAAAGCATTTGACATAGTTAACCACAACCTGCTCTTAGACTCTCTCAAATCCCTGTCCATAGACAACCCAGCAATCAACTGGTTCCACTCTTACTTACACAGCAGGCAGCAAGCAGTCCAGTGGAAAGAGCATCTATCCCCTCTTTTACCAGTCACTCTAGGTGTACCCCAAGGTTCTATACTGGGGCCCATCCTTTGTCTATTTTCATAAATGACCTGCCCAAAGCTATCCCTCATGCTACTACTATACAGTACACAGACGACTCCACACTAATCTGCTCTGCTCTAACTCCCATAGAATTACAATCCCTATCCCAAACAACCTTCAACAAAGTAGAGAACTGGCTTAGTAATCATCAGCTCTTATTGAACCCAAACAAAACCAAACTTCTACTATTCTCCCCCACCCGGAAGATTGCACCACCAACATTTTCAGTTTCTTCTCATAATGGCACCCTAATCTCTCCAGAACC